>NC_089151.1:19493661-19799819 GCF_009819655.1 Sylvia atricapilla | reverse complement strand
ATGCAAAAGCTGAACTGAAGAGATCTGTGGGACAGTTGTGTAAATTGGTGCAGATATCAATTTAATAAAGAAAAGCCTCTACTTCTGTCATGGCTCTCAGTCTGTCTTCTGTATCAAAGTCAGAGATTTCCTGTAAATTTTTACAGTCATCCTACAAAGTTTAGAACAGAAAAAGAATCATTGCTCTGGTGGTTTGGGAAAAGATAGTGCTCTCTTAAAACATTATAGGATAGCAATTAACTTAATTGCCTCTGTAGTTCATTGAGATACTTTTTGATTGTTCCTCACTACAGGAATACAATTACAAGATGCATGGTATAATGTCTGTGTTTCTATCTGCATTGGGTCCAGATTTTTATCCAGAGTGCTTTAACTGGCTCCTGCACCTGAGCTGGCTGTTCTACAGCCAGAGCTAAATGTGAGGAGCACTGGCTGTATGAGATGGGCCTGCCTGTTGAGCTGAGAATTACAGGTCAAACTACATTGTACACCTAACTAATATGTCAAAATCCTCCCCAAAAGTTCAAATAAATGGGCCATTTATTGCAAGATAATCAAGAGGTAGAATTGTGAAGCCTAACCTTTACAAAATCCCAGCTTGCTTTAGTAGTCCTACATCTTCTAGAAAGAAGCCTTGGGTTTCCATTCATATACTGCAATAGAGCTTTTGTGATCACTCTCTTGTTTCAAAATAGGAAAGGCATTATTGTGGATGCACCTAAATGGAATGCTGGAGTGAGGGTTATGGACTCAGGAATCTGTTCTACACCCAAATTAAATTCCAACTATCTGTGTAACATATCTTTAGAGTTGTTGTGTAACACTCTGTAGTGTGAAGCATATGAAGTTTTGCAGATATAATTGCATTTTTATTGTCATATTGCTGGTAGCTTTTCAACAATCTCTTTGCCTCTTCTGAGTGCGTGCTGTAATTTTGTTTCAAAAAAATTATCTTACATTCAAGTAGTCATAAGGCTTTAAATTGCATAATGTTCAGAATACTTTGCAGAACTGTTACCATAAATATGTATTGACCTTTTTTTAGTCAGTAAAGAAATCCAGTGAGAATGTGTGTGTGTATATGAGTTTTCTAACTGCAGAAACATTACATGTACCACCAGAGTAGGAAAACTCTTGAACTGTTGCTCTTCTATGTTTTGTTCTATTGCTGAGCCTGCTATTAAACCAATCTGGGCAACAACATTTGATGAGACCTCTTGAACGTAGAATTTTCACAATGCAACTGCACAGATTTATTTAGCACAAGCATGTATTTAACTGTTAAACTGTCAGTGTGTGCCCTCTGCTGCAGCCCTTGCACCGCAAAATGAGATTGATAAAATCAGAAATGTAAACTGGAACACAAAATGCTACAGGAATAAATCTGCCTGAATGCAGTCCTGGCTTTAGCCTTCCTGAGTGCTTGGTGTCAGGGTGTGGTTCACGGCTTCCCACCTTAGGAGGGTTTGTTAGTGCTCCTTGGGGCTGCTGCAGGAGGCTGCTGCCCCTTGGATGAGCCACAGCAGTCACTCCACTGGGCTCAGCGTCAGTGACAGAAAGTGAAAACATTAACGAGACATTTTGTAGGGCAAAAGAACCAGGGGCAATGGTTTCAAACTAAAAGCAGGGAGATTCAAACGAGGTGTAGGGAAGACATTTTTCAGCGTAGAGGTGGTGGAACAGCAGAACAGATTGCCTGGAGAGGTGGTGGATGCCCCTTCCCTGAAACACTCAAGGTCAGTTGGACAGGGCTCTGAGAAATGATCCCACTGAAGACGTCCCTGATCTCTGCAGGGGTGTTGGACTCAATGACATTTAAATGTCCTTTTTGACTCAAGCCCCTGTGGTCCCATGGCAAACAAAAGCCTCGAGGTGTGGGACAGGCAAGGGGACACTGCAGCAGTGTCCTGAGTTTCCTGGCAGCCACCTCTGGCCTCAGCTCCAAACTGCTGCAGGAGATTCCCTTCAGGTTCATTCAGGGATCAAACCAATCTCCAGAGGTCCTTATGCTTGGATACTGGCATTAGTCTGTAGTAACATGTGCTACAATTTCTCTTGAAATGCTGTGGATTTTATAGATTATAGATACCCTAAATTGAAAATGCCACACAGTTCCCTGGAAAATGGGAAGTTTTGGGTTAAAAATACTTTGTGTTTAATGTTTGAGCCAAATGCCAATACATTAACAGTGGAAGGCTCTGATTAGACAGGATGCAGTTCTTCACCTCACAGTATTTGTGTAAAGTACTTTTAGGAAAAGTCATTTGGAGATGACTTTTATCTTCTGACCTATAGCATGGTGAAAGGCAAAGAAAACTACCAAAGGGGCCTAAATAAAACTAAAATAATGATAAAAATGTGAAAAATTTTCCTCAAATCTTTAGGCTTATGAAAAATGTTCTTGGCCAAAATAATTATTACAGGATTTTTTTCAGGGACACCATTCCGTTTCTGAGAATGTAAAAAAACACCAAAAGCTTCCACATCACTGCTGACTACACAGTACTGCTAATTGTAGCAATAATTTCTCTGCTGCAAGTGCCTGTATAAAGCAGAAATCATTTAAATTATTTCTCTTAGGCCACTGAACCTCCATTTGATGGGAATAATTTTTTGGTTTCTCCAGCCCTGTGCTGGATTCAGCGACCTGTAGATGAAAGGCTCCATGTCCCATTGGCAGTCCCCTGAGTTAGCCAGTCCTGGCTGGTTTTTCTCCTCTTCTGCCAGCAGCCATTTCTGCCCCTGGAGCCACTGGCAGCAAAGAAATCATTTGGTGCTCGTATTTCCACTTGGGTTCAGTGATCAGGCTCACAGCAGAAATCAGTGTGCTGAACTGAAAGGGCCTTTCTGCTTTTCTTAAACGTTCTCCATGATATGAACATTACACAAATGCTGTGTGTTCCAATTAAACTTAAACAGCAGCTCTAGCAGGGAGTAACTGCTGTGCACTCACAGGATAAATCAGCTTTCCTACTGAGCTCCACAGCATAGTAAAAAAAGGGAAATCCATTTCAGCAACCTCCATAAAACACAGATGCATTTTCTTTCTGTCTTTCTTAACCTTCTTATGTAGCTTTTTCTTTTTCGTGGATGCTGAATACCATGTGGGGTCAAAATCCTTTTAATTTCAAAGAGTCTTAAGCAGCATTATCATGTCTGCTCCATGTTTTTCAGGCAGATGATGGAGCAAGCTGGGCTTACCAGCTTTGAGGTTTAGTTCTACTCCAGGTTCCCTGTGGGGTGTTAGGCAAGTCATTCTTTCCTGCAAATGGGAATAATGATTGCTTTGCTGCTTGGCTCTGTTTCTGCCTCAGGCAGGAAATCTTTGGATCAGATATAATTTTTTTTGGAGCTGTTTAACCCATTCCTACTAACGGAGACCTGAAATGTATTCCAGCTGGGAAGGGCTGCTGAGGGAGTTGAACCAAATCTGGTTCATTGTCACCATTTTAATTTCTATCTGAGCCATAACTGCACCTGAGCCTGTGAAAATTGGCTCATTTATGAATAGAGAAAGGTCCAGTTGGAATATCTGATTATGTGGAAATCTGCAAACACAAGGCCCCAGTGGAAATCCCCCAAGGTGCCAGCCGTGTTCGTTGTAGCTCTGTTGGTTTTTATGCTTAGCAGAGCAGTCCAGTGCTGCTGCTTCTTCCATGGAGCACCACCAAAATGCACTTTTCAGTCCCAATCCAGGACTCACCCTTGGATGTCTCCTTTGGCCTGTGGCTGCTGTGCTGGGGACAGAAGGCAGAGCCCCGCCTGGCACCGGCACTGCAGGGCTGTGCCCAGGAGTGCCCCCAGAGCCAGATGTGCCCTGCTGTGCTCCCCAACCTCCCCAAGAAGAGAACAGGTTTAATTAAAGCTAGCATGGAAGTAGCACTCCATAATGGCTTACCCTGAGTGAGAGCCAAGGCCCCATTTGGTGGAGATTAATGTAACTCCATCCCTCTGAAAGACTATATTTTTCCATGTTAAATGTAATAACTGAAATTTTGCATCAGCGAGCCTGGTTGTTCCAGGCACAGAATGAAAACCGACTCTGTATTTACTGAGATAATTTCTGTTGTCTGCATCACTTTATGGATACATGTAAGAAAGCTTGATGGAATGAATTATAGTCATAAAAAATAGCAAGAATAACATGCATTTCAGGTTTTGATGTTGTATAAAGGAAGCCTTAATAGTTCAGCTTGACAAAACCCACTTTTTTCTTTTCTTTTGCTATTTAAGCTTTTTTTATTATTTCATTGCCTGTGAAACAGAGACGAGGGCAAAGGAAGATATTAACAACTGATTTCCACGACTCAGAATAGGAATGATTGTGAGGCAGTAGGATGCCCTGTGCACTGCAGAAAGCAGGCAGCAATCAACAACAATAGAATTTTGAAGGTCCATAATTTTACAGAATATGCTATGTGCAGCTTTTGCAATAGGAGGAAAAGTTCTGAAGTACCCATTATCTCTCACTAATTGCCAGATTATTTCTCCTGAGGCACACAGGTAGCACAAGAAATCCCTGGTGCTGCAATGAACTAACAAATGAAGCTGCTGCCTCAGAGAAGGAGTCAGTAACAGACCTTGGAAAGGGCACATCTGCTATGGTTTTTTTGCACATATGCCTTCTTTATTCTCTTTAGAGATAGCCATAATGGCCATACCTGATATAGAATTGTTCCATCTTTCAAAGAAACATAGAAAAATAAATGGGCATTAAAGGTTTTAAGTACTATTTAGAAGGATTAATATTACACAACTGAAAACATTTTCATCTGCTGTTAATGGTGATAAATCAAGAAGCAGCAATGTTTATGAATTGTTGGTTAAGTTGGTATTTTTGGCATTTCAGGTGATTTCTGCTAACAACAGTTTTCTCCAAGTTTCACATGCTCTTGATACAGTGGACCATTGTCTGAAAAACGTAGATTTACATTTGCCTTAAACAGAATAAAAGGCAGCTGAAGATTTGGAATGAGTGTAATTAGCCAGTTAACCCTAGTGTGGAATTCCTTTTTTGATATGTAATTACGAGTCTTGAGTGGTGTTTTATGGAAATAGGAGAGAAAAGGGAATAAAGCCAACATAAGACAAAAATCTGAAAGCAAATATGTATGGTAGTAGAATGAATGTTTAAAAGAGAGCTGTTGGATAATGGTGTTAACTGTAAACAAGACTAAGGACTTTCTCTTTAAAGTATTCATCACCTTGGGCTCGAAATGCAATCTATTTCCCACTGATGTCTTACTTATTAGCAGAATGCTCTTTTGAAAAGAATAAGTACTTTAAAAAATATTTTCAAAGTCAGTTTATTGAGACACCCTAAATTGGGAATACAGGGGGAAGCAGGACCCAGAGTACTGCTGAGCTCATTACAGACGTAGATGTGCTGGAGGGCCAGCGGCCCTGGCAAGTGGAGGCAGGACCCTGGAGGAGGAAGAGATCAGGGTAAATGTGTGTTTGTGTGCAGGACACTACAGGCCTGTGCAGGTCTGTGCTAGCCCAGAGTCAGGCAGAGTTACTAAGGAACAGATATTGTTGTTGTGCTTTAAAGGTATATAAACCAGCAGTAAGTTTAATAAAATTGGTTTCAGGATGCAAACCATGGGGACCCCCTTCTCTTCAATCCCCATACACCTAAATGCTGCTGAGAAATCGTTTTTTAATTAGAAATGTATGAAAATTAAGTGAAAAATCCCAAGCCAAATTTTAGATTTCAATTCTCCAAGTAAACTGTTCCTTGTTTGACTGGGAAGAATGTATTTTCCCGAACCAGCTGACTCTGTCCTTCAGACATCTTCAACTGATGTTCACCTTGGAGCAAACATGATGATTTTCCAGCCCCCAAGTCCATGGGAGTTTTTTAGGTGGTCGTTTACAAGACCTATTGGAAGTGGCTCCAGGTGCATTTCATCTTTCTGGCTTTTGAAGAGGCAAACTTTTGTATAACACATCATTATATTTGTTTTTAATACAAGCAACTCCTTTAAATGCTGTTGATACTATTTCTGGAATACTGGGGCTTTCAAACACAATCAAATGTGAGGCCATTCTCTACAAACTTTTATTTCTAAGAGAAAACCTGGAGACAACGGAAACAATGAAGGGCTGGAAAACGTTCACTGCATCACTTTTTGTTCCCAAACCAAAAGAGCAATTAATTAATGATAAAGTTTGGCAGTGTTTATGAATCTCGAGCTATTCTGTTGGAGGCTGATATTTTCCATTGTCTGGCACCATAACATCTCCAGAACCCCTGTGGAAGAGGAGCAGCCACGGTGTCAGCCCAGTTTCATGGAGACCTGTTGGGATGACGGGAGGTCGCAACGGGCTGGAATCAAAACGACATCCCAAGCTGGTTTCCTCTTTCCTCTGAAGCATAACACATCCTGAGCTGTCAAATTCACACAATCCATTCCCAGAAAGCAGAGATGACAGGACTAAAGCTGTTCTGGTTGGAGAATTAAAGCACCATAATTACCTGTGGGTGTTATGAAGGCCACATGTTACTGACTATCTACACTCTCACTGGCTCCATTTGTTAATAGGAAAAAAATTAAACATTTTTCAGGTTTTATGGAATTGTTTTCATTTGAAACGTTCATTACATCTCTTCTAATTATGAATTGAAATGTGCTGGAAATAAAAATGGGATAAAAGGCCTCCTGTAAATGTAATGATATTAATTTTAATTTATCCGATTTAACACAAGAATTTCCCAGGGATTAGATAGCATTATTTTAAATGATTTGCATAATAAAAGTTGTTTTTACTAAACAATGATTGCTGTTATGCCTTGTTATTATTTTAGACAAATACTACATTTCCAGCTTTAGGAACAATTACAACAACAAGGGTTGCAGTCACAGAGTCAAGTGCCAAATGTGAATGCTTTTGAATATTTGAAATAATTAGAGTTGAAGAGAGACTTTTCTTTTTAGAGAGATTGTAATTTTACAAGAAATATTGTCTTGGTATAAGCGAGATATTTTTATAAATTCAAAATGTTAATTTTTTCCCCAATCTTTTACATAATTCATCATTGTGGGCTTTTGAAATGAAGAATTATTTTTATCAGGGAAAACTGAAACATTTTTGATGTTTTTGCCTGAAACTTTTCTAGAAAGAAACAATTTGAAGCATTTCACTCTTCACTAGGCATTAAGTTTCCAATTGTTTAGTGAACAATTTGTATTGAAATAGATGGGATGAGACAGGCTATAAAAAGCTTGTATGGACAGACATGGTGGTAGCTGTGTCTGAATAATAAAATATCATTTATATTCCTTCGTCTGCTTCTGCTGGTTGCAAATACATTGTGCTGTAGGCACCATGGTCAGCTTAATTAAATTGATAGGTGCAAAGTGATTTTGGGTTTGGTCTTTTTTAAAAATGAATTTTTTATTTTTATTTTTAAAAGGAATTAAAATGCAGTCTATACCCCAGTAACCAACATACCAACGCACAGAAATGCCAGCACTAAGTGTGCCATTCCATGGTGCAGCCACTGGGATTTCCCAGTCAGGCACCTCTCACCTGCTGGGTTCCAGCCCCTGCATTTTGCTGGCCAAGGTCTGAATTATGGCACAGTGAGGATAATAGTGATGATTACTAAATGCTAAATTGTGATTCATTTCCATAGCTAGGACACTGTATGTTTTACCTATAAATTCAGAGTCTGCTCAAGAGATTTCAGAGCAAAGAAGAGATTCCCTTAACCTTGTGGCAGATGTGTGCCTTTGCTTCTAATGACTATTTGCAGTGCCAAGTGGCTTTGGAGGAGGTTTCTCCCCCTTCCCTTACCCTGGGCCCCAGCCAGTGGCACTGCCCAGGCTCAGGGCTCCAGGCTGGCTGCTCCCTGCTTTGGCTTCTGGAGACTTTTAGATACAGAACTCAGTTGTTGTCTTCCATGGACGCTGGTAAGAGCTTTAGTTAAGAGATTGTATTTAACTTCCATTGGATAGGACTCTACCCAAGCAAATTCACTGTATAAAAATGAGGGTCAGATTCAGCAGACTTTTAAGTTGCTGGCTTCCCACTGACTCCAATTTTCTGTGGTTTTTCTTGTCTATTTTGCTTATGTGCGGTGGTGTCAATACCAACTACCAGCAAACAGGCTGGGCTGCAGAAAGTTTGAAGTGGTTAAAAGTCAAAAAAAGGTATGGCTTCCCGTGCAATTGCCATCATTGTGAGGGATTCACATTGTGAGACAGTTCTTGAAGGAAGACTTTTTCTAATTTAAAAGCTCTTTAGTTTTGATACTCGTCGAACAACATTTCTTCTCTGTCTCAGTAAATAATTTCTTTCAAGGATTTTTCCATATTCTTTGATACTGTTATTTACAGTTCTATCTACCAAGGCACTGTGATCTTTTATATATAATGTGGAGTCACTGCAAGACTCATGTAAGATCTCAAAAAAATTGCTAGCTATTAAATATCTACCACAAGTGTAGATACAACCCTTGATTAAAGCATAAGGGAAAGCAGTAATTTGCTAGTATTAGGAAAATGTTCATAAAAGGCTGACATGAGCCAGTTTTGGAGTCAACAAGCAATGGAAAGGATCCTGCTTAACTCAAGGTTGCAGAAGAGAGCATGTTCAAAAAGGCTTGTTCCTGAAGTGTGAGGCCAAACAGTTCGTGCTGTTTAAACGCATGAACTTTGAGAGGTTGGGTTGTCAAATGTGTTTTGCAGTTCCTAGTGAGCCTCTGTTCAGACTTCCTGCCAGTCTTCAGTTTATTGACCCAGGCCCTTGCAGCAATGCTGGGAATTTTAACCTGGAATTTTTGTGACCATGGCTCACAAAAGTTTTGGAGGGCAGTAAAATTCTTAGAATACGGTTGGATTGGGAAACTTTCTGTTCTGTGTTTGTATCTCTTTCCACGACTGAATCTGTTGACACTTTAAAATGACACAAGTGAAAATGTTTCAACAATGGATTTGGTTGGGGATGGTTAATTCTGGAAGGAGAGCAGGGATCATCTTGGAAAGGTAAGAGACAAAAGGAGAAGAATCCACGAAGTGATTTATTTTTTAAAGTAAGTCTGTTGATGAAGGTGTGATTGTTGGCTAGTCAGAGAGCCATTGCTGAGTGTTTCTGACCGGGGTGGTGCCATGGAATTGCTATTTGCAATGGATGTACCAGTCCTGTGTGGATGGAGGGCGGCACATGCCCACAGCAGCCCCAAACAGCAGCTGCCTGTGCTCCCCTTGCCCCCTGGAGTGCTGTGCCCAGTTCTGGGCTCCTTTTGGGTAGGTGCTGATGGGCAGCAGGGCTGGTGGAGGGTCTGGACACAAGTCCTGTGAGGAGCAGCTGAAGGAGCTGAGGGTGTTTATCCTGGAGAAGAGGAGGCTCAGGGGGGATCTCATCACTCCCTACAACTCCCTGACAGGAGGGTGCAGCCAGAGGGGTCGGGCTCTTATCCCAGGGAACAGCAACAGAACAAGAGGACACGGCCTTAAGCTGCACCAGGGGAGGTTTAGCTGGACATTAGGAAGAGTTCCACACAGAAAGGGTGACTGGGCATTGGAATGGGCTGCCAGGGAGGTGGTGGAATCACCGTTCCTGGAGCCTGGATGTGGCACTCAGTGCCAATGTCTGGGTGACAGGCTGGTGTTGGGTCACAGCCTGGACTCAATAATCTCAAAGGTCTTTTCCAGCCTGGCTGATTCTGTGATTTCAGTGATGGGTGTAGGGCATTGAAGGAAATGGATTATGTGCTTTTACTTTGGATCAAAACTGTGTTATAAATAACTCTACCTACTTCTCTGTCCCAGAGTGAATAAGCAGCATCCTGACACCATTAGACCAACAGAATTTGGAATTTAGGGGGAAGTATAAATTTGAGGGTTAGTGATGGAAATACTAATGATGGATTATCTAAAAACTGACAGTCCTTTGCAAGTCTGCTTAGAGATCTGAAATGAAGTAATTTCAGCAGGATGGACTAGAAATCAAAACTTAGAAAGTGTATGAAAATGTAATTCATCACAGGATTTTGTGTATTTTGCCAGTAAAATTTTTGTGTGTATAAATGGCATGAATATTTTTCATCACTCAGATCAGTAGGAGATAAAGATTGATTTATTACTTATTATTGAAATAATTATGATTTTGTGTCATGGTACTTCATTTTGCATTGTGATCTGACCTACTTGGACATTTTAAATTGCATTTTAGTCTTGTTTTGGCCTTAAAAAAAGATATTGTTTTCCTTTGCCAACCCTGATCTGTCTGAGCCTTCCTCTTAAAATACATTCCTGACGAGTACCCCGTTTCTTATGCTTTGGAAGGAAGGTGGTTATGGCTTCCCAGCCACAGCCTGTGCAATTTGAAAATAAAAAATATTGTCCCATCAAATGCTGAAAGAAATCTTCTTCTTCAAAACATTGAAGAAATTGTCTTACTGAGATTAAACAAGGGCAGGAAGTGAAGCAGTTATTTGTTTATGAAGTCTGGTGAATTTTGATAATGAATCCTGTAAAATATATGACATTGAAGTTTTTCTAAGTCTAGACAGATAAGAAATAATAGTTACATATTTCAGCTTCAAAGACAAAAATAACCTTTCATCACCTAATTTAACAATCTTCTTGGTAAAATGGCTTAGAAGAATGCAAAATGTTATTTAAATACTAAAAATCACCATCTTTGAATTGCAGGGCTTTTTTAATTGCCATAATCAAAGTCCAAACACATTTCCCTGCTTGCTTTAAATAGACTCACACATCTCTTTTCTTGCTTCAAATAGTTTCTTTTAATGACAGGTTTTTCCTTAATGAGGAGGAGAATAAAGTGAACAACTCTGAGCTTGTCAGTGCAACTTCAGTATGACAAAAGTTCTGATTTTTGACAGCACCCACTAGGAAAACAGGAAAACTAGCAGTGTTTTAATAATTGTGTAATTTTGAATTGCTGGTATGCATTTTAAAATATAAACGTATTTATATCAGCATTTGAATATCAGTTTTAAATAGCAAAAAAAAAAAAAAAAAAAAAAAAAAAGCCAAAGAAATCTTACATTGTAGGTCACATAACGTAATAATTCACACTTATTTGTGGTAAGTAATCTGAAATAGCTTTTGAAATTGGGCATTCTTGTTGAGTTTACTAATCTTTTCTGTGATAAATAGCTTAGAATAATTGCATCATTGATGGAGTTTTTGGAGATTAGTCTTGTTCTAGTAGTAAAATCTCCTTTGAGAAGGGGAGACCTCAAACAGATTGGTTAATAAACAACAGCAGCTAATGTTACCTAAACTCACATGATAATGTTAGGTGATGTGCAGTCCTACTTAACAGGAAAGGAGAAGATAATCCCATATTAATGCTGATCAGATTTTCTACAATTGACCAAACATCCAAACCAAGTCCTGGGTGTGCCTTCTGTAGAGAGCACTGTTGGTTTTAATAATAAGGTTGATTTGATAAGTAACACCTAAGCAGTAATTCAGGTAAAATACAAAATTTTACAGGAGGGATGGACATCTGTTTCTAATACTGGATCTCAACACAGCGTGAACAACTTCGATTTATTTTCTAAGGAATCATGTTTGTTTCTAAAAATCGCTGGATTCTATATGACTTAGAAGGAGTGGGTTTTCTATTTTGCTAAGAAAACTCTAGCTGCTGTTCTGGTGTGCCAGCAGCAGTTAGTGACCCTGCTGCAGTGTCTCCCCCAGCTCTGGGGGAGCTGCACAAGGGCTGGACAGAGAACAGGACAGTGCTGGGAGGCCAAATGGACTTCCCCTACTCAATCACATCATTTCTGTTGCTTTATCTTTGCCCTAAAGTCCCTCTAGCCTGAAAGCACAGAGCAGTTGGGGGAGAGCTGAGAGGCCCCACTGTGGAATTGGGAGAGCTGGAATTGAGGAGACACAACTGCTGGGGAAGATGAATCAGGGAAACTTTATAAATATGATTGCTTAGCAAAAGATTCTGAAAATATGAAACCTATAATCGAAATAGAAGTGAAAGATACTTTGACTTGTAGGATACTAAGTTTTAGTTACTATATAACCTGAAAACAATGGTCTAGCCAGCTGAAGGACAATCCCTTTTGATTGAGTAGAACCCTTTCTGCTGGCTGGGGGATCCAAAGGTCAATGTAGCAAAACAGAAGTTTAAAGAGTAGTTTTTAGAGTTTAAAATATAACACAGTATGGTAATGCAGTAGTTCTTACAGGCTGGATGTAGATTCTATAGGACTTTGTGTCTTGTGTTGGTTGGTCACTGAAAATTAGAATATTCATCACAATGTATAATGTATTGTAACAAGGACCTTGCTCTCTTACCTCTTACCTCTTACCTCTTACTTCTTAACTCTCTTAGCTCTTCCTCCTCTCCTTCCCACTGCTCTTAGCTTGCTCTCACCCTTCCTCTTCCCCCTACTCTTGCTCTCTCCTGCTCTCTTTCCCCTGCCCTTTGCTCTCTCTCCCTTCTCTCTCAGCTCTCCCCCTGCTGTTCTCTCTCCCTCTCTCTTTGGGATTTCCCTCCAGCCCAGGCTGGTGGCTGAAGGCAAGGCCCTTTTACCCACAACCCTTGCAATAAACCCACATGCTCTAGAATATCCAGGTCAGCAGAATTCCTTGTCCCAGCCGTCCGCGGATTCGCCTACACACAACCTTGGCTGCTCTGGAAATGGGCCCTGTGTTTTCAGACTGGAGAGAATATTTGTACTCCTACAAGCTTTTTGCTACTCTGTCAAATGGTGTTTCTTTTTACAACCACAGGCTGCTCCAAGAATAATTACAGTTTTTTAGTAATTATTGTGATTGCAGACGGAGTTTGATAATTGGTATCAGTTTAACTGGAGAGGAAATGGCCACAAGTTTTTGAATGGCATGAATTCTCTGGTTTTCTTTGCCATCTGTAAAGCTATGAATAGAAAAAACATATGGATAGGATGATTGTTGTTTTTTGAAATGTAAATGAGACACAGGGCTGAGGAGCATCTCCCTCCAGTGCACCCCATCTGCCTGAAAGGTTACTGTACAGAGGCACTTCCAGAAGAATTTATTCCCTTTTGCTCCCTTTTCTCTCCGAAACAACTTGTGCAAAACCAAACTGGAATATGAGCCTGGATGCATTATTAAACCAAGGGATTATAATTTCCACGTCATTCTATTCCCCACCCCCACTTCCCACTGTCTGATAATAATCTGGTGTCATAATGAAATTCATCAGGCTGCAACAACAAAGGAGCTCATGGAAGAGAACAGGAGTTCAGACGGTATAGATTTGCATACCAATGAAGATTATGATGTTATTAATATTACAGAAACATAGTAATATCCAAATAGCACTGAAATGGGCAATGGTAGATCATTATTAGACTCCAAAAACAAATAAAAGAACGTATTTTACCATACAGCTGCACCTTGCAGCTGCTGCAGAATTAAACCCAATCCCTGTAATGGAATTATTTTGATTTCTGTGCCATATCAAGAAAGTTAAAAAAATGTAGACTTGCAGTATATTTTATTGTCTGTACTTTAATGGAAAAAAAATCACTCAAAACGTCAATTTTTTTTTTTTTTTTTTTTTTTTAGCAAAGTAGGCTGATCACAAGAATTACAGTGGGTTGGAGTTCATAGGACTGAAGTTCAGAAGTACACCATGGATTTGGCTTCCAAGTGTGAAGTTAAGACAGGAGGCTCATCCACGGCTGGGATTTTTTCCTGTCTTTACTGAAGGATTCCTGACCCAGCTTTGGAAAACCTCCTGTCTCCTTTGTTTGCCAGTTCAGTAGTGCAGGTTCACAGACTGCACTAGAGCAGGAGATGCAGGGCAGGACAAAACCAAAGCTTCAACAGCTCACAGAGAAAACTCTCCACCTTCCTTGTCTTCTGAACAGATAAAGGTCTTGGTTTTCTCCAAGAAAACTTTGTCAAGTTTCCTGTCAAATGACAATTTCTGCGACAGTTTTCTGGGTTGATTCCCTCTTTCTGTTTAGCATGATGATCCTGCCTGTGCCCAGTCCCAGGCTGCTCTCGGAGCTGGCTGAGGGTGGTTTGGTCCCTGGGTGGCACAGAGGGACAGAGTGCTGCTGCCAGCAGAGCTGCCTTTCAGTCACACCTTGGATTGAGCCCACCCTGGTCACCTGCAGCCCTGTTACCTGCGCTTCAAAACACTCCCAGCATTTTATCTGCTGCACTTCAGGACATTGAGAGCGGGGGTTTGTGAGGAAGAGGAGGAGGGTCAGGTCCTCACAACACTGGGCTGCTGTGAGGGGTTTATTTTGTAGCTCCAACAACACAGGGAATTAATTCAGTGGAAGAGAAGCCTCTGTCAGTCAACAGGAGGCTTATAAAAAAGCTGAAGTGTCTCACTGCATGGGTTTGATTGAAAGCAGTGGTGTGTTTGGGAAGATTTCAATGACTCTTAGGGATCACGATAGACTTGAGTGAAATTTAGTGTTTGTCAATGTTTGTGAGCCTAACAAAGCAATTTGTGCTCTTCTGTTGCACTGGGTAACTTATCAGGGGCATTTTGCCCGAGTTAAAGTAGTCTAAGCCATAAATCTAAGTCAAGAAAGATGCTTTGACAAAGAAGCTTCCCGAGGACAAGCAGCACCTGGCACATGTGGGGCTGGTGGGGCTGGTGTGGGAGCAGAGCCCTGCTGAGCACCAGGTCTGAGCCTGCTGCTGCTGGAGAGCCCAGGGCTGCTCTGGAAGGTTTGGGGGTGTGAGGGGTTTCCAGAGAAAGGTGGGGTTCAGGCAGACACTCTGTGCTCCACTCCTGCTCAGCCTCTCGCAGAGCTGGGGTCTGGGGCCAGGCAGGGGAGGGGGCAGATGCTGAGCATCACAGGGACTCTGCTGTCCCACCCCACAGCCCAGGCCACCTCCCCCAGGCTCTGTGCAGGGAGCAGGGCTGCTCCATTATGCACATGCTTCTATAAAGATAGCCATGGATTCAGGTTAAAATAGTTGTATGTGTCTCTGTTTGTAAAATTTTGCCCTAGGCAGATTTTTTTTTTTTTTTTTGTTCACAATGATTTTTAAATAATGAAAGAGTTTAAAGTTTTTCACATTAGAAACAGCTTAATTCTTTCTAGGGATTATGAAATAAGGATTTTCATAACACTCTCCTATGTTTAGTAGCCTTCTAAGAGCTTGAAAGGTTCTAAGTATCCCTTCCCTTCTCTTCACTACAACAAAAGGTTTCTTCTTTGATGTAAGTGTGGATTAATAAACCTGCATTAAATAAAATGCAGGAAGGTGAAGTTCTGTCAGCCTAAACTGCACTTATTTGTGATGTCTTTCAGAGGCATCAATGATTGACCAACAGTTCCTTGTAGTGCTGCTTTATCTCATCAAAACCATTTTAATTTTATGAGAACTGATCCAGCACAGCAGCCTGGGAAGTAAAATCTTGGCAGGTGTCTCCCCTTGGGTGCAGGACGTTCCTGCTGCTGTTCCTTGGTGTCTGCCCAGGCTGCAGATGGACCTGCAGGATGAGCTGTGCAGGGTGTGAGCTGTGTCCATCCTGGTGAACATCTGCACTCAGGTGGATCTCCAGGCAGAGCCTCTGACAGCCCAGCTCTACTCTGGCTGCAAGGGACACTTGTCTGTGTTTAAACCCTTTTTCCTGAGCTGTTCCCTTCCCTCAGGCTCCCTTTGCTTTTTTCCTTACCATTTTTTCCTAAGGGTCCTCCAGTGATGAGGGGAACCCCTTGTGAGGATGTCACAGTCTGTGTGCTCCCCTCCTGTGACCCCAGCCCGGCTGTCAGCTCCTTTCCTACCCCAGAGTTTGCTGTGGAAGCCCCTCTGGGCTGCTCTGAGGTGCTGGGGGTGAGGAAGGAGCTGCCCCCACTCTGTGCTGCCCTGCTGGCCCCTGCAGACAGCTGGGCTGATGCCTTGGGTGCACACACAGGGCTGGGACTGCAGCAGTAAACTCTGGTGGGGAAGGGGCCACCTGTGTCAAAGTGTCATTGAGACTTCAGCACCAGGCTGTAATTTGTGATTCTCTATTGAACAGTGTCAGTTACCTGATATGAAGCAAATTCAGAGAAATGTTTGTTTCCCTTGCAGCCATTGAATCCTGGTTCTTCAAACTCGTTCATTAAACAGCCCTTTGGATTGCCAGATATTCTGACAATAAGGTAAAAGCCACTGTACTTCTGCTTCAAGCTTTTATTGCTTACAAAAACAATAGTAAATAGAAGTTTAATGCAGTTTTGACTAAGTCTCCCTTTGCTTTCCCCAGCACAGACAATGATCCAGTGCCTGTTTGCCAGGACATGCATTAGTGGCCTTTAGTCAAAGCTCAGCAGTGGCCTGGTATTTAACAGCAGAGTAATTGCATGTCAGCATCATTTAATGGAAGTTTTGATAAAACTGCAAGCAAAAGAGTGCTCTAACACAGCTTTTACTGTGTTCAATAAGACTTGTTTTTATCTAAGGAAATAGTGACTGTTTTGCAAAAGTTCTATTTCTGTGTGTGTGTGTGTGTTTTTCTCCAGTGCAGCACCCACTGAATTTGGTATGGGGAGCAGGGTCTTTACCAAACCAGGGTTCTCCTTCCTCCCCCAGCAGCCAGCAGCACCCTGTGCTGATTCTGTGCCCCTGGCTCTGCTGCTGGGCTGAAATGTTGGGTCACTGAGTGCCTGCACAGTTCACTGGAGCCTTCGGGTCACTTTTGGTTGTGGTGTAAGGAGCCTGTGAATATCACTGGGATTTTGATGGTACTGGGGATGAAGCAGTTTTTTCTTCCCCTGAAATCCTGTTAGTTAGGAGCATATTGCCTTATGCAGCAGAAATGAATCCATTATCTGTGGGAGAATGAGTTTCTAAAAATCTAACAATTAGGGTCAGAAGCACTTCACTTTCTCCCACCAAACAGAAATGTCAATAGAAGGCAATTTTCAGTTGCCTTGTCCTAGGGCATGGCTGTGGGTGAGTCCAGGGCAGGGAGGGCAGGAACAGCTGCATTCACTGTGCTTGCAGCCCACACTGCTTTTCTTCCGAGGGCATTGGCCAGAGCAGGGCTATTGCTTTGTCCAGTGAAGCATCATCTGCTCAGGATGAAAGCCCTGCTACCACTGAAGTCTGATTGTTCTCTGATGTGTGAGGCTGCTTTGCAGAGTTCAGAGATTGCTATTTCTGATTGGACAGAGACAACAGAAGAAAACTGGCTCCTAGAAACATCTGCTCATTCTTAATCTCTGTGGTAATTTCTCATAAAGGTGTCATAGACCATGGCAACCTGATTTAACTTTAAAGCCTGCTCTGCTTTGAGCAGGAGGTTGCACTGGAGACCTCCAGAAGTGCCCTGCAACCTGATTTTCATTGTGATTCTATGACACCCTCGAGTTTAGCAGGTCATCACATTTCTATTGTGTTCATATTTTGTACTGCTTAATGCTGCCTTTCACAGCTCCACAGTAAAACACTTTACCTGCCTTTAGAAATATGAAGGAATCTGTAGCACTTTCGATGATTCCCCAAAGAATTAAAAGGGATTTTATGAATTGCACTCAACAGTACTTTTGAGCAGAACTATAAGACCCAGCTAGGCTTAAGGAACAGATGAATACAGGAGAGTGTTCTAAAGAAAAATGTAAGCTGAATCCTAGTATTTAAGAGGGGATTGTTTTGAAAGTGTTTTTTCTTGCTCCTTTCAGTGTGATCAAATTTAAATTACCTGTCTGCTGTTCATTTCCTACAAGAATTTTACCAAAAAGTGGTGCCTAGAACCATCTTTCACAGAGCCAAAATTTTGCTATTTGAGGTTCAATTGATTTCCCTTTTAGTTTAAAGGGAAAGCTCCAGGACACCAAACATCAATACTGTGACATTGCAGACGCTGGGCAGCTGATGTTAAATGCACTGCACGTTTAGATCTTTTCCTGTATCCTTCCCCTTGCTTGTATGCCTTTTGCAATTTCTGATTTATATTTCCCGTCACAGCCTCATTCCCCTTTTAGTTCTTTTTATTGTATAAAGCTCTCTTAAGAACAAAAATTTCAAAGAGTTTTCTGTACTCAGTGCTATTATTGTGTGTCTGTTTTATGTTTCTCTTGCTTCCTAAGACAATTACCTCACTATTTCAGATCTTCTTGTGTATTAACAGCTAATCAGCTTTTTACCCTCTGGTCTTCATGCCCTCCTTCACACAGTTCCTGACCCCTTTTTCAGCGTGCCTCCCTTATTTTGTTCACAATTTAATTTTTTGCATTATTCTGTCCTCTTTCATCTCTCTGTACTCTGCATATTTCAGGCTAGATTCTCTTCTCTCTAATTAACTTTGTTCTATTTCCTCTGCCATTTGGAGAAGCTCCAGTGATGGAAGAGTTCACACAACAGAGTTCCCTTTCCTGGCGCTGCAGCAGCATCCAGGCCTGGGCACCTCCAGGGATCAGCAGCACAACAAGAGTGACAGCAGTGCCACAGAGCCCGGGACAGGACAAGGCAGGGACAGGGGCAGGGACAGGGCAGGGACAGGGACAGGGACAGGGACAGCAGTGCTGCTTTCAGAAAAGCTCTTGGGAGTGATAACCAGCCTTGTCACCTCCTGGCAGCCCGGGCTGAGGTGAGGAAGGAGCAGCCTGGCTGCCCCTCTGGGGATGCACATGCCACAAACATCTACAATATCAACAAAGTGATCATGGAACTTGGAATATATCGATAAGAAACTTCCTTGAAAATGCCTTTGCTTTATTTGTGGAAGGCTCAATGTGTGAGGGATTTGGCTCTAGGAGAGGAAAAAGCAGCAGTGCCAGGTTGAGGGGGGAGTTTGTCCTGGGTTGCAATGCAAGATGTAACCAGCAGTGTGTATTCTATCACCAGCTGTTGAAACCAGTTGGGGAGGTGTTTTCTTTATCCCTTCCAGGACCCATCCTCCTCCAGGGGTATCTGCTGTTCATGGGCCATCCAGGCTCACTGCAGGGCTGAGACAATTACATCATCCCATTGGGAGAGGCTCCACCCAGGGGGAGGAGCCCAGCATTCCTACCTGGATAAACCTGGGATTGAGAACAGCAGCACAGCCTGTCTGCACTGGATTGTCAGAGGGAGACCAGACCCATCTCACCACCACTGGGCCTTCAGAGGAAAACTCCACCCTTCTACAGGATCATTGCTCCATCAGAACCACATCTGTCACTGCAGGAGGACTTGACTGGGCTGACACCAACACCCTGACCAACAGGGGTCAGGTTGTGTTCTGACCCTGTCAGTGTTTTCTCTTGTTTTATTTGGTGTTTTTTGTACTACTACATTCATATTTTTTAATATTCCTAGTAAAGAACTGTTATTCCTATTCCCATACCTTTGCCTGAGAGCTCCTTAATTTCAAAGCTGTAATAATTTGGAGTGAGGAGGTTTCCATTCTCCATTCCAAGGGAAGCTCTGGCTTTCCCTGGCAGACACTTGTCTCTCCAAACCAAGACAGAGTCCAGGATTTGAGCACAGCAGCCTGGCTGTTTCTCTGCAGCCCCAGGCACACAGCAGCTGTGGCTGGAGTGGGGCTTGTCCTGGACAGGGACCCTCAGGGAGAATCTCCCTTCTCGGATGGAGCCCCTGGAGCTTCCTGCAGCTCTTTGCTTCCCCACCAGCTTTGGGAATTTCAGCATATGGGTCTGAACTTTGCAATGTGAGTGTCTCTCTAGCACAGTTATCATCCTTCAGTTTTGGATTTTGGATTTTCAGTTTCCTCTCCTAGTAATTCAGAGAATTACTTTTAAAAATAGCATAAGGAAATGCAAGTGTCAGTATTTTAAAATACTTATTCAGGAAGATTTTTGTGAGACAACTATGGATAATTCCTGTAAACTCATGGAAAAAAAAAAGGTGAAGTCATAACTGTTTTTATCCCTAACCAGAGTCTCAGTCACACAAAAACTCCTGTAAACTCTAATAGTGCTTTTAACTTCAATGCCTTGAATTGGAAATTGCTTCAACTTGGCTAATTACCACTGCGGGCATTTATGAGGATTCAGATGATTGCTGACAGCCTTTCAGCACCTTCTGCAGTTTTTCACATGAGCCTGGAGAGGACAGACAATCTCCCCCGTAATTAACTGCAAACAAATCACGAAACAGAGAGCTCCTGGAGAAAGATATGTGGTGGTCTTTTAATGTCCTGTACAGCTAAATCCTTAATGTCCTTAAAGAAAACATGATTAGTTAAAATTGAGATTAGTCTCTTCACTTTGTACTGCTCCCACAGCTTAAAACCTGTGTTGTGTAGAAGAGCACAAACCTTTCTAAGGACAATCATTAAAAATCCAGGTAAGTCATAGGACCCAATTTTTTATCTCAGGCTGCATCGAAACCAGCAGAGAATGACACAAAGTTGAGAAAGGCAGACCCAGGTGAAGGCTGCATGCAGCACTGATCAGGGTTACCCTGGTGCCAGCAGTGCAGTTCCTGAATTACAGAAGCACAGAATTGATCTGAAGCTGTTCTGTGTCACACTGCACGGGGTTTTTGTCATGAATGTAACCCTTATTAACCTAGGAAATGATCTTTATTCATCTTGTGGTTAAGGCTGTGTGGTTTAGTGGGAGTGTAAACAGAATAATTACCAAAGTGATGCATCTCCCTCCCTTAATGTAATAGACTTCTAAATGGACTCAAAGGAAATTAGAGAGTTACATGCTGAAAAGAAATGACCATGTAGAATACTGCAGTCAGCACAGAGATCTATGTATATTTAATTAATGTTAAACTCATGAAAGAAGGTTGTGTTTCCTTTTCATGTGGAGTCAAAAAACCCCAAATCCCAGCCTCCCCATTGTGACCCTGTATATTAAGAAGTTTTTCTGCCATCTGGATGATCAGATTTCACATATGTGTGTTAGCAGTCAAAACGTTAAATTAAATTTTCAGGAGTGCTGTAACAACACCGTGAAACACATCTTCATCTCCCCAGACCTGCAAAGTGACTGCACAGAGTTCTCTCTTCAGTCTGCAGAGCCCTCAGAACTCACTGGGTGCATCTCCCCTGCTGGGAGGAGGAAACACTTGGCCAATAATAATGGGCAAACTAAACTCGATGACATCTTCGTTTCCAAGGAGCAGGATTCAGCTTTTGAATTTTAAAAAATGCCAGTGGGTGTGTGGGGTCTGATTTTGTGTGAACAGTTGTTGCATATCTGCCTCGTGTGTGCCATATATTGTGAGGAGGGAGGAAAGGAGATTTAGGTGTCTTGCAAATAGATTTGTTCATACCTATAAATAATAAGGTGTACAGCTGAGTATTGTACTGCCTTTGATACCCATTTTGCCAGTTATTTCTCAGCAAATGTGGTTTCAGCTAAAACAAATCAGGTTTATGATGTCAGTGTGGAGCTGCAGACAGCAGGTGACATTTGAATTGTGTGCTGACCTTGGAGGCACTCAGAGCTGCAGCTCCAGAGGGCCTGAGAGCTGGGTACAGCTTCTTAAAATAACACTTCCCAGAGACCACTTGGAGATGGAAATTACTCAACTAATGTGATGCTCCATTCTAATTAGAATTTTTAATTCTATCTGCTAACAAGTTTTGCAGCCCATTTTCAATCAGTAGTAGAATTCCAGATCTTTTAAGCATGGCTGTGAAATACGAATTTAAGATTCATTTTGTGTTTATTTATTTTCAGTTTTCAAGTCGATTCTCGAGCACAGACAAAAACTTTATGTTTTCTTCTGGAAGTTGTTGAAAGAATCTTTTTCATGGCAATTAGGAATGCATCATTATAATTTAATTTTTTTTCTAAGAATAACTAGAAAGCAATTCAATCAAGGCCTCTTCTGTGTTTGTGAATGACTTGAGTGCATCATGATGCTTGAAGTCCTGAGAAAATAAACTTGGTTTTGTGTGTTACAGCAGGCAGAACAGCAGGATTTTAATGCGCACATAAACTGATGTAGTATCCAGCAACAGGACCATAATTAAAGAATATTAGTTCAATATCTGGACTGTTGCACATTTGGGACTGGAAGAAATATTCAAGGATATACAGGAGAATAGAAGAGAGCACTCCTTAATATCGCTCCTCTCCTGGTGGAATAGCAGAGCAGTTCACATGCAGGGGCTGTGTGTTACCACCTGCTGACACAACCTCAGCTGTTGATGGTCCCTGGAACATGGAGCAACACTGAAGTGTTAGGAAACTTCAGAGAAGTAAAATGAAAAAAGGAATGTGATTTGGATGAACTCAGCATGGCTTTCCTGGTTTTCAGAGCAGTAGATTCAGCACACAAGCAGGCAGACTGCTCTGTGCTGGGAATGTTTTCCACAGTGCCTGTGACCACATGGACAGTGGATTTGGGATTAGATGCCTCTGCATGGACATTTCCTGAAAGCCAATGGCGCACTCTGAGCCAGAAACTCATTGAAATCCTGCCTTCAACAGTTCAGATCTGTGCTAGGGAATAACAAAAGGATTTCTGTAAAGGGGGATTGGCCTTCCCGAACCCTAGGAAATGATGCCCTTTACTTCCTGGCAGGATCCTGCCACTCAATTTTTAAAAGGCACGTACAAAATTGAACTTTGAAGGCAGAATCTAAATGAGTCATTGTCCTAGAAATGTGTTTGACTCCCAGTTTTTTGAAGGCTAAAGGAAAAAGGGTGCTTTATTTTTGGTTTGAAAGAAGGAGTTTATAATATTGCTGTGTTATTAGAGGCAGTAGGAGAAGGGTATAACATTAAATGAGAAGGGTGTGATGGGCTGCTTTGGTGACAAAGTCAAGAGTGTGTCAGTCAGCTGTGGCATAAGAGAGGAGATGAGAGAAAGAACTGAAAGCTGGATACAAAAGATCTCTCCCCTCTCCCGTACACAGCCACTGGATGAAAAATCCCCATGCCCATGAGCTTGGTGAAATCTACAGTAGGCAGTGCTGCTGTTTGGGTAACGAGGCGCCACTAGAATGAAGATCACAAAATGTAACTACAAAAGAGAGAAGCCTGCCAGGCATTGTTAAACCTCTGCTTTTGACTGCAGTCTAAAGATCCTCCTGAATCCTTTATGCAATGAAAAATTTAAACAATGTGATCAGCCTTAACTGTGCCATTAATGCACCACTGGAGTGACATGCTCTGTGCAGTCTGGGCTGTGCCCTCTCTGTTCATCTGGAGTTTGGAATTGATCTGTGTGTGCGGCAGTGGGCAGAAGGAGCCCTTGGGCCAGCCAGGGCCCTGCACACACACACAGGTAAAGGACTCCTGCCAGAGATGCACTCACCCCTTCAGACACAAAGGAGCAGCAGTGCACAGACACAGATGCCAGTTGTTGCTACCTGTTAGGCTAAAATTCTAATTCATTAAAATGCAGAAGTTTGCAATAGTTCACAGTTTGAACTTTGTGGATAATTTAAGCATCAATACTATGTTACACATAACCAAATTGTAATTGTCCATAGAGTTTTAATCCAATTGGCTGGATATTAATTCTATTAAAGTTAATGAGTGTTTTTCTACTGATTCAATTTGAATCAGTATTGGATGCAAATACTGCTTTAATTTTATAGTAACTTATTTACAAAACCAGAATGCTCTTATACCTGCTCCCTTTGAATAAATGCCTGAGCCTTTCTGGGTCAGCAGGAACCTCATCCAGATATTCCATCATCATTTCATGCTGGATATTTTACTACACTGGGAGTACCTCAAAGCATTTCCTCAGCTGCAGTTTTCAAATAAAATCCACATTTTGTGTTTCTGCTTGTGCCTGTTCAGCTGGTGCTAAGGATGCAGGGAGCCCCGGGAAGATGCAAACACACTCTGGAATTACACATCACTGTTCAAGAAATCTCCCTGTCTTAAAGGGGAGGATTTCCTCAAGTTTCACACTTGGAAAGCTGAGACACAAAGATACAGGCTTTACCTGAAAGTACCAATTTACAGCTATGCTTAGCCAGGTGGAGAATGTGACAGTCCTGCATCCTGCTTCTCCAACAGCCCTCCTAGGCAACTGTGTTCTAATCCTGTTTTACCATTTTAATGCCCTAATTCCATTTGTTATCCAATATTGCTCAGATGTTTGAGAATCGTGGGTCTTAAATCCTGCATATTCTGTGAAGTATGCCAGTTCTTATTGGATTGAACGATTTCAATAAAAAACAAATCTCAGGATTTGGCTAAAGGCTGTGATTTTTATTTTGAATGGTTTCTACGGTGGGCATTATGACTTTGTGTAGCTGCATGATATTATCAATTAAAGTGTTGGGAACAGGCAGACAGAATGCTGGGAAAGTTTTACAGAGCTTGGGAAGAAATCTTCCCTTTGCAAAACAGGAGCATGTTCACCTGCAGGCAAACAGATCAAAGAGTTTGACCCTTATTTCCTTCTGTACTATTGGCCTGGAGAGATTCAGGCAAAATACTGAAGTTCATTTTTATTTTATCAGCCAGATTTTGGCACCTAGAAATTAAACTAATTTGACAGTCTCCTTCCCCATCTTTCCCTGAGGTTTTGATGGAATGACGTCTCCTTTATCTGAAGTCTTGCCCTTCCACTGATATGTTTTTCTGCATGATGAGTGTAACTTCATTGGCTCATGTTGTTTTTCAGCCCATCTTCGATGTATTTTTCTCTAGGATTGCCATCCATTCATTTTCCCCCTGCCCCTTTGTTCTTCACTAGAATTCTGCCTGATTTCCAAGAGAGTGCTACAGATTTCTATAAAACTTATGGTCTTACATACACGTTTGGGAAGTTAATGTGATCCTCTAGTTTGTGATTTCAAGTAGATACTTATCTTTTGCCAAATAAGAGGATTTTTACAGGGTTTTAGATGACCTTTTGAAAGGTTTACTTAATGTATTGAACTTTCCATGGAGTGTAAACAATCACTCCTTAACGTGATGGCTTATTTGTCTTATAGTAGTTTTATCAATAACCTGATCCCTTCTTCTTGTAATCTATTTTTATTTCTCTTTCTGCCTATTTCCATATTTCGGGGGAACAAAGTAATGAAAATAGAGTTATTTTAATTTTCCTCAGCCAGGCTTTTAAATTGTCTGATGACCGCTATATCTGAGTTCTTGTTTGAAACAAAGAACTGGTGACAAGTCAGGCAGGGCGGGTAGTAGCAAACACCAAATTGCAGACACATTTGTTTTTAATTTAAAGAATCACTTTGCTTCAGTGGCCACATTGATTTGCTCCCTAAATGTACAACAATTTATGAGCAAACTTAATTATCTAGTTGCAGACTGTCTTTGCTATCTATAAAATGCAATGTTTCATAGCAGACCTGCACACAAAAAAATCTCTGGCATTAATGGTGTTCAAAGTGTAGCTGGAAAATATTAATGATCCACTTCAATATATTAATTGTTGTTTAGATATTTATTTTCAATGATGTCTATTTTGAGCTATTGATAAACATTGTGTTTAAATTTACATTTCAGTGATGAAGAATGTTCTTATTGAAGTTCTTTTACCAATGATTACACAGGGTCCTTCTTTTGCACAGTCTCAGTGTGCTAATTGACTCCCTAAATTAAGTGATTTAAATGGTTTTCTGGTTTCACTTACCCTCAGGTATCCTTATGATAATTCAAAACAAACTTGCATTTATCCACCTCTTCCTACTACACACAAGCCACAAGAAAGCCTAAATGTGTTCTCAATATCTGGGTCACAATGCTGTGCTGTCAAAGATGTGTAAAATTAAACATTCCTCCAAACTGAAGAGTTTTCTTCAATTAAAGGAAGCAGAAAGGAAAGCAAAAGGATATCTCTAAAGAACAGATACATTCTCGGAGAAATTAGATACCATCTGCATTCCTTGGCAGGTTTGTGTGTTGTGCACTTGAGGAAGCAACATTTATTTAAAGTTCTGTGAGGTAAACAGCCTGCTTTAGCCTGAAATGAAAAAAGAGCAGCAGCAAATAAACAATAACAAGCAAAGTCTGTCTGAACTGTGGCTTCATGGCAATCAGTGGAATGTGAGGAGTTGTGCTGACAGTTCAGTGGGAAGAGCCAGGTCCCAGGTCATGCTGGGGAATGAAATGCTCCATTCATTCCCTGCTCAGGAGGACGGGCTGCTCAAACTGCTTTGAAGTTTTCTTGTGATCTTCTATTGAGAGGTTGAGAATCAAAAGGGCAGAGAAGGTAAAGAGTAAAAAGAGAAAAGAAGCAAAACCTGGGAAAAACCCCCAGATTCAGAGGCTTCAGGTTTGGTTTTGTTTTTTTTTTCCCCCAGGTTTTGCTTTACAAGGATGTTGTAAAAAAAACCACTCAAGGAATTGGGGACAAAGAATTGCTGACATCAGTCTAGCTGCCCCCAAAATGAAAATGCAGACTTAGAAGCTAAATTTTGGGCTGCTGATTTTCTGTGTGGACCTGATCTCTAGACAGATGACAGGAGGTGCTATAGTTAGAAAATGGCTTCAGTGATCTCCTGTTTCCCACAATTCTGATCAGGAAATCTTTTTTCATTCTGGAGATGCTGCAGTTCTTGTCTGAGCTAGTCTGATTGCCCAATTAAAAGGTGATTTCTTGCTGTTTAATGTGCCTGTTGGTATAATTTTTTCATAAAAATCACAATGTAATTCACAATGGCAATTTGTTGATTTGAATTTTATAGCGCTGGCAGTGTCACGACTGTCTCTGAGATAAACTTCTCACTCATTTCTCTGTCAGAACTCATATTATGTCCAAATTCTTTCCACAGCACCAGGGTATAATGCATTGCCTTCACTGCAGTGTATTTAGTTCAATAAATCAGGAGCAATAGTTAATGAAAATGTACTTTAAGGTACATAACTACATGAAAAACAAATAATAGGAGTATTTTTAGGTATCTAAACTAATGATTGCAATTTCACTTTCTCTATGCTATCTCCTCTTCCTAGCTAGGGTAATGATCTGTCTTATCACTAAAGTGCCTCTACTAAATCTTTTGAAATGTCAAAAGAGAACTAATATTTACATCAGAATAATAACTACAATTACTTACTCACTTCCAAATTCATTTCCAGTCAATTATTCTGTAGTACTAAGAGATATAGAGCCTTACTGTAATACTGGAATGAGTTTAATTAATCCTTTTTCACATAGAACAGACTGATAAATGAAATTCAGCCTGTAATTTAAGAGCTCAGGGAACCAGTGTGTTATTAAAGGTGCTTTGAGTGATTGACAGTTTAATTTATTACAAAGAGCAGTAGTCTGTCTTCACTTGGAGTTCATTCCAATTTTGCAATTAATGATTTCAACTGGGGAGAAGATCATCATTCTACAAAGACTTTCCAAATATTTTTTTCTAGACTTGTTGGTATCACCTATCAATTGCTAGACACTTTCTAACCCTTTACTTTGTAAAATGACTGATAAAGAATGCAATGTGTAATATCAGAGGTGGTGCCAAAAAGTTTATAGGAGCTGCAGAGTATGATATATTTGTCTAGGAGAATTTTCCTCTAGTTGGTATCATATTTTCATCAGGAAGGAGAAAGGGTAATTGGATTTAAATGTCAAGATGTTCCTTGTGAAGGTTTGAAGTCACACATCTATTTTCTGAGCTACAATTTTTAGTTGTGATTATGAAAACTGCACCCACTTGTCATTGAAGATGACAGCAAAGAATTCTCCAGGAGTGAGTTAAATGCTGAACCATAACTTGAGTCCTTGACAAAAGCAACAGAACACACCACTGCAACCAACAAAAGAGAAATTATTCCACTGGATTTGGTAGATTGTAGGTGAAATAGTGATTTTACTAAGAAGCAACCCAGATAAAGGTAAGAAAAATTAATCCAAAATCAGATTTCTGGTTCAGGAAAATACTGATTCAGATGTTCAAGGCATGAGGACAGAGCCACCTAGAGAAGGAAAAGATTGGCAGGGATTTTTTCCACGGCCTGGATTTTTCCAAATATTTAGAAGCAAATAGAATGAAAAATTCTTAGGACTTCAGCTGTTTCCTCAGATTGGCACTTGTGGGAATGTTTAAAATAGCAACAAAATGGAGCTTTAATAAATGACATAGAAATATGCAGATAGCTCCTAATCCAGCTCCCTTGGCAGCAGTTCTGTTCCAAGAATTAGACCCTTCCTCTGCTGCTCAAAGGTGTTGGCATGTCCTGACACGTGCTGAACTCAAAAATGGCTTCAATGGCATAGTTAACCTTAATTGTAATTTAGTGAAATTGGGTGAGAAAGAACTGCCTGTATTGAGAAAGGGTGTCTGGGCTGCAGCTTCTTTTTCTAGAATCTCTCTAGAGGAGAGCCCAGTGGGTGCTGAAGCAAAGGCCATCCTCTGTGAGTGTTTGTGTTCTGGCTGTGTGTGGTTACAGATGTAAAAAATTCTACTTGCATAAGGACAGCAGTTATGCATCTGTGTGTGCTATTTGTTGTGGCAATGCTGGATATAATAGACTTGGCTTACGAGAAAAAACGTTTTGAAGAACTGTTCTCAGTGTATTTGTTAATTTTCTTGTTCACAGCTCATTTTTTTTAAAAGAGGATGCTTGCAATGCTTTAGGAAATGCACAGCTCATGGACACTGTTTGATACTGAGGCAATTTTAATGCATCTCTGTCAGTCTGTGCACTCTGTTTTGAATATGCGATATTGTTGCTTTCTCTTATCCTGTTATTTTCCCACCCCTATCCTGGGCTATTTGAGATTCCAATCTCAAATACCCAGGTGTATTAAAGGCTGGTTTATTTGGAGTACTTCAGTAGGAAAGGTCACACCTTGGTTTAACAAGGACTGAGTGCTGAGCATCAGGGGAAGAATTGGGGATCATGGATTGCCTGTTGTGTCACATCATAGGAACTGACAAGGCAGAGGGAGGGAGAGAGGCTGCAAACCAGAGCCCTGGAGGGAAGCCACAGAGACTGTCCAACATCAGGGAGCAGTCTGATAAAGCAAGGAAAAAGAAGTGCTGATCACCAGAACTCAGTATGGCCCTCGTTTGGGTTTTCTGCTTGGTTTCTGATCAATTCCTACTTCTTCTGCTTTATCCTATAAATGAAAAGCATTTAGAAACCTGGCGGTGGTGCTGCAGTTTAGGAGAAGGGAATAGAGGTGACCTGGCCCCTGATAAGTAACAGCTCTGTTCATTACCCAATACATCCTCGCCCCTGAGGAGCCACAGCTGTATCCAACAAAGAGAACTGTGATACAAGGGGCTGAGTGAGCTCAGAAGGGATATGAAGGAGGAGAAACCTTGAGGAATAAGGGTTCTGGGGAGGGAGAATCACTGCTGTGGGGTCAGTCTGGGTCTGCAGTCACAGTCTAGCCAGGTAACAGCCTGCAGTCACAGTGTGCACACTGATCCCTGCAGTCACAGTGTGCACACCGATCCCTGCAGTCACAGTCTGTACACTGATCCCTGCAGTCACAGTCTGCACACCGATCCCTGCAGTCACAGTCTGCACACCGATCCCTGCAGTCACAGTCTGCACACCAATCCCTGCAGTCACAGTCTGTACACCGATCCCTGCAGTCACAGTCTGCACACCGATCCCTGCAGTCACAGTCTGCACACCGATCCCTGCAGTCACAGTGTGCACACCGATCCCTGCAGTCACAGTCTGCACACTGATCCCTGCAGTCACAGTCTGCACACCAATCCCTGCAGTCACAGTCTGCACACTGATCCCTGCAGTCACAGTGTGCACACCGATCCCTGCAGTCACAGTGTGCACACTGATCCCTGCAGTCACAGTCTGCACACCGATCCCTGCAGTCACAGTCTGCACACCGATCCCTGCAGTCACAGTCTGTACACTAATCCCTGCAGTCACAGTCTGTACACTGATCCCTACAGTCACAGTCTGTACACTGATCCCTGCAGTCACAGTGTGCACACTGATCCCTGCAGTCACAGTGTGCACACCGATCCCTGCAGTCACAGTGTGTACACTGATCCCTGCAGTCACAGTGTGCACACCGATCCCTGCAGTCACAGTCTGCACACCGATCCCTGCAGTCACAGTCTGTACACTGATCCCTGCAGTCACAGTCTGCACACCGATCCCTGCAGTCACAGTGTGCACACCGATCCCTGCAGTCACAGTCTGCACACCGATCCCTGCAGTCACAGTCTGCACACTGATCCCTACAGTCACAGTCTGCACACTGATCCCTGCAGTCAGAGCTCAGCAGGAAATAACCAGCAGTCAGAGGCTGCAAGGGAAACCTACAGCAGGAGCTGCTGCAGCCAGAGTCAGTGAATAGTTGGAGTCAGGGTGGCTGAGCTGTAAAGAGGAATAAACCAGGGCTCTTTTCATGCTGTGATAAAGAAGGAGTCTGTGCCTTGGCTCATTTCTCCCCTCTAAGAAGAGGGCTGCTGCAACAGTACTGCTTGGAAGCCGTGTTCCAGACTGACTGATGCGCAACCCAGGATATTTGTGACAGCTCCCTGGTGGTCAGCTGCAGCTCCAGGAGGTCTTGGCATGGACCTGAGTTGTTTACTGTCAGAAGAGCTGGGCTTAGAGTCTCCATTTGGGCTAAAAAGCTCAGCCATTGTTGAGACACTGGTGGCCAAACTCCATGGCACAGCGAGTGGAGGCAGACACCAGCAGCCACTGACACAAAGGAGCCTGCCCAGAGCTGAGGAAACAATCCCTGCTTGGCTGCTCCTCGGTGGATGCTTTAGCTGGGCACAGCAGTTGTCCCAGGTTAAACCCCACTCCTTCCTGAGCAATCACAGCCTGGGTGGTTTGTACAAAAAGTTTTCCTGCTCCCTGACATCAGCGAGAGCTGTGCAAGAGGTTATGGGCTGGGGCCAGGGCTGGTCTGGAAGGCTCCTCTCAGAGGAGCAGAGAGCACAGTGCTGGTGTCCCCCTGCTCTGCACCAGCCTGTGGGTGACTGACATGTGTCCCTCCCTGGCCTGCTCAATGGGTGGATGTACCAAGGCTGCTCTGTCATAAAGCCTAATCTGACAGTTACAAATTTCGAAATAACCTCAGGCTTCTGAGATACTTAATGAAAGCAATTCATAAGAGATACCAGGGTTGGGAGCAAGACCTATCCAATAACCTCCTATTGTTGATACTATTTATGATAGTGCTGTCTCCTGCTTTTACAGTGCCTCCCAGCCCCAGTATCCCTGGTAATGAGAGGCATTTGGCATCACTAACATTCAGTGGGTGGACAGTAATAATCAGATGATGGATGATGTGTGGCAGGGTAAGTATGTGGATATAATTATTACCAAACACACAAGTGCAAATCTCAGTTCTTACAAATAGCTCTAAATGAGCTTTCTTATCTGTGCACCATAAGCATGGCCTTCTTCCGACAATGGATAATGAGAAAAGTAAATTTTAATAATCTTTGTCCATGAATGAAAAACTGCAATCCCTTTTTATGCAGTTTTAGTAGCATATATAGAGCGTAGCAACTAAATTAAAAAATATGACTTTGAAAAATTTTACTATCACTGCATGACATCACTGTACATTCCCCTGTATGTCACTGCCCACAGGGCTGCTACTTATGGCGTTTTTTTTATATCTACCCTTGAATATCAAGAGGAAATGTTGCTTGTCTATTTAATTTTGAATTCCTAGCTGGATGGAAACTCCAGGTTGTGGTGTTCAGGTTTTTTGTTTGGATTTTTTTGGTTTGGTTTATTTTATTTTGCTCTTGAAATCTGTGGATGCCAAGGAAATGAAAGTGTTCCCTTCCTTTCAGGTTGGACTGACTTGGGTACCTCTGAGGCTCCTGTACATTGCCGGGCTCTTTAGCACCACATTTCACATGAGCTTCATCCAGTTCCTGTAGGTATTTTTAAAATTCCACCAGCTGCAGGCAAATGAAGGAATTCCTGCTGTGCTGTGACTCATCAGTGACCCTGTGCAGCCTGACATTGGGACACCCAAGAGGTGTGACAGAGTAATATTCTTTCTGTGGCATTCAGTTAAGAAGGAATATTAGGAGTTAAGCTTTTGAAGAACAACCAGGCAGTTCAAATTGACTCAGAATGATTAGATGCTCATCCACTCATCATTAGCAGGAAGGAAAGCCTGTGGATTCCTTTTCTCCATGGCATTTCCTCCTCCCAGCAGAGCTAAGCACCTTATCTCAAAGTGGCTGGGCAGGACAGGAGGACATGCAGCCCTGCTGGCTGTCACTGAGAGGAGCCCCTGCCTGTCTCCAAGGGAATGCAGGGAAATTCAGGGTCAGGGAAGCAGCTGCAGATTTAGAAGTAGTTAGGGGTGTATTAGTAAGATGATCAGAGGACCTGAGGCTTTGCATGACCTGAATAAAGCACAGGTTCCTGTCTTACACATTCCCTCCCCTGTGTTGGAGGTGTGAAGAGGGAGAGCCTGGAGAGCCTGGAGCCCTTCCACAGTCCCTGTCCCAGAGTGCCAGCACTGGGGCAGGCTGTGCTCTACCCATGGGCACAGGCTGAGCCCCCTCAGACTGTCACTAGTGTCATTTTTCCCCACCCCTGTACGTGAGGAGTGCATGAAAAGGCCTGCAAAGCCCAGGGAGCTGGTCCATGAGGTCACCCCTCTGACAGTGTCCTTACTCCATCACACTTTATAAGGATCACATGGCAGGCCTTCAGGCGAGCTCAAATCTAGTGTGTATACAGTTTTTCTGGGCTTAAAACGTTTAGGAGCAGCAGCTCTTGAGGAGGTTATACCTGTGCTCTGCCTGACAAATGTCGTACCTAACCTGTGCCCATAAAGAGTGACAGGGTTTGCATAACCTCTGTTAGCAACCTGCTCTGGTATAATTGCCTTTTGATGTATAGAATTTATCCCAATCTAAACCCTTTTCACTGAAAATTAGGCCAATTTTGTCTTGTCGTCTCCCCAGCAGACACAGAAAATCATTCATCAAGCTCCCTCTTAGTAAGTGTTTTACATTAAGACAATTCATTTTCTGTCCTCTCCTGTTCAGTTTTCTCTGTTAAAAAGGAAAAAGCCAAATCTCTGAATTTCTCTCCGTTTTCCCCAAAGCCTTTAGTGTTCTTGGTAACTTCCTTGGAACTCCCTGCTCTGATCTGCTGCTCTGATGGGCTGTGCCTAGAAGCCAAAAAGATAATTTTCTCTTCTCTCTCCAGACCTTCAGGTTGTTGCCTGGTCAATGATTTAAACAAGAATCTCATGTGTTTGGGAGGTCCATGAGCACAGGGACCCTTCTGGCCACTGCACTGGAGCACTGGGGGGAACAAACTCCCCAAAAGGACGTTTTTGCTCAGGATCAGTCAGAGATGTTGTTGTTGTCTATCCCAGCTGGTTTTGCTCCCCACATTCAGGAGCCAGTGGGAGGCTCTGTGTCCTGTGTGCTATGGAGATGTTCTACACCATCCATGAGTGATGAAGTTCACAGTATTTAAAAGATTAAATTTCCAGCCATGATAGCAGCTGCTCTTGCAGTTAATATTCCACTGAGTGGTTTTATGTCAACAGATGCTGAAATAAATATTTTAAACCATGTTTTATTTTTCATAATTGTTGTGATCCCCCTTTTGACTGACAGTTTTTTATTAACATTGGGGCTGAATAAAAACATGGATTTTTTTGCATTTAGGATATGAATCACCTTTAGTGATGATGGCTTGCTATAATTCCCAATTGAATGAACTATTCTTTGTGCTCTAATATAATCTGTAACTTATGGAAATATTTACTTGAAGGGAATAACTTTATCTAATGAGGCACTCTCTAATATACTTAAAATCTCACCAAATGAGATGGAAATTCACCATGGAAATGAGATCACTTGAGATTGCTGCTTTGTAGACCAATGCTGGTGAGAACCAAAGTCCTTTCCAAACTGAAGGCAAAATTTGGCTCCATGTTAGACTTGTGCATAGCTGTAGTAAAAAATGCTTGAAGTGTAATTACCAGAATTTGAAGTGTCCATACAACTGTATTTTCAAAAGATGCTTCATAAATGACAAATAAAAAAAATGATAATTTTGAGGATCTTTGAGCTGAAGCCTTGAAAGTTAGAGAAAGTGTTTTTTCTGGCTTTGTCCCAGTTCTATCAAACAGTTTAAACAAAAATCTCTAGCTTGCAGAAGATGTCCAGCTTTTAATGTTTGAAGAAATTAATTTAAATACAAATTTAATTGCTGAAGAAAAATGTTACCAATTATGTAAAAGAGAGGTAAATTAAATAGGATTTATTTTTATGCAGGAAAGAAACTTACTCTGGTATTTCGCAATAATTTAATCTGTGAGAGCTGCTTTGAAGTAGCACAGAACTCGGTGGGGATAAAGTTGATCCAGGATCTGAGCTGGCCAAGGTGCTGGGGAGGCTCCACACTCTGCTCCCAGCAGGAAAGGTTCCTCCCTCCAGGCACACCCTGAGTTACACCCCACTTTTTGCTTTGCTGATTTTTCTGTTTGCTCTAGCTCTGTCTAAGCCTTAAAACAACCAACAGCAAGGAAAGTGTCTCATATTCAGGGACTGAGGAAGAGTTAAATCCCTGTGGCTGCCAAAGCCCTGCTGTTGAACATTTAGGGTGGATGTTCAGCTGCCAGGGGATTGTTTCACCTTTTTGTTCCTGGAGAATCCAGGAAATTCCCAGTTGGGTCTTGCTGGTCCCATGTCCTTAAAACCAGCCTTGCTCTTTGCAGTGCCTGTGGAGGTCCCTGCCAGGCTGTGCAGTTCCCTTGTCTGGGGGCTGTTTGCAGGCTGAGCTCTGAGTGGGAACCAGGAGCAAAGTGAGTAAATCTCTAAATGAAAATAATTCTGCATTTAAATTCCAGTTGCCTGGATTTAAATTTGAGTTTTAGCATTGCTGTCTGAGTAGTCACACTGAATTTGTGACTCAGTGCTCCTGCCCATTGCCCTCCCAACCCTCTGATTTATTTCCAATACCATCAGCCCAGTTTCTCTAATTCACTTTATTATCTTGGCAGTGTTCTTAACCAGTGTCAGCCAAGGCAGTGCTTTTCTGTTACTGGTTTCTTCTTCTGCAAATTGCAGGATGGAAAACTTCCCCTTTGCTGATAATTTATCCAGTTTATGATAGACAATGTCCCTGGTAATACCTTAAGCAGAAGAAGAATCTGGTTTGCAGTATGCATCAAACCACAGCTTGTTTATTTATTGAGTTCATTTTAATCTCTGGATCTGTGATCATAAACTGCAATGCAGTTATATTTTTATCTCTAAATTGAGGCAATTGTGTGGTTGGATTTATGGAGAGATTTAGTAAGATGGAATTTTTGTTTTGTTGGTTGATTCTGAAAGCTGGAGAACTGTGGATAAAGAAATTAATACAATTTTTTTTCTGCATGGGAGGATTGTTAGGATGCCTAGCCTCTTGTGGAGAAGCAGAATTCACAAATCTGTGGGTGAGTTTGCTCACTGTAGAGATGCAAGATAATAAAGGTTGAGGCTGAATATGTTTCTGTACACTTTTTGGAAATATTATGATGTACATTGAGCTTCCTTTAGCAACAGTAAATTTACCACAGCGAAACAAAGGAATATTGAGATAATATAACACCAAGATTTTATGATCAGTTTGTATATACCCATTACGTACTCTGTTTTCAGCTAAGTCTGCTGATACCAACTAGATATAAAGTAAAAATGGATTTGGGTAAGGGAGGCTATTTTTTATAAAGTTCTGTCTGCTATCAAGAGGATTTGAAATATTTTTGCCTTTGCCTCACAGCCAAACCCCCCCTCAGGAAATGAGCTGGCAGTTCCATGTGACCAGGTGTTTTCCTCTGTTGCCATTTTCAGCTGAGCTGCTGCCCCTGCCTTTGGACAAACTGTGTGTCATGGCAATGGTGAATTGAAATTTATTTACTGCAAGAGTCCTCATTCAGTTTACAGTGCACCAGAGCAGGCTAAAAGCCTGCACCAGTTGCAGCGACTGAGATGAAGGGCAGTAACTTACAAAGCTTTTGTAATCCAATTGTGCTTTAGTTGTGTGTTTTTACAATCTTCTTCCCAGGCAATATATTTAACAGCCTCTGGAATTTATGATGCATTCCAATAGTGTATCACAAAGTTTTAGAAAAGACTTTTGCTAAAGCTATCCTTTTTCTCAGAGCTGCTGTTCTTTCCTTCCTGCCTATGGCTCTGCCATTTTGCTTGCTGCAGGTTTTGTGTCAAGGGATGACTTGAACCCCTAATAACTTGTGGTTGGGAATGCATTGAGGTTCAAGATTCCTGTCACACAAATATATATATGCTAATGTTTTAATCAGATGAATTCTCCCCTCCTTGTTTTGCCTAATGAGTGTTGACCTTTCCCTCTGCTCCCCACCCAGTAATATATTTAGATGGGAAGTATAAATCTTACCAAATTAATTGCCTATGTATATTTGCCATACGACATATCTCTGTCTCAGTATGAAGAAATGTTTTGTTTAAACAGAAAAACAAATTCTCCAGCATCTTTCTTTCCCCTTTTTAAATGCACAGGCTTAGTTAATGCAGCATGGTTCGGATAATGTACAGCCAGTGTGCTGTACCATGAAGGTTTGAAGTACACAATGTAGTAGATCAATTATTTGAAAGTACACTTAACTAAAAAAAACCTCATTTGATGCTTGGAGTCAAAAGTTTGCATTCTGTTCAAGTGTAAATTCTCTGCCCTGCATCTTCCAGTTCCCTGACTGTTCACTAGAAAAAACGTGTTCTTGTGCTAAGGCATGTCTGTCTTTTTGGTTTTGTCCCTCCCCCAGCCCAAACCTTCAGCAATCCAATAAAGCCCTTCATGAAGGGGCAGAAACACTCCCTTGTAATGCCTCTGTGCATGAACTACAACCCTAAGCTCACCCTCTTCCACCCTGACTGTGTTACAACACTTGCTGGTGACTTTGTCAGCTGACTAAAATGACACACTGAAAGTACTGATTCTCACCTCTGGGATGAAAACGACACCAGAACCTTACAAAGACCTGACAGAGCACCAACAGTAAATTTTCAGCTCTTTCTAGAGAGTATTTTGAAAAATCAGGGTAGTATTTATCATGCAAGCCATGTATTTATGAAAGGCTGGGTTATTCCCAAGATTTTCTTTAAGATATTTGTTAAATGTGACACAGGCTGGAGGAGAATTGTCAGTGTGTGCTCTACAGGTTCCTGCTGGAGAGTGTCCTGGCAGAAAGAACCAGTGAGTGGAGCAGAGCTTGAGCATGACTGACTAAGCCAAGTGTCAATGCTGTGTCACTGGAGAAGAGGGCAGGCTTGAGATAGGTAATACTGTTAAAATGTTCATTGCAAATATTACATCTATGTGCATAAATATTTTATACCTTGGATGTCGGATGGTGAGGGTATCAATGTTAGGATTAAAAGACTTGACCCTACTCTTGTCCCTGAAGAACCCCTATGGATGCTAAAAGTAGTTCTGACCTGAGGTTCTGCAGTGAAATGCTTTGAAAATTATGCCAAAGGGGGAAACAGGCCAAAGAAAAATCAAGGCTGTGAGTTTTGGGTTTTAAGAGCAAGGTGAAGCCACCATGAGCAAAAGTTCCTCTAAACAAAGACTGACACAAGCCTGTAAAATTACCTTTACCTGGAGCAGTGATCAGCTAATCCAAGAAAACCTGTGATTCTGTGGAGTGGCTTAATGAACTTCATGGAAAGAGTGAGGATTAAATTACAGATAAGTAGTCTGTTATATATTTGTCGGCTTGTTCTAGAAGGATGTTTTCTATTATTTTCAGCATAAGAGTTGGAATTATTCAACACTTTTAAAAATCAGTGCATGGAGCGGTTTGGAAAGGCTGTAATGTCTTTTATATTAAGCTGAGTCTGTGATCCTGGAGAGAAGGTGGTAATGAATGGATGAACAGCCTCAGTGGAAGTCCTGGGGGTGTGAAGAAAGCAAAAAAGCGAGATATCTACAGGAGATACTTTTAGAAGTGTCTAAATCACACCAAAACACAGAATCACAGAATAGGCTGAGTTGGAAGGGACTCAGTAAGATCACCCAACCCAGCCCCTGTCCCTGCCCAGACCCCCCAACAACTCCCCTGGGCATCCCTGGTGTCCAAACTCTCCTGGAGCTCTGGCAGCCTCGGGGCCGTGCCCATTCCCTGGGGAGCCTGGGCACTGCCTGAACCCTCTGGCAGAGGAACTTTTCCTGAGATCCAACCTAAACTTCCCTTGGAACAGCTCCAGCTGCTCCCTGTCCCAGAGCAGAGGTTGGTGCTTGTCCCTCTGCTGCCTCTTGGGAGGGAAGAGCTCAGTGGGGTCTGCCCTCAGTCTCCTCCAGGCTGAACACACCAAGTGCCCTCAGCTGCTCCTCATAAGACTTTTCCTCCACACCCTTCCCCATCCTTGTGGCCTTCTTTGGATAGTCTCCAATAGCTTAATGCCTTTTTTATATTGTGGTGTCCAAACCTGCACAAAGTACTCAAGTATTCATTAAATGAGTTACATACTGGTATTTCTGCTTGAAAGGATGGAGTTCAAGCTGTTTGATTCATATGGCATAATAGAGATCTTTTATGTCAATCTAAGCATTATATCATGTATAATAAGCATGAATATTTTATATCTTGGATGTCAGATGGTGAGGGTATCAATGTTGGTATTAAAAGACTTGACCCTGCTCTTGCCCCTGCAGAACTCCTATAGATGCTAAAAGTAGTTCTGGCCAGAGGTTCTGCAGTGAAATGCTTTGAAAATTATGCCAAAGGGAGAAACAGGCCACAAAAAAAAAAATCAAGAACAAAAAAATTTGTTCTTTCACTCGTCAAAAAGAATGTGATGTGCCAGGTAAAAAAGAAGGAAGAACAACAAAACATTTTGACTTTACCAGTAATGTCTTCTTATAACTCCCCAAAAATCCTCATTTTTTTTAATGTTGTCTGGAAAGAGCCACTGGTTCTAGGGACACTGTAACTGATAATGGTTTGACTGTGGATGAATACACATCTGTGTGTGTGCAAAGACATCTTCTGTCCTCAAAGCAAGTATTTCTGATGGAGTGTCTGACTGGGCTGGCACTAACAGACAGGAGCTGTGTAAACATACTTCTTGCCAAGCCAATTGTGAATAGAGCCCCCAAGTAATGAAAATTTCAAATAAGGGATTAGAGATTGCAGAATAACTTTAAATTAGAAATAAAGTTGGCCAAGTTAGTGGCAGCACTGTCAAGAGCAGCCATCTTCAAAATTATGAGCAACAAAATGGTCTTGCAGATTTTACAGAGAAATAAGGAGTAAGATTATGTTTTTAATTCTATCTCCTGTAATTTTATGGTCAGTTAACAAGACTGGCAGTCAGTAAAAAGAAATAGAAGGAGAGATAAGCAGCTGTTTGCTGGTAGCGTGAGAGCTGCACATGTAGTTTCTCCTTTTTGAAGATACAAACCAATAATTCCAAGGATTGTGGGGAGCTAACTAAAGAGAAGGTTGCCACAGATCCTGTTAAAAGGGATATTATCAGCAATTACTAATGATGTTCTTCAGAATCAGTCCTGGCTTAACCCTGCACCTTCTGTGGATTGATGAGGTGTGGAAGGAGCAGAGGTGTGCCAAAGCTTGTGGGTGGTGTGAGGGGCTGCTAACACTGGAGGCTGCAAAATCACATATGGAATTAACAGCACAACCTGGATATTTTAGCACATTGGGGGTCAAACATAACTTTATGCTACGATTGCAAGTCTTTTGGGAGTGCTGGAGGAGCAGCAGGGCTGGTGGGCTGGACAGGGAATGCTGTAACAGTGACACAGAGGGGCTGGGATGGATCAGCTGGGATGGCTCCCAAGAGGGGCTGGACAGAAAATGGAGTTTCAAAATGGAGCTGTGGAAAAGACTGTATTCCAAATCAGGAGTTTTTTGAGATTAGAAATCAAGGGCTTTGTAAGAGATTTTGAATTCTGTGAGCAGGTACACATAACAAGTTCGAAAGGAGAGCAGATTGCAGTGTCTTTGCAGCAGGGTAAATTGTATTAAATGGTATCAAATGATATAAAACTATATTAATATCATACTGCAGATCCACTGTGGATCATCTGCAGAGGTGGAAGATGTGGTTTTCCCTTGGTGACTTTTTCTGCTGCTAAGTTAGTTTTTTAAGCCTCTTGAGCTGCAGACTCCCGTGTGTTCTCTCAGCCAGGGCATCCATGAAAGGGTTTCCCAAGCCTGGATAACCTAATCAGCTTGCTGTTAGCTGTGCCACACTCCTCTCTGTGGGTTTACACCGCTGAATTACCAATACATTTCCTTCTTGCTGAAGCAGTGCTCTGAGTTACTCCACCTTGAGTCAGTCCAGTTCCTTTTCCCCCTAAATCTCACCCTCTGCCAGAGGCATTTGTTTCCCTCAGGCTCACTGTGCCCTGCCTGAGCTGTGATACTGCTTCGTGGGTGTGTATGGGAGGATTTTTTTATCACCAGGGTATTAGAGCTGGAAATGTCTCATATATTACAGAATTTTTTTTTCTCTGCGGTAGAAGGGGTATAATTCTAATTTTCCAAGTTACTACATGAGGCTACTTTGTGTTAATTTGCCACAGAATTGCCAGGCTTTGAGCTAGGAGCTTTAGGAAGCACAGACTTCAGTATTAAATAAAAACCTATTCAGTCTACTTTGACACCAGCTCCCCATGCTGCAGAATGTTCATTTATTTTTAAGCTACAATTTTACCTGTATTTGTAATAGAGAACAATGCTGTGATTGCACAAAGGAATGTTGCAAGCAGGAGGGATCAAAGTGGCTGCCTATCACACCTGCAGAAAAAGGTAAAGGCTTGACTTGAAAGGTGCCAAAACTAAAAGGAGAGAATTGGGCATTGTAGTCTGTAAAGTGCCTGCATCTGCAATTCTTTCTTTTTCATTTCAGGAGAGCCTTAAGTGTCTGGATATTCTAGTAAATTAATTTTATTCTGTTATCTTTGGGTACCTGTGGTACTCTAGAAAGACTCTAAACAGGAGTTTGTTGTGTTTGCTTTGCATTTAGTTGAAAAAAATCTATTACAGAGAAAAGGTGGTTATATGGTCAACAATGACCATAATACAAGACTTTCTGGAGTTAATTTCCTATTCTATGAATATTTTTCTCTTCTCTTTATAATCCCCTCAGAAGCCATTAAAAGTCCTAATGAAATGACAATTAATACAGCATGTTTGGAGTTACACTGGCAAAACTCTCACTGAAGCAGTGGAAAACACTAATTAGACTGAGCCAGTGTCTGCTGTTTTGCTGGTGTCCCTGGCAGTGCTGCTGGCAGAGCTGTCTGTGCTCTGGGTCTATCCACTGTGAAGGACCTTGGCTATTCCTGTGCCCTTTGCCAGGGATAATATGGACTCTGAACTCCTGTCTCTGCTGCAAGGAAAGGGCTGTAAAAACCCATCACTTTGCTCTTTTAAAACTTGTTTTGGAAAAAGAAGTAATTGCTGCAAAGAACAGCCCAGAGTATTGAGGATGATAGCTTAGGTAACCTTGCTGGTTTTTTTTTTTTTTTTTTTGAATTTCAAGCATCTTTGATGTCATGAAATTTAATTAACTGGGGTGAGAGGAGAGACCATGCATTTATTTTCCTGGTCACCAAATGAGCAAAAGAAACCCTGGTCTTACAGACAACAGTCCAGGCTGATGGTGCCTGGGCAGGTTTCCCCTGCTCAGGTGCAGTCTGCTAGCAAGCCTAGAAATCCACAGGCTTGTCCAATGGCAATAAAATTTCTTAAAAATTGAATGAGTGACAGGAAAGTCCTTGGATTGTTAATGTGAAACGTCAGAGAAAAGAAAAGACTTGCAAGGTGAAAACAAATAATTCTCTTTTAGCTTCATATTCACCATGACACCTCCAATATTTGGGTAGGGGTGGACACACATGAATTTCTGCAGCAGAGGTCAGGGTGTTAAAACCCTTGCAGTATAAACTCATCTTGGTCCCAGTGGGACGACTTGAAGAGCCTGTAGATCTCTGCAGCTGCTGAAAGGTCAATGAATATACAAGGTGAAGGGCGTGTGAAATAGTCAAAATAAAGCACATTAGTGAATTTTACTTGTTTTCCTGCAGGCTGATGAATTTGACAGCGTCTGTTGCACATATTTTATTAATGTGCTCAAACAGACAGACTGAAAAATAGATGCGATGAAATGAGATGCACTGCAGATGCCTGTCTGAAATCTCAGCTCTGTGGGACAAACTAAAGTAATGCAGTTCTGTGCTCAGTCTGCCTTCTTGCAGGGTGATGAGGATGCAGAGCCCCCAGTTCAGAGCAGCATCCTGCTCTGCTGAGCACCCACCTGGATTTCATGGGAGCGCCCATGGTGTGCTGGGTGCTGCACCAAGAGCACTGCTCTCTATGCTGGGACTGGCAGGCTGCAAAAAAGGAAAAGTGGAATTAGGAGCTCTTGTTTAGCAAGATTATCTCTGGGAAACTTCTGTCTGCACCCAGCTTTGCTTGCTTGTGCCATGAGGAAGTGGAAGTCTTTGAGGGCGAGCGCAGTGCAGCCGCTGCCTGGGGACAGCTCTCAGCTTTGGGGAAAACACACAAAAGAAATGGACCCTTTCTAAAGAAGGATAAGAGAGGGAGAATCATTTTAGTTTGGATTTTGGAGCTCCAAAAGTTGCTATCCAAAGTTATGAACTATTTTTCTAGAGATTGTGCATCCACCACTGCTGCCAGCTTTGAGTGATGGGTTTTTTTCAGCTCCACAAGTGTTCTAACAACATGCTGTGGACACCACAAGCCACAAGAAAACCTTTAAATGCTATTTGCACCCTATTAGCCACCGTAGACTCCACACCCTACATTAGTTTTGCTGTCTGGGGAAATACTTGTTATTTAATTTCTGGTTGGTTGGTTTCTTCATTTTAAAGGATAGAATCTATTTTGAACGCAAACATCTGAAAACTCAGGATAACAGTTAACAGATTTGTAAAGGGCTAAAACCTTTTCCAATCTTAATCAATGATCATAGTCTGACTTTTTATATTCTGTACCATGAAGGTTGAAATAGGTGACACTGCACTTTGTTACCTCCAGAACTATCATTTGATATTGAGGAGTTTTCAGCTGGCCTCATCTCTTTGCTGCAGGCTCAGTGCATGTTATTTCCTAATATTATTTTAAGATTAAATATAATTGATAAGCGATTTCCATGTACATGCTAGAAAAGGGGGCTTGTCAGATATTTGTGGGAAGGGAGCCTGGCAGGGTTCTAGCCCAAGCCAAGTGTTGGGTTAGAAGCACTCTGTGTGCAGTTCTGGTTGTGTCACTGCTGTGCCTTTGATGGCCTTATCCCTGCTTGCCTTCCTTTCTTCGAGCAGTCCGTGGCCAACACAGGACACTTCTCATTTGGCAGCTGCTGTGCCTATTGTGCAGATTTATCTCTGCAGCCATGGCCGGGAACATTTTTATTGGTTGCTGTCAGAAAGACTCACACAGTATCCATCCTTGGATAGCCTCAGTAAGTGGGAACATTTCCCTAGCATAATAGTAATAAAGTAGTGTTTGAGGATTTATGATGAGCATAAGCTCTGTGTCAGTTTTCCATCAGAGCATGAAGCTATCAGGGTAGGAGGAAATGCCACCACGTGAAGCACAGTGTTCTGATGGCATCGACAGGCAGGCACACAGCAGTCTGTCCCTCCAGTGGAACCCTGCACAATTACACTGTTGACTTATTTCAGATATAAATTGTGACACATGCTTTAAAGCAAGTTTCATAACAAAGGGAAAAAAAGTGCTGTGCCAGTGACAGCTGCTGGAAATCGCAGTGTCAGCCTTGGGGCTGTCTCCAGGATCCTGCCTGGCTCTTCCATTCCTCTGGAAGTGTGTTTGGTACAGCAACAGAGGCTGTTGTTGGTGAGTGGTTAAGCAGGGACTGAGGTTCACCACAAGAACATCTCATGCCCTTCTCAACAGCTGGAGAACTCTCAACACAGCATGGCTTAGTTAGCTGATAGCACGTTAATTGAATGCAGATAACCAGAGAGGAGGACAGACTGCTTTCAGGAGTTTCAGGAGTCAGACCTTCCAGACCTATTTCTACTTTTCCAGGTATTTCCTGTGTGATGCAGTGTTCACTTTAATTAAGCTTCCTGAAAAGACAACAGGCAATAGAGCAGAAGTGTTCCTCTAGTTCCAGTCCTCCCTGTCACAGGCAGGGTCCCATCCAACCTGGCCTTGGCCACTTCCAGGGATGTGGCAGCCACAGCTGCTCTGGCAACCTGTGCTGGGCCTCACCTCCCTCAGACTCCAGAATTTCTTTCATACATCTAAAATCAGTCTCCCCTCTTTTAGTTTAAAAACATTCTCCTTGGTCCTGTAACTATGTACCTATTTAAGAAGGCTCTCTCCCTGTTTTTATAAGCCCCCTTTCAGCAATGAGGTCTTCCTGGAGCCTCCTTTCCTCCAGGCTGGACCAGCAAAGGTGCTCCAGCCCCCCGATGATGTTGGTGGCCTCCTCTGGACCTGGTCCAACAGCTCCATGCTGGGGGAAATATTCAAGGTAAAAGGGCTCTCAGAAAGTTGTGAAAACAGGCCCCACAAACAGAAAGAGCAGAAGAATTTAGAATTAGCTGTAACTGCCAAGCTTGAAAGTAGGAGAAGTTACAATAGTACAGCAAGCAAGGGCATGAAACAACACTTTGAGTTTTAGCTTTGGCTAGGATAGACCTTAAGACTGCAGAAAAATATGCTTGGAAAGATAGCAGAAGGTTTTAAGTTTAATAAGAGTATTGTTAATAGCTTAATAAGCTTAATAAGAGTGTTGTTAATAGCAAGCATCCAAGCAAGCATTGTTTGAAGCGGGTGTCTGAGTGTTTTTAGTGATTGCTAGAACAATTGTCTGTAAGCTTTAGCAATGTGCTATTGGCTGGAATAACCTTTCAAATGCCCTGTAACAAGAGATCTCTGGCTGTTGCTGGCAGACATGAGCTGTTGTCATCTTTTAATTGTCTCAACCTGTCACGAGGCTGATGCTGCAATAAAAGCGCAAGGAATGTGTCCCAGTGGCTCCATCCCACTGGAGCACAAACCTCCAACACAAATGCCTGTGTTGTGCTGGAGACCTGCCCCCAGCCCTGCAGATGGGGCCTCGTGAGGGCAGAGCACAGTGGGAGAATCATGTCAGTCATTTTGGATGATCACAAACTCCGACTGAAGAAAACCAAAGTTTTCCCCTCCCTAAAGTTCACGTGCAGCAGGGAGACTTTGTTCAGCTGGTGTTGAAAGTGCCAGTGACAGGCTGAGGTCTGTCAGACTTCATTTGGAAAGTGCCCCTGGTTGTGATTAGAGAGCAGAGCCCTCAGAAAATATGTTGTGGGGTTATTAGAAGGGACTTACTTTCAATGTCAGCTCTTGAGGGTGAAGCCAAGTGACAGACTAAAAGCATTCAAAGCAGCTCGTGGTTAATTCCACCTGCCAGTAACAGCTTCTTCATTACAAGGAAAAGGAGGGAAGGAAACACAAAGAAAGCCTCATGTAATATCCCTATGAGTTTTCAAGCTTGTTTTCTGTCAAATATAATTGCAGCTATCGGTTTCCACGTATAATCCTGTAATTCACTTAGTGAATGTAATTCCTGGTTTTTTTTAGAAGCAGCAGGAATTCTGATGGAAGATTTAATTTTGCATGTTTTGGCCCAGTTTTAAAAAGGCATTTTGAGGCCTGATTATTTTAAGGGATTTTTCATTTATGATGTTTTACAAAGCTGCATATGATTGACCCAGACATGCTGTGGTAAGAAGAGCTTTGTGCAAGAGGGGTGGCAGCCTCAGGAAACCCCCTGGGAACAGAGGGTAAGTCAGTGCTGCAGCAGGCACTTATCTGGCATTTATTTCATTGTCTTTCTCGGCAATCTCTGAATTGATCTGAAATTCTCTCATCCTGCCAATTACATTTCATGTCCAGTACTTGTGACTGATGAAAGCTGGTCAGAATTGCAATTCTTCGTATTATTTCTGTTACTTCTGATGCTACAAAAGTTCAAAGTTTTGAATGAGCTCTGACTGTGCTTTGTCTTCCTTGGAAGTTTGTGGAAAATATTTGCATTATTTAACACACAGACTGAAATTCGGTGTGCTCCTGGCACAGCTCAGGTGGATTCCTGATCTCTGAGATGAGGAGGAGCAGTTTTGCTTCAAGTGTCTGGAGACCAACCAGGGCAGGGGGCAGCTTTGGCCTTGGTGGTTACATCAAGCTGTCCTTGGCACAGTGGTCATCACAGAATCACAGAGTCATTATTGTTCATAGCAAGGGTGGGAATATTACTGCAGCTCCTATTTAGTTCTGGTTTTTCTCTTAGCAAGGGAAAGGTTTGAACTGCAACATAGCTATTTGATTGTTTGTCCCTTTCACAAAGAATTGTTCCTAATATTTATTTTTAGCAAGAACGTTTAAAGTAGTCTGTGCTATACCTGAAACAGAAATCTCAGAAGTTTTGAGATTACAGGTTTCTTAATTCAGACAGTTTTCACTTTCTGTCTCTAAGAAAGGAGCTACTTGAGGTGACTGCTGATTCTGGGACTTGGAAGAAAACTTGAAAGTGCTGCCTCTCAGGCAAACTGGACAGAACAAATCTGATTTACAGACTCGTGCTGGATTTCTGAAAGCACTTAAGTAGTTTAAGACCACAAGTACCATTGACCTGAAAGTCAATAAGACATTTTTGAGAATCCAGTCAGTTATTTTGTAACATGTAAATTCTCCTGCAGCAAAGACAAGCCAAAACTGCAGTTCCTGACTGCCCTCACCAAATCCCATCCTCCCCTTCAGCTGCATCTCCTCACACAGAATCATTGGAGGTTATGCCTTTAGCAGTACTGTGGGGCACCAGGGAAAGGTCTGTTCCAGCAGGTTTAAAATCTTAAAAGAAAATATCTAGAACACAAAAGTTTCAGCATGGGCATGGGGATTTGGAGGAGAATCTATACTGGTTATTTATAGACTGGAGTTGTATTGCTTCCTTGCCTTTGGATATTTCTGTGCTCTATTGCTCCCAAAGACACAAGATACCAACAGAGTTACTTATGACTTGTGCTGAGTTTTATTGGTGTTTTTTGTGAGGGCTCGTTTTGTCTCTCTTTAGGCAGCCAATTTAGGTATTTTCAGCGGGCTTTCCATATATTCAAGGAAGAAGGAAGGGAAATATTGCAAGGTGTGAACCTTCCTTTGGATTCACAGTATAACAAAGCACAGCAACAACAACAGGGTCATGAGCCATCATTTAGCAGTGGAATTATGTTTTTTTTTCCTAAGTAGAGATTTAGAGTCAGCACCAACAAAAACCATATTCCTGGGTAAGAAGAGTGCTGCAAGGCAAGCTACCCTTTGGATCTCTTGCAGCAGATACAAGGTTCATAATCACGTGATGCTGATGCAGTTTGTACTCATCTTAATATTACACCAAGTGGAGGAAGAGAAGATTCACTGTTCCAGGATACTTGGGTTTTTGTTGTATTTAATTCTTATTGGAAATGTAGCTGGACTAGATGGGGTATTTTCTCTCCCCGGGCTGCCTTTCCTTCCCTGCTATCATGACTGAAAAATGCAGAAGTGTCACAGCAAGACCATTGCATCTGTGCTGCTGTGCTGTGACAGCTTCTCCATTTCTGCCCATGAATCCTTACATGTGCACTGTAAACACAGATATTTAAGTTTGCATTTGGCTCTTATTTCACAATATTATTTATTTATAACATAAAATAAAAATTAATATATGGGGTCTCTGCAGCATGCTTCCAGACTGCCCAGAGGAATTTCAACTGGAGCAGCAGAAAACGTGATGAGGAGAGCATTTTCCTCAAACCCATTACAGCCTTTCCATAAGGGGCTAAAATTAAGATTGGAAAGGTGCCTCTTCTTTCCTCCCTTCCTAACAAGAAACCTGATTTTGTTCCCAGTCTAAGAAACCCATCTAATCTTTGTAAGTCCACCAGCCCTCATTTTTCTTTTTCTAGTCCTGCAGTATTTTCTGCTCTTTGCTGAAATGATTGTCCAGAGGAGGTAATGAGTTTTGTGGGAGCAGGAGGCTGGTCAGACACTCAGTAATGACAGCTCTGGTGGCACTGCAGAGGCACAGGGAGGGCTGGGGAAATGGGTGTGCTCAGCTCTGAGGGCTCTCTGAGCACAGCACACAGCAGGAAACGCTCCTGCTGATGCTGGGAAGGTTAACAGCCCCTGCGGTGGGTGCTCTGTCCTGTGGCTCCCTAACACCCAAAGTGCCAAGAGCCTGGGGGTGTGTGTCTGTACCCTCAATATCTGTATGCACATCTCCTCTGGCAGTAACACTCCGTGCTGCTGCTTCCACTGGGAGAACTCTGCTCAGTGACACTCTGTTTTGGCTCCCATAAATTTGTCTGCTTGGGGGAAAGAGTTTGAGGCTGAAGACACCAGTGGTTGATTTTGAATCAGTGTTTATTTGTGCCTCATTATGCTGAAGAGTTTATTCAGCACCAGTTCATCCTTTTGAAAACATTTCCTCCTGCTCTGCCAAGGGCACTGCTGGTGCAGTTACCTGCACCCTGGGACATGTTTCCAAACCACTGAGGTCCTTGGAAGGTTTCCTTCAGCCTCTGTCCTTGTCTCCAGCACAGACATATACCAAATATGTCTATTTTATTTATATATAACAAATACCTGTCGTCACTCTCAATGCAAAGCAGATGGGATCTTTGGGGCAGTACCTCAACAACGTGCAGTGTTCAGGCCATTGCACTGAAGTGACAGCACACAGGTCACTTGGGTTTGTTCTTCCTCCTGAGCATGTGCACTGCTTATGGTCTTCTATCACAGAATAGTTTGTTTGCAGGAAGCATCCCTGGAAATTAGAGCCTTTGTACCCCAGGAGCTGGGTCTTTGGGGTTATTCCCCCTCAAAGGGCTGAGCTGGGTGTTCCTCTGGGTGCCTGGGGCTGGCAGAAAGGCACTGCCAGTGCCAGTGGTGCTGAGCTCAGCCTGCAGAGCCAGGGCAGAGTCTGGGGCAGGACAGCCTCAGGAGGGGCTGCTGCACATCTGTCCTGCATCTGCCCCACGTCTGTCCTGCATCTGCCCCACATCTGTCCTGCATCTGCCCCACCTGCAGCTGCACTGCCCTGCTGGGGAGATCTTCAGGCTGCTTATGACCCAGCAGGGTGAACATCTCCAGCCTTGGAGGTTCAAAGTCTTTGCTATTCACCACAAGTCCAGGCCAGCCTCCTAGAACCATAAATGAGCCTTAATTAGACGGCATAAAATTAGTACGTGAGAATTCTCTTAATTGGGACACCACGGTGGATCCCATTACCTCCCTTAAAGGAAAAGTAATTTATTCTGTAGAGCTTTGAATGCAGCATGCTCACACGTGGTAGGAAGAACTCATGGTAGATAAGTCTAAAAAGACAAAATAAAATATCAATTAAATTTATAAAACATTTACTGCGTTTAATTTTTTTTTTGTCTTGTATTTTTACTCTTTTTGGGAGAGCTTATTTGATAAAAGACAAGAGATGAGTGTTTCATGGCTAAACCACACATGCTAAAACACCACTTTGCTCCCCAATACTGACATTAAGCAGAATACTTGATATTGCTGTCATGCTCAAGTAGCAGCCCTTGTCAATTTATGTCATTAAACAGAATTGCTTTCCTTGAGGAAAACCCAATTAAGAGAATTCTGAGTAACAGTGAGTAATCTGCTGTGCTCCTGATCATGCAATCCATCCTTTGATGGCTGTTCAAGGCCCTAAATCAGGCCAAAGACTTCTAGGAAGAAAACTCAATTTTCCATGTATGTGAACAATGTGGAAAAGGAAATAATGAATTTTTCATTTGGGATTTATAACTGTTTATTCAGACTTTGGGTTCATAGTCTGCCTCTCATGCAAGCTAAAATAGGAAGAAATAATGTTCAAATATCTGTTATTAACATGAGATTAATGAAATATAATGTGTAGAAATCAGTGTCTTGATGTTTCATATGACAATTAACGTGTCGATGATTCATGTTTTTATAGGAAATTTGGCACAAGGATTGGAATACCTAAAAGTTTAAGATCAGAGATGATTTATCAGCCCTGTGTTTCTGAGTAACAGAAAGGAGCAGTTGCACACATCCTTATAACAACTTACTTATTTTCACCGTGGAAACTGCCAGATTTTTCTACCTTTAATTTTTTTCTATTTCAAATGTGATTTGATAGGAGAATGGCAGAGTTGATTATGAGTGGAAAATTGACCTTTTGTTCTGAATTTAAAACACATTGCCATCTTCTGCACGAATCTCATGGTTTTTATTACCAAAATCAACATTATCTCTCAACAACAGAAAGGGCAAATGTGATTAAACAGCCACTCACTTGGAACAAGTGGTGTCTTGATTCATTTAATTTAGAACATCCAAAGCTGTCAGTGCCTTGCCATCTGCTGAGGGTACCTGCTGCAGTCTGCAGTGCCCTCACAGCCACTGGTCACATCACAGAGATCAGGGGCCCTCCTCCAGATGGGAAAGCATTTGTGCAGTTTTCACCTGGATAAAAACTGAGCAACGTAAATTGCCTCAGAAGGTGTCAATTAATTGCTCCCCAAATCAAATTTGTAATGCCTCGGAGTTAATTTATCAGTGCAATGGTAAAGGGAGTCATGGCATCCACAGCTGACTGTGCATGCCCAAATGAAGATCTCTTCATTAACAGGAGTATTTCTGAGAGATGTGCATCCCAGCTGCCTTGTCACTGCTCCTCAGAGTGTTTCTGAGTGGGCACTGAATCAAGGTAATGCTAGAGGATGGAGGTTTAATATTTGTTGTTTTGTTTTGCAAACCAGACACAGTTATTTTGGCAGGGGATGCAGTTTTGATGGGGCAGAAGAGAGTTGAGCTGCTCCCCTTCCCCCACCCTGCCCTGGTGGTTGGAGAGGCAGGTGCTTTATGGCAAGGGAAGCTGCTGAAATTCGCTTTCTCAGCTGCATCTTTTATGCAGATAAGTACAAAATACCAGTTCCCAGTTTCATCAACCTGGCACCTTTCATGACCATTGTGAAAGCTTTTGAGATTTCTGTAGTCCAATATCTACCTGAATTTGCATTCTGCTTGGAATTAAAACCATCCTTTCCTAAAGAAGCCCGAATTGCTCAAATCTGTGCCAGTAATACAACAATTAGTTGGATGCTCTCTGAAATAACCTGTGGAAGAAAGGTAAGAATACATTACTCTTAAATGGGAAATACAATGCCAGAGACTGTGTTAAAATTAAAGTAAAACATAAAATACAGCCAACAAAATGATGTAACGCTGGTTAATGATTTCTGTTTCATCTATAGCTTGGCATCGAATGCTGCAGATGTACAAAAGCTGGCATAAAGCCCACAAAAGGTAGCAGAAGTCTTTCCTCTGGCTTCAGTTTACTTTTCAGTAGAAGCTGATTCTTCTGGGGTATCAAGCACACAATCATTTATTCTTTAAAATACCCAGGAGTTTTTCATCTTGCAGTGTTACAAATCTTGGCAGGTTTAAGATTTTTCTTTGTAAATATATCTGGTGCCGATTCAAGCATTTTTTTCAGATTAAATTTCAAAACTTGGCCTGTGTATGACCACGTAGCATCTTGGGAAAGGAGGAAAATTATTTTAGAAATAGCAGAGAAAGTATACGTGGAATGCTTTCAGAATCAGCTCAGCTTTCCAGAGTGTAGGGAAAAGACTCATATTTACAGCCCTTTAACCCCACTTCCCAATTCCTTTGCAGAGGGATGTTGGGTGCCTTTAGATTTGCCATACATAAATTGGCACTGTCAGCATGGAAAATGCATTCCTGTTAGTTTTCACACCTTGCTTTTATATTTTTGTCAAGGGTCAGGAGCTCCACTTTGGGGTCTAATTTTTCCACTCCTCTGGGCTGAGCAGCTGTGGGCAGAGCAGATGTTGGCACTTGGGCAATTGTGTTTAGAACGTTAACAACTTTTGCACTGCTTTTCTACCTTCCCAAATCCTGCCCAAAGGATCTGTTTTCATCTCCCTTGTGGCTCTCCACACTGTGGAGTGTCCTTGGTGACAGCCACAGGTGCTGCCAACACTCAGGTTTGGCATTATGCCCTGGGAAATATTTCACTCAGGTTAAAATTTTAGCTCTAATTGAGGCACTTAATTGTTTGGAAATTCTGGAGTGTAAAGAAAAGCTAGCAATGTAGGGGAAAACACTTTTGCTATCCAAGAGATTTGAAAAGAAACTTCTGCAGATAAAAATTGAAGTGAAGGATTTTGTAGATTTGACTTTTCATGGCTCTGAGCCCGCTCCTTGGTGGAAGGAACAAGTGATTTCACTTTCCTGTGGCCCAGTTCCCCTGAACAGAGTGAGGACAGACTCAGCTCCTCGGACACAGGGTTGGTCTGGGCTGTAAATCCTCATGAGCTCTGTGTCAGTGCACAGATGGACCCAGCCCACAGCCCCTGGCCCCTGCAGTGTCTGCTCCCACCTTCCTCCAGTGGGATAAAGAATGACACACCCTGAAAGCATCGTTTTGGAAAACCACATAGGTTTGCAGTCTAAATCACATTTCACTTGGTAAATGGACCCTCCAACCAAGGTTTTGTCCTCAGGTGCACCCAGTGGCTGTGTGCTTTGTCACTCCCAGGACCTCCTTTTCTTCAGGGTGTTGATTCCAGCTAAGGTTGGCTTGCAGGAAAATCGGAGCAAAGCAGGGAGTTTTCTGTCTGAGCTACAGTTCTCAGCATTTTCTGTGGTTGTTTCCCCTGTCTGTATTCCTGGAGCTGTGCCCATCCAGGTGTTTGTTCTGCAGTGCAGGGGGAGCCCAGGAACCTGCCCCAGGAGCATCTCTGGGCTGTGCCCTGTGGGCACTCCCCAGGAGCTGGTGCTGCTCACTCGACACTCCAGCGCTCTCCCCTACCTTGGCCTCTCCTACCTTAACAAAGCACAGTGCCTGCCACACTGCTACAAAATACCTCTCCTTCAGAGGGCTGCTTGTTTGCTTATAAAAGAAAAATAAATTGTAATTTTGATAACAGGTTATAAAATCTTTGCTTAAATAGAAACGTTTGTTCTTATCCTATCAGTAGAAGTGTCTGGCTAAGAGATTTGGAATCAGTTGATTGATTCATATTATGGGTAAATTTTATCACTTCTAGAGCAGAGAGGAAAGTAATTTCCATTTCTTTTTCAGCACACTGTGAGCCAATTTGCTTCGAGGTTGATCTATAGGCTAAATTGTGGGGAGTCATGCTGCAGACTGTTTTGATGGAGAAATGTGTGTGGGAAGAGTTAAAATGCTTATCCAAATGTTTAAACTCTTTATTCTCTCATACCTTCAGTGCTGCATCTGACACCTTGATATTTAGTCAGTTCTCAGTGTCTTTCCTGCACAACTTTTATTGCCTACCAAGTAATCAGAAAGGGTTTAAACATCATCTGATCATGGCTCTCCTCCCCAACATCTTTACAAAACCCGTGCCCAGATGACAGAATCACAGAAAGGGCTGGGAAGGGACCTTAAACCCACCTCATCCCACCCCAGCCATGGCAGGGACACCTCCCACTGTCCCAGGTGCTCCAAGCCCCAATGTCCAGCCTGGCCTTGGGCACTGCCAGGGATCCAGGGGCAGCCACAGCTGCTCTGGGCACCCTGTGCCAGCCCTGCCCACCCTGCCAGGGAACAATTCCTGCCCCAGATCCCATCCAGCCCTGCCCTCTGGCACTGGCAGCCATGCCCTGGCTCCTGGCCCTCCAGCCCTTGGCCATTGTCTCTCTCCATCTTTCCTGCAGCTCCTTCAGGCCCTGCAAGGCCACCCTGAGCTCAGGCCAGAGCTTCTCCTGTGCAGGTGAACACTCCCAGCTGTGGCAGCCTTTCCTCCCAGCAGAGCTGCTCCATCCCTCTGCTCCTGCTGGAGCCTGCTCTGGGCTCTCTGCAGCAGGCTGACAGATGTTTATGCAGATGTTTGTGTGACAGTGCTGTAGTTTGGACACTGGGCAGTGCCGCTGTGTGGATGCTCTGCAGTTCAGTGTGGACCTTTCACACCAAACCAATATTCAGTGCTAAGAGTTAGCTTTGCTTTTTAATCATCTTCTTTGAAAACCACTGTTTTCATTTTTGAAAGTGGCCTGCGTGCCAGGCCTCTACTCTAGTGTCTGAATTTCCCCCCAGGAGCAGTGGGATTCAGGACTGCACTAAATGAACCTAACAGAGACACCCCCTCGTTACAGGAACCCTCACAGCATCCCTCCTCCTGACCCCTGCTGCCTGAAATTGCTTCTTCCACAACAAGTGCTTTTCAGAGACTGTTCTCATTTCAGTCAGATGTGTATGCTGGCCATGTCAGATTTTTGTTTAAAATGGTCCAAATGTGCTGTTTGCAAGGCAACCACTTTGTTTATAGATCTTAAGTTCAAGTGACAATATCCAGGTAGTAAGGCTTAATAATTGATCATCTTGAGGGAAAAAAAAAAAGCACCCAAAATTAAAAACCTCATAGAATTTCATTCAGTTGGTTGTTTTTTTTTTTGCTACCATTTAAAATTAATTACACTGCAAACCTCTTTCTTGTAGGGAGGAAGAAAAATAGTCAGACGGGGAAAAATTAAAATATTAATCAAAGGCACAGAATTAATTACAAAAAAAAGTAATCAAAACATATGCAAGATGAGAGCAGGACAAAATGACAATATACAGTTGAGGAAAATCAGCTGGTATTAAAACAGTTTAAAAAATGATAAAGCTGTATGTACATTATGGTTGCTTTATGTTTGTGCAGCTGCACAGGGCTTTAGTAACAACCCCCAATTTTGTACACAACTGTCCTGGTTATAGTTTTTTAGTAGCAAACTCCAGTTTTGTACCCAACTGTCCTGTTTATAGTTCTTTAGTAAAAAATCCCCAGTTTTGTACCCAACTGTCCTGTTTATAGTTCTTTAGTAAAAAATCCCCAATTTTGTACACAACTGTCCTGGCTATAGCTCCTGTAGCATTGCTGAGCTTTGTTGGATGCAGTGCAAGGTCTGGCTGGGGCAGATCCCAAAGAGGGACAGTTTGCAATCAGCTGCTTCTGGGGCAGGGAGGAGAGAATCTGACCAATGCCAAGACCTCTCGCTGAATCCCTGTGAATAAAACAGCAATCTCTTGATTGTGTAATAACCAAATTGCAGCCCCACTGCTGGATTTTCCTTTTCTGTGTGCTCCTGAGGGAAGCAGTGTGTCAGCTGCCCTTATCTCCCAGGGGTATTTCCCTGGAAAGAAATGCAATGTGCTACTGTTCAAATGCTTGCCTGGGTGCTGGGATAACAAAGACACCTCAGCAACAAAGGAACTTGAACCTTTTCATCAATTGCATGTAAAATTCAGAAACAGGAGAGAATAGCCATTTCAGAAATGGCTCTCACACCATGTAGCTGCTTCTTTATATGTCTAAATCATTGCAGTGCAGTCTGTGCTGAGAATATCTAACCTATTCGCATTTAATTTGTTTATTTTGTCAGTATTTCAGAACTAAATCCAGCAAGAGTTATTTTATTTCAGCATACTAGCTAGCTCTCATACCACTGAAAATAAATGCTTTTAAAAACTGATTTAGAAAAATAATTATTAAAGCTGTTGCCCTTTATTTGAACATAGAACTTTTATTTGAACACATAAATGAAGTTTTTTGAATGTCATAAGCAGACTTGTGTTCCTCAAGACCAGACTCTAATGTTGATGTCCTTCTTACCAACTCATCAAATGGACTTGTGCAGCCCTTGTGGCTTTGCTGCTCTTTCATTTCTTACCAGGCAATCAATATTCTCTCCAGTATAATTTGGTAATATACAAAGAGTATCACAAGGTATGTATTTTGCATGGTAACCAATTACGGAAGCCAAAAATATTCTCTGTGCCTCTGTTCCAAAATTTTATACTACTTAAAATTCAGTCCATGAAACCTTTTAATACAGTGTCAACAAATTGCTTATGAGCCCCTTGAATGCCAGTCCAGTTTAATAACATTAGATGCAAGAACTTTCATAAAAATTAACTTCAGTATCTTTCCTCATTAGTGAAGGCATGTCAGACATAAAGAATCCTCTAACTGCTCTGCAGGAATACTTTATATTTGTTTTTAATCAAGACATTTTAAAAATTAGTTCCTTTTGAAGCTTCACTGGTGGCAGTTATTGAATAGCTATTTAGGCCAGTTTTGTTACATTTCCTCCATTTAGTTGGGTAATTCACCAAACTGTGGAGGCACTTCACTGCGTTCAGGGATTTGCAATTTAACTAATCTGTTTTTATTTGGGACATTTCAGACTTACTGCAAGCTCTTTGATCATCTGGATTTTGTTAGTGATAATTTTACCATAGATGCTTTCATGGCTGAAGGAAAAGGTCTAAGAAAAAGACCTTCAGAGTCACTGACTCATTCCTTTCCTCTACCCAGGTGCACCCATGGAGGAAAGCCCAGTGATGATTTCTTTTAAAAAAACATGAATAATTCACTTACCATAACAACTACATTTAAAGAATTATCTCTGTCAGTAAATAGGTTTTTTAATTTCACAGGAGACTGAAACAAATATAGATGCCTAGTCTTGGAAATTTGCATGTCTTTGGAAGTCTGAGATCTTGTCCTGGGAGATGAATTTTCCTCGGTGGCTCCTAATTGCCTGAACTCTCTTTTAGCAACTCCTCACTCTCCTTTTCTTTTGACACACTTTTGCAGCTTGCCACGTCCTGTCACTATGATACCAAAATATTATCTTGCCCCTAAAACCCTTTCACTCGGGTAATATTTGTGTCAAATTCCCTTTCCCCCTGAATTCTCTTTCTCTTCTCCTCCTTCTGCTGTCAGGGATCTTTGCCAGAGAGACTCCAGGCAGGTTAAGGTGTCCAGGGGAAGCTGCTGGGTGTGGGCAATGGGGAGAAACAGAGTGTGAGAGAATGGACAACCTCAATCCTGCCTCAAACCTGCTTTTTGTACCATCAAGCTTCATTCTCCCGAGAAGTGAAAACAACTTTGTTGTCTTGGTGAAGTTTAAGAACTCAAGTCTTTTCATGAAATATGGTTTTTTGTGGTGAGGTTTTTTTTCTGTTTGTTTGTGGGGTTTTGGTGGTTTTGTGGGTTTTGGTTGGTTGGTTTGTTCATTTTACTTCTCTGTTTTGTTTTTTTGAGGGTTTTGGTTTGTTTGGTCTTGTTTTCCTGGAAAATGCAAATGCTTCCATCAGTCAAAAATGCAGCCCAACAGATCTTTCAGTCACTGCTGTCTCTGGATTTTTGAGTGATTGACTGCTTCCTCTCTCCTCCTTGAGTTATTGACGTAGTACCTAACATACATCCTTTGAAATGCAAATTTCTCTATACATAACTTTTATCTGTGAAATAATGAAAAGAAATCTTACAATTTGGGGGTCTACTCCATTTAATCTCTTATTTCTAATCACTCCTGGTCCAGCCTTTATGACAGATTTTATAACATTCTTTTACTTTTGAATTGAGTATTTTTGCAGTTGACCCAACTGAGATAAGCATCTCCCTGCAGGGACCCAAGCAGGAATGAATTTTCACAACCCCTTTCATATCTGTAATATTGACAGGGGTTGCCTTTCCAAAGTGAAACTGTGATTCAATTCCTAAAACAAAGTACCTGCTCTTTAAACTGATTTAAGAGAAATGAGTCAATAAGAAAGGAATTAAATTAGTGGACCTTGCTCTTCTGTTCTTCAGTTAACCCTTTCTCTTTTGGCTAAGTCCAAGGTGACGGGAAATGAGGAGGCACCTGCATTACAGTCTGTGATTTTTAACTGACAGACTAAGGATTTAATGGAATATATAATACATGGTGTATTGTGTTACACTGAATTGTGTATCATACTCTTGAATGGATTTTTAAATGTCATACTTTAGTTGATAAACTATTATGTCATTCTTGTTGATAAACAGGAATGGCATAATATGCTAAAAATTAAAACTACAGAATAATATATAGAAAGCTGAATACATGCATCTAAGTGAATTTATAGACTTGTTTTTGCTTTTGTTTTTCCTTCAGGAATAGGACAGAATTTTCTATCCTTATCTCAAAAGTTAGGTGAAGAGAAGACCGGGCTTTTGTCTTTCCACATAAATAACTGTCATTAACACTATCCATGTTAAAATTCAGCAGCTGTTCAGCCAGCTAGCAGAGGGAGCAATTCCTTGTTTCTAAGAACCACCCCTACAGTTAGGGGACATTTAAGACATTCTCTAGTTGCTTTTATAATATTTGAAAAAAAAAAATTACGGGGAGCCACTTCACTCTCCCCAGAGGGCATCAATCAGCAGTGGTGGCACAACTGAGCCCTTCCTCAGTCACTCATCACTTCAAAGAGTCTCTATAAAAACTCCTCTCATTAATAGCAGGTTCAAGAGCCCTTCAGGGAAGGCAGGTAAATGTATCAGCAGTTTATTGCTGTATAGCAAAGCCCTGGTACCTTCTCTGTTGGATCCCAGGGGCAGCATGACCAGCCAACACTGACTGCCCCATCTCTCTCCTTTCTCTCTCAATTGGCCAGCCCACTCTTTTGTGACACATCTCCTCCTTGGACACAGCCTCAACTCAACGACGGCAAGGGCTGTTTCTGCTTTGCTGTGATTAGACACAACTGCAGCACATCCAGAGGCTGCCCACAGCACCATCCCACCTTTCTTTTTTTTCTTTTTTTCTTTTTTATAGGTACTGTTGGGAGGAAAATGAAGGACTTGCTAAGTGTGCTGGGTGATGTCTAACTCTTGGCCTGATGCAAGCTCTCCTGTGATGGTTGAGGTTTGAAGCCTTGTGGACAATGTGTGGGAGACTCAGACACCACGTGCTGTGGGGGAATGCAGGGAACACAGACCCTCAGTGCATTTTACTAACAGCCACACTCAGGGAGCTGTTTTCTGGGCAGACCAGAACAGTTCAAACAGGGTCAAACACTCACTCTCTACCTAAAAATAAAATTTGTCTCTTGAATTTGGTGTTGTCACACTATGAGAGTGTCCAAATTATGCATGGAGCCTGGATGACTTGCCTGTTTTTGTGGAAGTTGCTCAGCTCCAGTGATGACAGGGAAATGTAAGAGTGAGTAAATGGATGCCTGTGTAACAGACCTAACTGAAAAAAAAAAAAAGGAGAATAATAGGAACCATTCCTTGGATTTGAATATCTGTAGTGCTTTAAGAGCTGATGGTAATGTTCATGCTGTCAACGTGTTTCTTGGGAAAAAGGCAAGGAGTGCAGAGAGAAGCCAGGAGAAAGATTTTCAGTGGATGTACATGTGCACCTCACCTGCTGCTCTGGCATTTCTTTCATGCTCAGCAGTCCCACAGAGTTCCATGGAATTTGGAGAACTCCATTATGAAGCTGAAATCAGGGAATGAATAGATTGATCAAAGTATGTGTTGAAGCCTGGGAGATGTGAATTGCTGCAGGAAGATTTGGGCTGATTTCTTGAGTTCAGATGTATTGGACTCCACTGTGGCTCCAAGTATGGAAAATAATACTCAAAACCCAAATATGAAATCAGGGTCCTGCAAGGCAGAAATTTTCCTGAAGTGCTGAGCCTTTAGGACATAACTGGAGCATTCAGACACGAGCAGCTTGGAAGATAGTTTGATTTTAAAGAACATAAATAAGGATTAAGGTACATAAATTTCCTGCCTCTAAAATGGGATTCTCAAGTGGCTTTATGAAGCTAAGAATATGTATAGGAAATCTCTTTTATCATAAGCATATTTCCCTTCTGGCACATTTCCTGTATGATCTCTAGGAACAGTTCTATTTTTAGGTGCGTTATTTAAAATGTCTTACTGATGGCACATCTAAGCATTGCTAAAAACCTCTCAAGTGCTTTAATAGGAATGATTTTAAAGCATTTGTCTGGCTTAGTTGCAGCTAGGAATAACTGAAATAAGAAGCCATTAGGAAGCCAGTCACACTTCCTTAAAATTGATACTAAGCTGTTCATAACACATTCTGAACAAAATAACATTTTTTATTTGTTCATTATAGATTGTGCCTTAAGGAGAACGGATTTTATTGCAGTAAACTAAAATAGTTATGCACAAAATAAATACATGATAAAACAAGGAGGCAGAAGAAGAATTTTTAAGACCTGTATACTGTAGAGTGTGAAACGCTGCTCAAGAGATGAGATGGGCTTGGTTGATGTCCAGGAGAAAATCTGAGTGGGAACCTGTAGTTACAAATGTCTTGCTGACGTGTGGGACTCTCAGAGAAATGGAAATACTGGATTACAAGAAAATGAATATTTGACACGCATTTTGTACCTACCTTCTACAGTTGTCTTTCAATTCTCCCCTCGCTAATGCTTGCTATCTGTAGTGATGCAGACACAGCTGCTGGGTGCTGACAAGCCCCTGAACACAAGGTGCATGTCTGTGAAGGCTGGATACACAAAACAAGACAAGCAGAGGCTTTTGCTGATGTCTCGGTCCCATTGCAGCAGCAATATGACACCATTGTGCACTGCAAGTGCTGTTTAGATTTTAAAACTGAAATTGAGGAATACCAGAGTGCCTTACTGAATTGTGCCGACAGGTGCTGCTGCCCTAACAGCTCCCCCAGTAACCTGAGTGCTCAGGTGCTCTTTCCTTCCTCTTGGTTGGCCTCTGTGCCTTCCAGTCCTGCCTTGGTGCAAGTGGTGACTGCTCAGCCCAGCCCACATGTGCCACATCCCTCTGTTATCAACCTTTCGTGGCTCATCACTTACTGTTGCATGGTCATAGGACTACAACACACCAGCTTTAGAAAAGCACCCCAATAATTTTATATTTTAGCCACCACAGGAATGTAAGACTGCTGGCCAAATGAGCTCTGTGCACTGTGGAACCCTGCTGGCAGCAGGGAGAGCTGTACTGCTGGAGTGCTCCTCCTGAGCAGCCAGTGACTGATCCTGAAGGTGTTCCCAGAAAGTGAACCACATGGTACAGACCATTTACAGAGCAAAGGGCTTTTGTTGTTAGCTCATCCTCTCAGGTGGTAAAACACACTGCATGAAGTAGTGCTGGCTGTGCATGAGAATCCTAAATACTGCCCTATTCCTTGCCAGGTAATGGAGTGACAACATTGGTTTTGTCTGTGCTGTTTTGTGCCTGTTTCCTCAGTCTCTGAAGGACTCCCACATTTACATCATCACAGGTCTGCACCAAAAGTGAGTAAGTCTGTAGTGATGCACCACACACCTCCAGCAGGTGCTTCCACATACGGAAAGAGTTTCAGTTTACCTTTAGATATTTCAGGAAGTTTAGCTGGAAAGTTCTGTGGGTTTCTCACTGTAATTGGCTCAGAGCCAGCACAGGAGCATGGATTGGGCTCAGAGAGTGTAACTCAAGGTCTCTTGTTCATCTCATTGGGCCAAGGGCCACAAAGCCCATCTCAACTGTTAAGTATTAAAGAGAGAGAACAAAGAAAGTCCACGCTTTTCGAGGTGTTGTAGCAAGTAGGAGACTTTTCTCTCTACTGTGCTTGGCTTTGCCTTTGTTTTTGTATTATTTTCCTTTTCTATTAAAACATTTTTGATTTTTCAAGACACGCTCAATCATGTCATCTCGCTAATTAATATTAGCCATGTTTCTGCCAGGCTGGCCCTCAGAGGAGTAGGTAAAACCCATATAAGTCCTTCAAAGTTTATAATGTGGACAGCTGTGCTTTATTTGAGGCAATTACAAACTGGTGGGGCTTTCCTTGATTTCCTTTCCTAGGCTCAGAGGTTACACCTTCCTTTGATGAGGCATTTACCCAGTTCTGGGTTTCCTTTAAATGCAGCATCTTTTTAGACCCAGAGTAGGTGGTGACAGCCACTCATACCATGCTCAGAGTACTCTTATCATGTGGGACATGGTGCAGCAAGCATCCTGCTGTTCCTCTGCTGTAATGAATGAGGAACCTGTGGGTAAATTACAGCTTGTGGTGCATGATCACGGACATTGTAAACGGCTGCACCGCAGTTGTCTTAGCAACAGCCACAGCCCACAAGCTGAAGAACAGCTTCTTAACTCACAGGTGGATAAAGAGACATTGATGCTTTGTCTCCACATGGAAAAATACATGCACATTGTAATAAGTGTTCTTCTCCCCACTAGAATTAATTCATAGGGAAGGCTGGTGATAAATATACATTTTCTCTGTGACAAGACCAGCCTGCATCCTGATGCATTACGGGACACTGTAACCAAGAGGACACACGTGCACAGTAAAGCTGCAAAAAGCCAAATGCCCTTATGCTACCTGACTGAACAGAAATGCACTCTGTACATAGAGAAAACATCTTGCCAGAAGCCTGCTGAATTGCCCCAGAGGGGGCTTGTCAGGATTGGCCTCATTCACAGACGGCTCGTCCAAAGGGAAGACCCCCCTAACTGCTTCTGCCTTTGGATCAGAGCTGGGTGTGCAAAATGAGCTTTTAGAACCCATTCCCCGTGAGTGAGACCTGTTTGAATGAAATAATTGATAAAGGCACCAAAAGTTGAATTATTCCATTGCTCTCCTAATGCATGTTTTTAAATACATTGATTGTGTAAGGCTGACAGAATGAATTGGGCTTGGAGCCATGCTGCTGTGCCTGCTGCAGCTTTGTGACACAGCAATGTCTGTTTGCTGTGCTTTTATCCTGTGCTGAAAGGACAGTGATTACTCTATCATGACGGGATAATTTTCAAAGATTTTACTGGGGATTATTAGTTTTACTGCTCTAATAAACATATAATTAAACAATGCCTCTGTATTATTGGATCCTAGTCTGCTTGGTACACAACGGATTTACAGCATGTCTGTAAATATTGGAACTGTGATGCAGTAATTAAGATTTACATAAACCTTCTCTGGGAGGAGAATGAGAGATTTTTACTGTGAGACTCAACTGAAGTGGCTGGAAAGTACCTGTTTTGTTCAAGTAAAGCAATATATAAAAGGTACAGTTTTGTTCAAGATTTCAGCCTTAAATACAGCATAGTCTGCACTTTGAGGGGATGGAAGTTCTTCTCCAAGTCAAGGCAGCACTCCCTGACATAAGCCAAGGCAAATGAACATCTAATCTTCAACCTAAGAGATAACCTTGAAGCAGGAGAACATATCTGGGAGCTCTCTTCCTCTACTTGGCTGCTACTGCTTTACTCATTTTGACATGCCCTGTATTGTGAATTTCTTTCCACCAAAGGAATGAAGCTGAGATGCTCAGACCTGACATTTGATTAAAAACACAGCATCCATCGTTTGGAGTGGTGGGCTTTTTTCACAGGGAAAAAAAGATCCAAAAAGATATTAAATTGTCGATCAAACAGGAGTTTAGAAACCATACTTTATGAAGTAGAGCAGATTCAGGCTGCTCAGGGAACTAGTGAGTTAAATGCCCAGGGAGAATGCTGTGGCAGGTGCTGGGTACATCAGTGCTGTCACTTGTTAAGCATCACCTCCTCCAGGCACTGGAGCAGCAGTTCTCAAATGTCAGAGGTCAAGCAGGTGAGGCACAAGGGTGGCTTGGCTCATCAGGAATCTCTCTTGGAAATTAAGCAAAAGAGGAAGGTACACACCCAGAGAAGCAAGTTCAGGTGCCATGGGAAGAATACAGAGATGCTGCTCCCCACCATGGGAGACAATCTTTGCAGCCAAAGCTCAGCTGGACTTGAAGCTGCTAGAAATGTGGGGGACAATAGAAAAGAGCTTTTCCAAATATATAAATGGCAAAAGGAAGTGCAGAAATAACATTGTTGTGTTCCAGGATAAGGATGGTCACCTCCCAAACAGAGACAGGGAGAAGGTGTCAGTGTTTATTACACAATTGCCTCTGTCTTCAACATGGATCAGTGACCACGGGGGCTCAGTGCCCTGAGCTGCAGGACCATGACTGTGACAATGATCAACTCCCAGTTGACCCTGAAATTGTGTGAGATCTGCTGCTCCAGCTGGATCCCTACAAATCTATAAGGCCTGATGGATTTCATCCAAGAATCCTCAAAGAGCTGCTGATGTCATTGCAAAACCTTTCTCATTGATTTTCTGGGAATCTGGAGAGGTCCCAGCTGACTGGAAGCTGGTAAATGGTATCCTGATTTTCGAAAAGAACCAGAAGGAGGACCCCAGAGACTCCAGGACTGTCAGTGTCACTTCAGTGCCTGGTAAAATCATGGAGAAGATTATTCTGGGAGGTGTTGAGGGTGTGCCAGGACCACACAGCCATCGGTCACAGCCAGCACAGCTCCAGGAGGGGAAAGTCCTGCTTGTCCCCCTGATCTCCTGCAGCAGGGTGACTCCCCTGCCTGAGCAAGGGAAGCTGATGGAATCTTTTTGGACTTCAGCAAAGTCTGATACCGTCTCTCCTGGGATCCTTCTGGACAAAATGCCCAGCATTCAGCTGGATAAACACAAGGTGGGATGGGTGAGCAGCTGGCTCAGGTCAGGCACAAAGGGTGACAGTGACTGGGGTGACATCAGACTGGGGGCCTGTCACCAGTGGGGTCTGCAGGGCTCCATCCTCAGCCCTGTGCTGTCAACACCTTCATCAGTGATTTGGACCCAGGGCTCAAAGGAACACGAAGGAGGTTTGCTGCTGACACTAAATTAGGAGGAGCTGTTGGCTCCTTTGGGGCAGAGAGGCCCTGCAGAGAGACCCAGAGCAGTGAGAGAGATGGACAATCCCCAGCCCTGTGAAGTGTAACCCAGGCAAGTGCTGGGCTCTGCCCCTGGGGCAGGGCAGCCCTGGCTGTGGCAGGGACTGGGCAATGGGAGGTGGAGAGCAGCTGCAGGAAGGGCCTGGGGCTCCTGCTCAGTGGCCACTTGGAGCTGAGCCAGCAGTGCCCTGGCAGCCAGGAGGACATCCCTGTCCTGGGCCACCAGCCCAGCACTGCCAGGCCAGGGAGGGATTGTTCTGCTCTGCTCTGGGCTGGGGCAGCCTCACCTTGAGGGCTGGGGGCAGTTTTGGGTACCACAGCACAGAAAAGACATGAAGCCATTGGAGAGTGTCCAAAGGAGGCCACGAGGATGGGGAAGGGTCTGGAGGGGAAGCCCTGAGTGAGGGGCAGCTGAGGGCACTTGGTGTGTTCAGCCCGGAGGAGACTGAGGGCAGACCTCACTGGAGTCTTCAACATTGCCACAAAGTGATCTCTTCACTCTCCTGAGCAGCGACAGGAGCCCAGGGAAGGGCTGGAGCTGGGCCAGGGGAAGTTCAGGTTGGATCTCAGGAAAAAGTTCTTTGTCCAGAGGTGCTGAGGCACTGCCCAGGGTCCCCAGGGAATGGGCATGGCCCCAATTGCCAGAGCTCCAGGAGAGTCTGGACAGCACTGCCAGGAATGCACAGGGTGGGATTGATGGGGTGTCTGTGCAGGGCCAGGAGTTGGACTGGATGGTTCTGAAGGGACACTCTCAACTCAGCATATTCTGTGATCCTATAGATGTTGTGTGAACTATAGAAAACGCAGCTCTTGGCAGACCTACCATGTCCAGACTCGTTTGTTTTAAGCACTAACCAAGCTGGCACAGGCAGTTTCCTTAGCTGGGGAAAACACCTACATGGTGCACTGGGTGTGTGCCTGGTGCAGTGTCAGTTAGATTAGTGATTATTTAACATAATATCACATAAGCTTCTCTGGAGAAAGGTTAGAAGAATGGATCCCAGCAACATGAAATGATGAAGACAACCTTTATCAGATCACACTGGTTATGGTGTAGCTGTGATGATTCTCCCTCTGAGGCCACTTGTGGGGAGTGGCTGAACTCCAAAGTACTTTGCAGTGAGAGGATTCAGAGGTGGCACACGGATTGTCACAGGGAGCTGAAGGATGCTGAGAACAATGGGAGTAGGGCAGAGGGAAGAGTCAGGTTTGTGTTTCCTCAAGCAGTTGCAGTGTCTGTACTCCCTGAGCCACTCTCCCTGCTGTGTCACTGCAGGCCACTCATTTATTCTAGAAACAATCTGCCTTATGTGGAGAAAAGACTTATACAAGTGCTAGGTCTGTATGCGTTTTCCTGCCCCTCACACCTGTTGAACCCTCTAGTCAGGATCAGGCAGAAGGAGCTGGTTTCAGCAAGAATTACACTCTGAGCAGCCTCATGGGGCTGGCAGCTGGGGAAGAAAGGCCAGCAAATGCCTCGCTCAGGGAAGGGGGAATGGTGAGCTCTCATGCCAGACAGTGTGCAACAATCTGCAACACAAAACGACTTAAAAAATGCCCCAACTGCTAGAAAAGCTTCAGCCTGCCCAGCTCAGTTTTTCTGTCCATGAAGACACACAAATCTGTAGGAAACAAGGGTTTTATTGATGCTGGAGCTCACAAAACTGCTCCTGTTACCTAAGGCCAGACAGAACAGACCGAGGGACAGGGAGGAAATTGTGTATCCAAGGAAATGATATTGCTTTAATTAAAATATTATCTTCGGAGATTTTTTGGTTTTAATAAGACAGAAGCACCAGGGATCTTTGAATTTACCTTTGGAATCAAATGATCTCCAGAAAGACAACATTCTCTATATGCAAGGTCTTAACTATGTTTTCTCAGTGATCCCTTAGTGCTGTTCATGGGAGCGAAATCACAACTATTTGTCAGGTTTTCCAGAATCAAGAATCTAAAATTAGATTTTGAATTGATGGCTACTAATTGTTGTGTACAGATGAGTTCTTTTTCTTTGATAACAGATCTGTATGCTCTCACTTCTGAGGTACCACCTCTGATAGTGGGCTCAGTATCAAACCTGTGAAACAGAAATGATTCTGGTGGGAGGAAAATGAGACTCAGAGTAAATATCAGGGAACATTAGCCAGCACTTAGATTTATATAATTTTGATTTCTGAATTGTGCTGCAGAAACATTTACCCAATTAACCAGGCTTTTTTCCTAAAGTAATTTGTGTTCTCTGTCAAACATTAACATCAGCATTATAAGGTAATTTAGCTCTTATTTTTTGTCAAATTAAGGTGTTTCAAAATTTTTTATAGGTAGTGCTTTGCAAAATCCACAGATCAAATGATGTAAGTACCATATTATGCTAAAAATGTGAGGTTTATACTAATTATACTATAGATTCAGTCCTTGAAGTTTTGCTATAGTTCATTCTATGCTACTACTCTTCTGGGAATTGAATCATTTGGCACCTGATTGCACTAATTACCACTGAACTTTAGAACCTTTAATAACGTGAAAATTCAAATATTTAACATGTACTGGTATTTACAGGAGGAAAAGTTGGGATTTACACAGAAATGTGATATCCAATTCCTTTCTATAATCATGCCAGTAACTGAGAGTTAACCCTTATTAATATTTAGTGCAGCAGTAAATGTAAGCAGCTGTCACTGGGTGCTGTGGTTATGATCAATAACACCTTGGCCATAGGTGAATTTTTGTGCTCCTGTTCATTCTTTGTGTAAGTTGACATTGGCAGGGAAGGCAGCACTAATGAACCAGTTTATAAACACCCAAAATGCTTACCTGCTTCAGGGCTTGTGAAAGAGAGATTATTGTAATGTCTAAATACAGGCAACACTTTCAACCCTATCAATAGCATAGGCAATAATATTCTACTTCTTAACTCCTAATAAAAATGAAAGAAACACTTCTGATGGCTCAGGGCATGCCAAACTATGAACTTCCCATTCAGTGTGGTATTTTCAAGCCCAGAGTTCATGTAGGAAACATGAGATGTGTTTGCACCAAGCCATTTGGTACCCAGCTGCCATCTCCATCACACATTCACTTGTTGGTGTTTGGATGGGAAATGTTATTTTGCTTTGTGAGCCTCAATTAGGGGAGAGTTCTCTAACAGAGGCCAAAGCAGACACTTGGTGTCAGGGGGGAAAAACGTGGGAATTTGGGCTCCTCAGTGTGGAGCACAAAGACATTCCCAAGTGTCTGACCTGTAACCGGTGATTTAGGTAACGTTCTTCTTACCAATTCTAGTTATTTTGTCAACAAAATACTTTTTAATTCACTTTTCTGAATGGTCTGGGTGTCTTACTTCTCCCTAAAAGCAATCTAAATACTTTTGTCTATGATGAGCACATCTTTGGGTATCAATTCTTTCTCCAGCACACATAAACACCAACTTTTCAGTTCTTTTTGAAGTCACTAAGTATGTTATTAGGGATGATATCTATCTTAACGATTTTCTTGTTTAATCATCTGGATTAGCTATTTGCAGGAGGCTTCACTGGTACAGTTTTTTCCAAACTTTACCTTTGTACTTGCATTGTCCTTGTCTTATTAAATGACTGGAATGGCCCCAGATCTTTTCTGTACATTGCAGGACTCATTTCACTGGGTCACCATTTGCTTACAAAACAGCCTCAGTCATTTGTGAAGATCTGTTTGTCACATAAACCCAAACATGTCTTTTCCCAGAACTCCATGAAAACTTGATTTTTTTCCTCATAAAAAAATTATTTGGTATTTATACTGAGATAATTTTTTCACAGACATACCTCTTTGAAGCTAATTCAGGTATTTGCATATGTAATAGCTGACTCATTCTAATGACCCAAGTATTTCAGATGATTTCCTCATGTGAAAATTTGCCAAACCCTGGAAATACAGAGGGAGGGTTCCTCAGCCTGTGCCCCACTGCTGTTCTGCAGCCTCTTTTACCCTGGTTGTGTGATGGTGCTTGACCAGCCCCAGGTGGCCTGACTGTGCAGTGCCCACTGTCACTGCAGCCTCAATGGGGACAGTCACCCTCTCAGAACTCCAGTTCCCTGCCTCCAAACAAAGACAAGGCTCTTTTTTACCTCAGACAGGTAAGGAGGGTCTTGGAAGTGGCCAGGAGCTTGGTCATTGTGCTGCAGTCATGAGGATCAGATAGAAACAGAACTTATGCAGAAGGAATTAGAGAAAAAAAAATCTCCTGTGGGAATTTGTGGGAATATGATCTAAATGTATCCTGGTTCCTGATGCCTTCAGTCTCCCTGAGCAAGCAATGCTGGCAATCCACATTACATCTGGTCACAAGGTGCCATCAACCCTTAGCTCAGAACTCATGGCCTGAGAGAGAATCTGCTACAACACCCGGGCACAGGAGGAGTAGGGCTGGCCAGCCCCCAGACTGTGAGTACAGCTCAATCACACCTCCCACTGGAGAAAAGTCCTTTCCCTGGGCACGAATTGAATAAGTTTATCTTGATTTCAACATCCCAAATACATGTAAGTAATTGCTAATGTGGCATAGATGCTGCAGACGTAGTGGAATAAATCTTCAAGGGAAAAGTCAACAGAAAACTGCTGGGATTTAGTGAGTGAGCTGTGCCAGACTGTGAAAATGTTTGTCTACTGTGTAATATGGCCTTACCCCAATGACTTCTTCATGACAAATGTTCATAAATATGCTCTTCCCCCATTCTAAATAATAGTATGCATTCACATAAAGACTAAGGAAAACAGGCATTAAAAGTCCTTCAGCTGCCAAGGGCAGTTTTGTTGGTTCTTTCAAAAAATCAATTTCTTAAGAAATATTTGTGTTGTTTCACAGCAAAAAGAGAATTAGTTGAACAGCAAAGCAAACAAGTGTCCTGCAGCAGACTGTGCAGTGGTGAGGCTTTAGGTGAGCCAGGGAAACAGGAGGTGCTGGCACTCTCACCAGTGTAGCAGCACCATGCTTTCTACTCTTGCTTAATCTGGAATTTTTGCAGGATTTCTGTTTTTAGCACTAATAATAAGGAGAAAAGTGCTACATCACAGGTATTTAAAAATCTGTATAAGGTTCAAATTCAGCGTTTAAGCATGGTAACTATGCATTCCTGACTTCCTGCTGTCTCCTGACAAACTGGAGCATCTGCCTATAGCTACTCATGTATTTGATGCTCTGTCACTTTGTTCTCCTTTGGCTTCCCCAAGCTAGATTAATTGGATGGCTCTGAAGCATTTGGGGAGTATTTTGGCTTTTGAAAATGTTCTCCTTTTCAGGCTGCTTTCCAGCCTTTTCTCCCCTGCTTAATGACCCATTCAAAATATTACCAATGAATTTCTTAGACTAGATTTACATAAGATCATTAGAGTATTCCAACTCCTTTACTTTAAAATATTCATGGCAGTCTCACATTGTTGGCTTCACAAAACCAATTTCAGGCAAACCTCCCATCAGCTTCACTGGAGGACAGCAGGGTAGAGCTTTAATTGTCAAAAACTTGCAAGCTGCAGCTTCAGTGGCTGTTCTTCACATCAAGCACCAATTCTGACAGTGCTTCACTGCACATTCTGCTCACTCTGTGGAGCTGCGGAGGGGCAGGTTAGATGCTTTTTATTGTCCTTCATTTTTGAGAAAAATTGCAAGAACTTGGTGACTTAAATCTCAATCTAAAACTGCATGCACTCAATTTGCAGCTTGAAAAGTAAAGCACTGAATTAAAACTTCTGGGCAAATTTGTACCTGGTCTATTTAACCACTTGTCTATTTAACCACTGGTCTATTTAACCACTTGCTTTGTACAATTTTAGAATGAAAAGTGATGCTGTCCTGTGAGAGGGTGACTTGAGTTGCCCACAGAGACAGTAGGAAGTGTTTATGTAGGAGCTGTCTTGTAGCTTAAGCAGGGAAGTTGTGTCCAGCACTAGTTCAGTGTCTCAGGGGAGCAGAGGAGACATCACCTTGTCCTGCAGGGTGGCACTGAGAGCAAGCTCAACACTGGCTTTGGAAGGCTCACACAGGGCTCACAGCAGCAGAGCAGGAGAATTTGAATTCTCTGCTTTTGACAAAACACTTTGTGTTAATCTCCTTCACTCTGCACAGACAGAGCCTGCAGCAGCTGCCTGTGGTGGCAAACCTGCTGTGGGCATCTCTGTGCAAGAGCACTTGACTCTGGCCCTGCTCCTTGGAGCATGTGCCAGCTCCACTTCCCTCCTTCCTCTTCAGCTGCTTCTGCTGCTTGTGCCCAGGGAGTCCAGATCCAGAAATGCCTTGCTTAATATTGTCCAGTCCTTACTACTCCACTATTCCTGGCTTCATGAACAACCTAAGATGCAGGGAAAAGTCTCCAGAGAACAGTATGATGTAAAATGTCCCACCATCTTAAAAATTTATTGCTGAAGAAACTGTGCTTGCATATATATTTTAAAATGGAAATTAATAATTTAAGGCTGTTTAAAATATATGAATGTAACTTTAATTAATCTGGTTTTTTGTGTACATTGCTTGGCAAATAAAATATGTCTCATGGGGCTCTGTTTTGTTAACAATACTCACTTCCCCTTTCTTTTTTTACTACTCCAGAAGCAATTTTTGAAGAGCTTTCCATAAAATTTCCATAAAGCTGAAGCCTTCCCTTCATCCTGCCTCCACACCTGTGCATTCCAAAGCACACAGGCACTGCTGCCTGTGCAAAGGCAGCTGAAGGAGTGACCTGCCTCAGCCCTGCCCTGGGCACCCAGGGAGGGGACGGGCACCCAGCCCTGCTGGCATGGCCAGGCTGTCCCCAGGCTGTCCCCAGGCTGTCCCCAGGCTGTCCCCAGGGTGACTGGGGGGGTGTCTCCAGGGAATGCACACAGTGGTGGAAGCTGGAGGAGAGGAGTGGCCAGTGGCCAAAAGGGTCTCCTCAAGTTGTGCTTGGTGAGTTGGGCTGCAAAATGGGCAGATTTGGAAATGATGCAAATACCTGTGTTTGTGGCTTTTCCCAGGGAAATGTGCTCTATGCTCTTCCCTACGTGGTTGATAAAATGTATTTTAATGTGTTTGGTAATGAATGACACCTTGATAAGAGATTGGTCAGTCTTCTCAGCCTCCTGTCTGGTTTTTAAGGGTGTGAATATTCGGGCTGAACTTGCCTTACAAGTGTGTGTAGGTGCTGCTCTGAAACTCAGCTGCAACAGTTTCCTTTCTACAGAAAGAATTAAATCCCATTTGAATCAGAATGTGTGGCTGACAGGGATGTGCAAAATTCAGTCTGAACCTTCTGCTGGGTTTAATCTGGTACCAGGACAGGATCTTAGGTCATCTGTATTCCAAGTGAATGCCACACCTTGAGGCCAGAGAGCCTTCTGGCTGTCTCTCCTCCTAAAGTTACCACTTGGGGTCGAATAAAAAACCCCTGGGTTTGGCAGTGTGTGTGCTAAAGTGAAAGCAGCAACCTACCTACTCTAGTTCTATCTCCTGTGGTAATTAAAATTAGGAAAAAAACTTGGTCAAAACCTTCAAAGTCATCTAAGGTGTAGAAGCTGATAATTGATTTATCCTCACAGAAACTACGGGGAGGCCGAGTGTTACCTCTTTCCCTCCTGAGGCATTGTGCATTTCAGGATGTTAAATTCCAGCTCTCTTGTGTTTCTGTGCACAGCTTGGGGCTCTGGAGGGGGTGACAGTGACAGGCAGGGCTGGCAGGACAGGGACGGGGGGACACTGGGGCAGCAGGGGCTGCAGCACTGGGGGACAGGGTCCAGTTTTGTTCCTCTCCCTGGAAACCTTGAGCACAATCCTATCTGTGGTTCCAGTAAACAGCTCACGTTTTTTTTTTTCTGTGTGAGTGGAAAGCAGCAGGATGAAAATACTCTTTTATGCTTTTGATAAATTGCTGTGTTTCTCCTCTCCTTGGATTAAGCAGTGCAATGAATTCAGCTCTCTCCAAGACAGCCCCATACTGAGAAGTAGCTGTTCCATTTTATGCTAGCAACTCAAAGGCAGGGGTATTTTCATATGCCCTTAAATTTAATTTTCCACCTGCCTGGTATTTGGGCTCATCCCTATCCTCATTTTAAGGACAGCACTGAAGAACCTCCACTATTGCACATTGCAACTTTTTTTGGAAACCAGGTAGAAGAGGTAGGGTAGGAAACTGCTGCAGTTACAGGTACCACCAAGGATTCCAACCCCTAAACTCATGGATTAGTTTACACTTGACCGTGATAATGTTTCTGCTCTGTAGTTAATTAAAGCTGACATTAGGACCTTAGAAACGAATTCTGGTAATTTTTGAAGTACTGTTATTTAGCTGCAAGTTTTTGATAGTATCTGATGAATAAGGCCATTAGATCAGCTGAATGCAAAAGGCACTATGAATGACTGTAGAAGAGGTATTGTTGATACCATCTGCATATATCCTGGTATTAAAGTGAAAGCAAAAATAAGCTTATCTATAAATCACTAGGTAGGAAATTATTCACTGTCCATCATGGGTCTCTGGCTGATGCTCAGACACCCCATCTTCTGTTCCTGTTTGCACAAAGTCTCATTTGTTATTGATTTATGCAGCATTTGGAGTTTAGCAAATACGTATGTCTGAAAGAAGAGGTCCAAAAGGTAAACACAGAACACAGGGATTTTTATAGATGACACAGGGCAGGCAAATGGTCTTGGCTAACAGAGCATGCCTGACTGACATTGCATATCTGACATGAAACCATATGGTAGGACTGTTGGGGTTTTGTTATGAATAAATAAATAATCCCCTTTCACAAGCAATATTTTCTAGCATCAAGCCAGAAGGAACATTTTGTTATAAAGTTGATTAACTCGTACAATGTATCCTGCACTCTGAAAAATGCACAACCAAGTCTTTGTATCAAACCGAGTTTGACTGTGGAGCATGTCAAATATTTGGCATTATTTGGTAGTTTACTCATTTTAATATTTTAAGTTACAACTATTTAGAGAACTTAAACAGTGAGATCCTAGAAGAAAAACATCCATCTGGGAGCACAGTGGAAAAACCAAGATGATGCATTCATAACATTATTTAATAAAAATTAATTGTAAGCCAAGTGTGACAAACAATTGCCAACATCTCATCCTCTCATGTAGCACTGACTTGTAAACTATAATCACATCTGTTGTATTAGCATTTGTAATAACTACGCTTGTGATAAACGATCACATCAAATTTTAATAGCTTTCCTAATGTTCACAAGAACAATTGCATAATGAGGTTACCTTCCCTTAAATTTCTTGTGTGAAAAGGTTGTGTGCAGCACACGGCCAAAAGTCAGCCCCTGCCAGGACAACTTTCTAAAGAACTACTCACAGAAAAATTTCCCCAGTGAAGGAGGTAGGGACTATGAGCAAGATGTATTCCAACACTTCCAGGCAGGAGCTTATTTAGAGGTTTTGTACTACAACTCAGTTTACATGGTCTTTGTCAAAAACAAAGAAAATCAACAGCAAAATCAAATCAGAGTAACAAAAAAAAGTAATGTCTCCTGATCTTCTGTATACTCAAAGCTCCCTTCTTGTACTGTCAGAAACCTTTTGCACTATAAATTCTGTCTATACCATTAATGTTTCCATTTTTAAAGTGAAATCATACCTGAAATAAATCACAGGAGCACGATTTCAGGAAAGTCTCTGAATTTTCTAAGTCTTTCATGCATCTTTAATGAAAGTAGGATGGGAATCTCCTATGAAGTGAGGTTCCACCTGCACTGGGGACAGAGGCTGGGCTTGCCCAGGATACACCGGAATGTCAGGATGGCTTTAGAAAATGTGGCTATCACCATACACTGACCAGTGTCACCTTCTTGTGCATTTCACTTCCAAATAATACCGCATTCCCTTACTCTGGGTGTGGTCTGACTTTCTGTAACATACAAAATTTGCATCCACTTTTCCTAAGTATTTCAAACTTATTTCTGTCTGTGCCATTTTAACCCTTGTCAGAGACTCTGATAATGTGACGAGAGGCCCCTTTGGAGCTGTCCAACAGCCAGACTGTGGCTCTGGTGAGACCTCCCCCAGCACCACACACTGTCTGAGATCCTGCCTCACCCCTGGTGCAGAGAAAATGATCAGGGACTGTTGTGTGCACTCTGTGGGGCAGGCTCTGATCCCTGTTAGACCAGTTTCTATCTGGTTACTCATACTGGTCTAAGAAACATTACAATCTGGTCCTTGATCTACTCTGTGCAGTACTAGAAGCTGAATTACCCCATCATTTGGGTCCTACTATTTTTGTCACAGAGAATCTGTACAAATGATGTGTTTTTACTTTGGCAATTCAGTCCTGTGTTATATAGGGGCTGCAGTAATACTATGACAAACTACAGGAACAAAGATCAACAGCTGATGCTTGAACTCTGCAGTGAACCCACTTTCTATAATCCTGGAAATATGTGCTTCTTTATGGTGCTACATTCAGAAAAGCCAGGCAAACGAGGACTTGGGCTGAAAAATAAATGCTCAGGTAGAAAGAAAAGGAAATCATCCTGGGTTTCCTGGGCTTCCAAAGCATACTCTCAAATGCTGGGAAAAGTCAATGTTATATTTTTCTGGTGTAGGTCAAATATAATAACTAAATACAATATAAAATATGATATTTATTATATGGATTCTTCAAACATATACCTAGGTCAAGACATTAAGGTGATGGAAAAACTGTTAAGGCAGGACTGACTTAAAAGATGCACTGTAGCCAGAAGGATTCTTTCAATGACCAAAGGAGGACAGAGCAGGAAATTCAGGGTAGCAAATAGCAGTTCTTCCCTGTCTGTGGATAGGGCCAGGCACGGCACTGCCCTCATCCCCTGCCCAGGACACTGCCACAAGTCTGTGTGGTGGCACCTGAGCAAACAGAGGAGGCTGTAGTTGATCAACCTGCTGATTAAATCCAGCTCCAATGGCTTAAGGGACAAAAGACCCTTTGCTCTTTCTCTAGAGTTTGGTCTGGGAATGTGTGTGTGCACATACAAATTACAGACACACAGATACACACATGGCTTTCACACTCCTGCATTAACATGTTGCAGTAAATTGCGTAGCCTGCTGGTAAGTCTGTTTATCATCAATTTCCCCGAGGCATCACTCATCTCTTGAGGACTTATTTTTACTTTCCAAACCACTGAACTGCTCTGACTAACCAACCTCATTTAAATTAATCTGACAGATGTGAAAATTTCTTGTTTTTTTGCAGCCCCAACCCCAGCTCACTTGTGCCAGAGCAGCTTCTTTATACATTTAAAATGCTATGAAAAAACCTACTGATACCCTAGATAGGGCAAGCTGGCAAACCTGATGTCCTTGGGGTGGTCCCTTTGGCATGGCTCCACTGAGCCCAGTAAAAGACAGGCTCTGGCCAGGCTTGCTCTTTCACCTCAGCTCAGGTCTGCACATGGATGGCCAAGACAGGAGCATCCTCTGTAGATTAATGCATCAGCAAGCAGCCTGGGCTGCCAGTTTTGGGACACAATAGAGTAATTTATAATTTCTGGCCCTGCTGCTCTAGCTTTCAGAGGAGTGCAGAGATATTCCAAGGCTGGGGCTGCTTGGAATATCATGGAGTGGTCAAATGGAGTGGTCAAATGGAAAAGGACCAGATGCACTGGGGAGGAATATTGGAGGCTTAAAAAAACATAGAGGCTATTGCTCTGGTAGGATTAGAAAGGAGAAGAAGGTACACAGAAAATAGCAGAAAGGGGAAGCAATGGCCTGATATCAATAGATTGAAATCTGTAGTGGTTTACGTGCTCATGTGAAGGCCTGTCCCTGTGGCAGGGTTTGCTGTGGAGGAGGGCAACTTCTGCTGCTAACAGCCAAGGAAGTTCCTACTTGCTCTTCTGTCTTCAGCTTCATGATGCCAGAAATCCCAGAATTAAATTCTGGTGCATTACTTATCAACCAGCCTCTTATTGGAATTTCCCAGTTGGGAGTGCTGGCCCTGTGCCAGGTGGCACCAGCTCTGTTTTCTTTGGGAAGGGCTGGGGAATGATTGATCAGCACTGAAAGCCTTTGCCTGCTCTTCAGGATTGCTTGTTACATCTCTGGGAGTGCAGCCCTGTATTTGAGCTACCTCATGCTCGTTTGCACATTAATTCAGAATGCCTAAACAAAATACTTCATATTTCTGGGTTTTGGCATCCTCCACAGATGGACTGAGGGAGGTTTGTGGTGCACAAGCATCAGCACTAAAATGAAGAGCAAACATGCTATCAGCACTATCATCAGTCATCTGATGAAGATTTTGAATAACTGACTATTCTCTTAGTTTCTGATCTGAGTTTTTCTGTGTCCTAAGTCTGGTGTTTGACTCAGAGAGGCAAAGAAATTGTCTTCAGGGAGAGCAGAGGGTCATGTGTCAGTACCTTTCAACAAGGAGATCAAAAAGTAAACCTCTGTCTCCAACACTGTCCCTTTACTTGCAACAATGCTACTTGTTCAGCAGAATACACACTTGATTCCAGCAGTTTAAAAAGAGACAAAAAATTTGCCTCTTCCCCTTCCCCAGCCATTTTTTTTAATCTGCTGTATCACTTAATTTGTGGGGAAAACAAAAAAAGAGTTAAAAAAGAAGTCCAACGAGACATTTTGAGCATGGGGAGTTTTAAAGAATAGTTCTAAATTTAGCAGTTAACTACAAGATCTCTCAAGGCAGTGCTGGTAACTGCAGTGACATGGTGCTCATTTTCATTTATTCCTCAGCTTCAGAGAAGACCAGATGCAAAATAATCTGGTTATCATAAACAACCAGTTCATGATGGAGAATTTCTGGCTTTATCTACCCATATGGTTCAGGAAAATATTGTTTAATCTGAAAAGAGTTTTTAAAAAAAGATAAACAAAACCCCAGGAACACAAGATGGCTTTGTGCTGGCAGTACAAAACTGGAATTATGGGGTTCTTGACACTCTTTTCTTGACAAATCCCACGGGTTTCTCTATAAAGTGACCAGATGACTCAGTTTTCTTCCTTCATTGGTAATGTGGGAACACTCACAACATGTTTGGTGGCTTAATTAGTATTTGCAAATCACTTTGAGCGTCTTAGATTGGAAGTGTTGTTAGCACATAGTACTGATATTAATTATTTAAACAGATTTGGGCTCTGTGGATGTCTCACAGCTGGCACCTGCAAACCCAGGGATTTTAGGAGGCTGTTCCCTAAAATATATTTTGCTTGACAGAACAGGAAGTTATAAAGTTGATTGTTTGACAAGGATGGGTTTTGGAAAAATATTCATGGATTAAGAACAGATTTGCACTCAGTGGATTTACAGAAAACTTCTGAAAGTTTCTAGAGATTTGGGATTTCAGTGAGTAACTGAGCCAGTTACACATGAAATCCCCGAGTACACTCCAAAACCATCTTGATGTGAGGGACATTTGTCTTTGTGCTGCTGCAGCACTGCCTGAGCTGATCTACTGTAAGAGGCATTTCTGTAACCACCATGGAGAGAAGTCTGTGAGGCCCCTTGAAGCAAAAAAAAACTTCAATACATAATGCATTTTTAAAAGCCTTCTCCATTTTGGGGTGGGTTTTTTGTTGTTATTTTGGTTTTTTGGGGGGAGGGGGGGATAGCATTTCATTTTTTCTATTTTTGAAACCGTGAGGAAATCTTGTGCTCCTTGTAATAGGTATTGTATTGGTGTTCCATTAGGAGAAGAATGACACAATGAAGATGTATTTTAAAAGGAAGGTTTCATTTGGATGTGCAAAAATATATTTCAGTGTTTGTTTTCAGTATGGCTCACGAGTTTTAATGCAACTGTTAAAAAATCAGTCTTTTACAAGTTTAGTTTTTGTTTCTTGCTGCATATGGCACAGAACAAGAGAGAACTGATGGGGTTCAGTGCATATCTTGTGCCTTAGGTTCTTCTGCTACAAGTTGGGGAGAAATATTATTTCACATATAGTGCAGGTGTTTGGAGGGCGTTTGCAGCTCTTTGCATAGGAGGGCAAATATTCCTATTTCAAACTCACATTGAAGAAGAATTAACAATCTCTTTTTCTCTGTGATCTGTTGACAGACACTCTTCTGCTAAGCAGAGGACAGAGGGGGACAGAGGACCAGAGGACAGAGGGGAATGGATCTGTGCTTTGCAGCTCTTCCACAGGAGCTGGGGCTGAGCAGTGGTTTCTGTGGCCAGAACCTGCATTTTGCACCCCTAGCCCAGTAAGGATAATGAATAAACACTTGGTAGTGAGATATGAAATGTTCATAGCTGCTGCTCAAAGCCTGCAGCCGTTTGTTTGCTTAGGAATATTTTGCTGTTCAGTTTTGTGGCAGTAGTACTAATGGACAGAAATTCAAATACGATTATGCAAGCAACTGTTATGCAGATTTCTCCCCCCTTTTATTTTTAAATTTTTGAAACTGTCCCCTGAGCAACTTCCTGCCACTAGAGCCTTCTAACATCTCTAAATGTTGCTGACTGAAAAAAAAACAAACAACACTGTCACATTTGGAAAGTCAAAGCAGAAAAGTGTCTCATTTGTAGAGCGATTCATTTCGATTTTCATCTTGCTGCTGTCACTGAGGATACATGAACAACAGCAGTTGGTATTGTCAGGAGACCTAAGCAGACCTGTTTCGTTGGCTGACTTGACAGCTGTTCCATGAAAGAGATTCATGCTCACAAAATCAGAAAAGTATGAAGACCACATTTTCTTCTTAACCCTTTCTTGTACCTGTGTTATACTTTCATAAAAAATCAAAGGGAGGGATCAGGTTGCTGTGGAAAATAGCAGAGAGACTTGGTTTAGCAGATTGCCACGTGTGTTGATGTAGCAGTGCCTGAAGCTGTGTCTTTGACACTGTTTGGGTCTGCACAGCTGTCTGGGGAAATTAAACACAGGGTCTAATTCCCTTGTTACCACAAGCAGCACCTAGCGGGGAAGAATTTTACATTTTTCTTCAGAATAATCCATTTCTCAGGCAACCTGGATCCTTTCTTCCTTTAGGTCAGCAAATATGGAAATATTTAAATGTTTTTGAAAGCATATTTTCTTTAAGTTTTCTGCTTCCTTTAGCTTTGAAGGAAACATATTTTTTTTTTAGCAGTTATTATTGCTACATGTTTGGGACTCCTAAAGAGTAAGGATTTCTTATAACAGTGGGCTTAACTTGGCTGCTTTGAGACAGAGATCCTAAAACAGCATTTGTCTGCACGCTCAGCCCTTGATCACCATAATCAGCAATGTGATTTATGCAGTAGGAGAGTTTGTCTCACAGTTATGTAGATGAGAGGGACTTTAATACCCAGCTGTTCACTAGGAGTGTGCTCATGGCCCTGCACTGGCATGCATTGGTGATGCTGTTTCCTTCAGCTCCTCTGCAAAGCTCTGCAGCCTCATCATCATCATCATCATCAGGAGTTGTGGCTCTGAATTGTTACAGTCAATGGGAAATAAAAGACTGTGGAAATGAATCTCCCTGAGAAAGTCAAGCTTGATATAAAGCAGTGCTTCATCACAAATATAAATGCCTTGGCAATTACACTAGAAGGACGCCAGATCTCTCAGGAGTGTTTAGTTAGGGCTGGGGAGTTCGGTTCAGACTACACTGAAAAAAAACCAACTGGAATGCATGAATGAAACTAGAGCTGCTACCTCCAGTTACACCTTCTGTGGTCCTGAGCATGATTTGTTCCAAGGCTTTTGAAAGGTGCTGTGGGCAGGCACCGGTGTGGGGAGGTAACTGGTTTGGTCTTGTAACTGGAGGTAACAGATTTCTCTGGGCTTAGGATGAGCCATTTTAAATAAATCACCCATTTATCTGGGACTAGTGTGTTGGACTGCCTCTGTAGAAGTCTAATCTAATTATTTCAATAATTATAGCTACTCTGTTAAGGGTGAAGCTTAGAAAAGCTCCTTGACATGGTGCACAGATGGGACAGGTGTTAGCTGCAGCATTTGCCTTTGCAGTTGGATACGGAAAGAAGCCTCAGAGTGCTTTTCCTACCAAGGTGACCATGAGCACAGGCTCTGCAGAGCAGCCACGAGATCTAAACAGGAAAGCAGAGGCACTTAACTCATTGAGTGCTACCACTAAAAGCCACGGGCAGGACTGCCCTTGTTGGCAAATACTGTTTCCATCAGGATGTGTTTACAGAACAAGTCTATGAAATATGGATTCAACACCTCTGGCCCGTGTGTGGAGGCACAGGTGACACTTGTGTGAAATAATGCTCAGCAGTCAGGAGCCTTTTGCTCCTGAGCCACGTTAAACACAGCCCTGCTTTTCACAGGACATTTTCTGTGGCTTGTTCAGCTGCCCCCCAAAACGCACTCCAACAGAAGAGCTCAAGTGATCAAATTGCTCTGAGTGGCTCCTGCTGTACTCAGCAATGCCATGCCTCTGCTGCTTTCTGAGACAGGAGAAAGACATGACAAAGAGCTCTCTCACATGGGGCTGTGGCACTTTCTTACCTGCCCACATCAACAAAACTGATGTTTGTGATTATCTGGAGGCTGCAGCCAGGAGGATTTTTACTGTAGACATAAGGAAGAGTCCTCATCTTTTGTCATTGATTACCAAGCAAGCAGGACCTATGAGTAGTTGCTTCTCATTACCAGCTTTATCCTGTAAAGTGCTGCTGAGCACCTGAGACCTTTTGTTTATTGGCTTGTTGAGGACATGCAGTGAATTTAAGCAGTGAATGCACATGTTCAGATGTAGTGTGTTGCATTATCTAATTATCTGCCGGGTAGGACCTAACGAGCTTGAAATATGAGGGACACAGAAACAAAAACTGCAGGTTGTTTTAGAAATCTCTTTTCAAAGCAAGCCTCAGCTTAGTTTTCCAGATCTGCTGCTGCTTACAGAAGTCTTTCACCTGACTCTTTTCAAAGCATGTAAGCAAAACTAATTAATTACTTTAAGCTCAGCATGCATGGAAGTGCTTTGCTAGATACAGACCTGCACCCAACCTATTATCAACTTTAATTACCAAATGCTGTGCTTTTTTATCTAGGTTTAAGCACTCATCCCAGTTTTTTCAGCCCAAAGGCTCCTGGAGCAGTTAATATGCTGACACCTTAATGACCAAGTATCCATAACAAGTTTTTCACAACCTGGGAATTTCAACAGAGGGAGAGGACAGTCTGTGTTGTACCACAGCACATTCTTTATTTTCTGGGCTGTGCTATCTTTCTGCCACTCAAACACTGTTCTGAAAATTGCTTCTAAGTGTGATGTGCCAAGAGCCCCCAGCACAACCCCTCAGATGTGTGCACAGGAATTGCTGTAGTCCTTTCTTTACATGTCTGGGACTTGATTGTCTGAGACTGGAATATTCATTAGCAATGGGGTCTAGATGTTTTAAACAAGTCTGCCTCCTCCACCTCCTTTTTAGTTAATAAATTATAAGTTAATTAATGATGTGATTTTATCCCATTTCCTCCTAAAAGCAATCTTGCTGAGATTTTAACATGTGGTTACAGTGAAGTCTAGGTGTTTTAAACAAAGCCACCCCTTCCAACTCCTTACTCTATAATTAATAAATTATGAACCAATTAATTACCCTTTTCATATCCTCCCTGTCATATGCCTCTTATATTCCAAAAGATAGTTTGGTACCGAGCATCTGAATTTTTATAATCTATTATGGAATGACTTTAGAATTACTATTAAAAAATAGTTCAAATCTGAGTCTCTTTCCTTGAGAATATGATTCGCTCAAGAAGAGCTATCATATTATTTGATTAACATAGTATGAATTAAGGTTTTAAACTCTTCTTATATCAGTTTTGTAGTACTTCTTGACTCATATAATGACTACAGACATAAGACAATCTATTTTTTTTCCTGCAAAATACATTACTTTTAAATGTTCAGACAACATATACCACATGAGAGAGTGAACATGAGTATGTATCTGTAAGCAAGGGACTGAAGAAATAAAACCAAAACCCCACTGAAATTGGCTGAAAAAAAAAAAAAAAAGAAAGCAGAATGAGGAGTTCATTAGTATTTCTGTACTATTTAACCCGACTTCCACTGTACATAAGAATCTCTACAGCAAATAACAACTGTAGAATCCCTCACTTTGGTTTTGCTATAGTGAAGTAAAGCCGTTTAGTGAAATACACCAATCAGGAATTCCTTGTTTTCTGAACCTTGTTTTCTCTCCTGCCCTTAAGCAGTGTTTAAAGCCAGGCAGCTCAAGCAGTGCTCAGCCCCTGGTTCAGTGGTGGTAACAATGTGCTGGGGATGCAGCAGAGAGGAGCCCTGCAGAGAGCCAGGAGCTCTCATCCTGCTGCTCCAGGCTCCAGCTGTCACCCAGGATGGAAATTCCAGCCCTGCACTTGCCCTGGTCAGTCAGGATCAGGCGCTGGGCCAGCAGGGCACAGGAGGGGAGGTGGGCAGGGGGGATGTGTCCCTGTGCAAGGAGAGGGGCACGGCACAAGGGCTGCTCCAGCTCCGTCTCTGGCAAGTTTCCTCTTCTCACTGATGGCAACTGCAGAACAGGATTGGGCAGAAGTCACACAGGAAGCAAAACCATGAGAGAGCTCTCCACTCTTCTTTTGTTTCAGTTTTGAAGGTAATTATGAGTTGGATTATTCTTTTTTTTTCCCTTCGTGCAGAGACCATCACAAGTGTAATGTGGTTACGTGGGGAGGGAAAGCAAAATCAAGACATGATTTCAGAAATATTGCTTCCTGAAGGTGAAGCCTGTGAGACTTAGAGCCTGCAAAGCTCCTCCACTGACATTGCTATTTCCCTTGTTTTCTTCCCAGTAAATTAAAATTCTGTGACATTAATGACTGCTGAAGATTTCAACCACCCAGATTCTCACTGTCTCTACTGGAACGGGGGGAAATAATAAAATTAATATATTCCTTAATACCTATGTGCACTGTGTTAATTTGCCAAAATGCAAAAAGTTCTGCTCTGAAGGAGTACAGAAATTGAGGTAATATGTTGTATATACAAGTAACAAATCACAGACCTTGTTGAGCCTTTACTATGTCACAAAAAAGCAGCAAAAGTTTCAGTTGAGGACCACGGATCTTTTCAGCATATAAAATTTGACATAAATCCATTTCCACATTGATATTCTAATATTTCAGCTCCTATAGAAAAATTCTGCATTTTCAAAAAGAAGGACAAAGCAGTAGAATCTATTACCCACTTGGTTTATTAAATGTGATTCTTGCCTGTAAAGCCAGAATATTGATATTTAATTAAGTTTGATCTTTCTAAATGTCTCGATCCTTAAGCCAATGCTAAATATAGAAATGCCTACTGAAAACCAGAATATGCCTCAGTCACTCAAAATAAATTGATCACAAAACACTGTACTTTGTCGTAGTGAATCCCAGTTCCAGTGTTTATCAGCTGAAGCGCAAGTTGCTGTTAAACTTGCAGGATAACAGGCTAATAAACAGTGAGCAGGTGGGAAAAGACATCCAGTGTCTGATGATTACATGTGTTAGAGTGGTGGTTGGGAGATGGCTTTAATAATAGAGAAGGCTGCAGCCTGCTGAGAGCTGCATGACAAGGCGTCCTTGACCACACACACAACAGGCCCGAGCATTCTGCTGCAGTTTGGAGCTAACACAAGGACAGTTGGCTGCTAAAAATAACTTAAGAGAGAACAAACTAAAATATTAATATGTTGTGGGATGCCACGATGCCGTGCACACTGAGCAGCGCTGCCATGCAAATGATCAATTTCCAGGAGGAGAAGAGAAAATTAATTCTCACATTGCCACATTGAAATGGCTTAAATATGCACCAAAGCTATTTTCGGTGACCAGACAATTGCATCCTGTATGGCTTTGTGAATGTGAGCTGACAGCCTGCTACAGCAAAGTGCAGTGCAATCATTTTTGGGCTTGAGCCAGGCATATCAATTGAATCATGGCTCCTCCATAGCAGCCCAGTGAAAGAAATGCAGAATGAGCACGTCATTTCATATTGAACAGAAGGCTAAGGGTTTAATGACTGCTCAGTGACCTCAGGCAAGATTTCCATCAACACACTTAGCCACTGTTGTGTTCAGAGGAGCCATGAAGTAAACACTGAAGAGGCAGGAATTTACTGTGTGTCCCTTGGCCCATGTGAAGGCTGGCAGCATGCCTACATGTGATGGTTATTAAATACAGCAGAAAGCCTTTCTTTTATGCCACTTGGGACATTTATGGAAATTAGGGTCTTAAGTTACACAAATTTTAGGCTTTTAGAAAGTCTCCTTATGCTACTGATATAGACCTTCTGCATTACTGCTACTTAATCTTCTATCTGAAGTTTTAAGTCAGGGTGACACTGCTGTCACATGATAAAAACCATGGGGTTCTTCCCTGGGCCTTCAGCACAGAGACCAGGAAAGAGTTGAGCCTGTTTAGTACTTCAGATGACATTTGTGCAAGGATTTAACTGCTGAAACAAAACCAGGAAAACAGATCAGTCAATGTTTCAATCTGGGTGCATTTGGAATTGCTCATTGATTGAGAGGGCAGCAAGGATTGCACTTCTGCAGTGGAAAAACTGTGACATCCCTGAGGCTGATGGGACCAGCTCAGGTGAGCTCATCAGCTGTGCCAGGCATTCCTTTTAGGCACAGAGCTGTTAACTTGGAGCAGGAACAGATAAAACCCACAAAAGGGATTATTTTTATCCTTTTCTATCTATATGTGAGGAGAGAGATGCAGGTATATATTCAGCTGACAAAAAAGCTATCTTTGAGCTAATTTCCTGGATGATAGCAATGATTCCTCTTCTAGTTAGACTTATGCTTTCTTCAGCAAAGTAGAGGCAATACAGACACTTAACATGAGCAGCTCTACTGGTTAATGAACTCTTTCAGCATGTGTACAATGCTGCCTGCAAAACAATACATGCTGTAGATGACACCATTGGCCAGAGAAATCCAGCAGGTAACCAGCTCTCCTTAGCTTCCCCCAAAGACTCCTCTGATGGAATCACAGTAACTGAAGATCTGATCCTATTATCTGTAATGTGTCAGGTAAATTTTAAACCAAATCTTCCAATGTATGTTCTGACACAGGAATGCCTGCTCCACTAAAGAGCAGCCAAAAGGTGTTCCTGTGTAAACCACCACCTGAAAAAGGCAGCTGGCTTACAGGGCTTGCCACTGAGTGAGGGTGGGGATAAAACTGCAGTGCTGTGGCCTCACCAGCTGGGCAGGAATCTTGCCTTTCTTATAGAACATCCTTTGTTTCTCAGTAAAAGTTAAATAATTTCTGTTAGAAATGGGCATCAGTAGTATAACTTCAGACCAGAGTTGGTGCTGCTGTGCTGCTGGGAGGTTTCAGACTCTCCTTTTTCTCTGTATTTTTCTGATTTCTGTGGATTAACCAGGTGCATACTATGTGCAGCCAGTACTTCCAACTCTGAACTAGAGGCAAATTCCATCTTTCAACTGATCTACCCAGAAATATTCAAGTGGCATTCAGTAGCAGCATAAACATTTTGAATAGATCCAATTCAGATAATGTTTTCTTTATAGTTTGCCATTTGATAGTGGAACAAATATGATTATTCACTGCCTTTTTCACCACTAGCTTTTTTGTAAAGCTTGAAGATAGCAAAATCCTGAAACACATTTCTTTTGGATCATTTAACAACTCCAGGCTTGATCCCATAAGCTGTAGGTAGTGCAAATGCACAGCTAAGCCACTGGTAGGATTAAGGAGGATGCTGTATTTATCTCAAAGGGCAGCAGGAGAAAGTTGACATTAAAGTCTGCTGTGCCACTGCAGTCTGAGGAGATTGCTGCTGTGTGAGCTGCTGGGCTGTGGCTGCAGGGACTGCATTTCACTGCTCTCCTCCCTCCTGACAGCCTGGGCTCCCCCTGCCCCTGGAGCCCAGCCCTTGCTCCCTGGCAGACCAAGGTGTTATGCATCAGCAGGGGAACCCCAAATCTTTAAGGACTTGTCCAGCCTGTGCCTCTTCCTGCTCCTTCCCCAGTGGGAAGCAACCTGCCAGCCCTGCCTGCCCTGGGAGGGACCTGCTGCCTCCCTCTGAGCTCCAGGTGTGAGCACACTGTGCTCCACGGTGGACTCAAGCTGGCCTTGGGGAAAGGTGAAAATAATATTAACAGCAACAATAAAACCGCTTCTTGTTGTATTTTAAACATGATTTAAACAATTTATTCAGATGCATTATGTTTTTTTCCAAATCCCTTTCTCCTGCAGTCAGGTGATTTTGTGAGTAGTTCTCACTTTCTGTTTCATGAAATAAATGTTCTGCCCTCATCTTAACAGAAAAATATTAAAGATGACTGCAAAAAATCCCAAACCTCTACATCAACATTACCCAAATAAACATAAAGTAATTTTTAAAAGCTTGAAAATTGGTAATGCGAGTTTAATTAGCCTTCAAAATACTGATGCTGTAAGTTCTTTATATCTTCAGCCAGCATTTTTATATCAAAATACTAAATTAAAAACAGCTTTAGAAGCGTAGAAGCTGAAATATACAGTAATATCGCTGAGAGAGAAAAAAACTTTTGCAATGAGGGAGGAGTGTGGGTGTTGTTTCTTTGTGTAGCTCCTCACAGTCCTCAGTCTGTTTACACAGAGAAGCTTTTCTGTCATTATCTCACTCCATAGTGTATTAAGCATAAAGCAAACATTCACACTGTGTCACTGGTTTTCAGAGGAGTAGGCACTCGATCAAGGTTTAGCATGTATGACTACGTTTGCAAAATCAGTGCTTCAGGCAAAGTCTCTCCAAAAAAGGGCCCTGTAAAGTGGTGTTAGATAACCACGGATGTGCTGTGGATAAAGCACTTTAGAAGGTATGGAAATGGATTTGAAACCATACGAAGTACACCTCAGAGATTTCCCAAAGTCAAGTCCTTGTTGAACAGGAGAATGCAGGAGGCTGACAGGCAGCTCCTGGTGGGCTGAGGCTTTAAGGTGACGTTGGAATTGCTCATCTGGTGGATCTGGAGCAGACTTGTCCGTGGCAGGTAGTGGGGAGCTTCCAGCCCCAGGTGCTTTTGGCAAAAGCTTAAGAAAAAAATGTTATGACAGCGACAGAGCATGTGTCAGAAATGTCATTGCTGCTCCAGAAATGAAAGTGAGCACAGCTGAAAATAGCTGGGACTCTCAGGTATCACTGCAACATCGTTTTCATGCTCACTTCATCTGGGTATCTCTCATTAAAACCCAGTGCTAGGGTTTGCTGGAGTCATCTGTTCAGCCTACAGGCCATTTGGAGATGAGTAAACCTGCAGTGGGACAGGAAATCCTGTGTGGTGACGCCTCCTCAGAGCCCCTGACAGAGGCAGGATAATTTATCCTAATAAATTACGTGCTCATGTTCAGCAGTGTGGTTCCATCGAAGCCACAGATTTAATGTGTTTGCTACCAGGTGCCTTTCTGTTTGGATTTTGGGGTTTTTGCACTAAATAGATATACAAGCTTAAATGAGCTTGGAAACAAAACTTGAACAATATCACAGAATGGTTATTATCAATCCAAAAGTGCCATCATGGAATATTAAAGGATTAAGAATGCCTTCATAAATGTAGGGAATGGCTTTTCAATCCTTTATATTTATGTATGCCTTCTACTGGCTTTGTTAAATCCAGGGAAGTAGCAAAAGCCCATTCCTTAAATAAAACCTGTAAGTAATGTCTGACAACTGCAGGCTGTTTGATTCATTTATACTATGTATATATATAAAGTCATTATGAGAACCTTGGTTTTAGTTAATTCTTTAGTTAATTCTTTGATCAATTTAGTCCTTCTATACTTCCTAGCAATTTACATGAACTTTCCCAGGGTATAAATTTTAAGCACAAATAAGAACCAGATTCCACGAGGATAAGCAAAATAAACTTGATCGCTGTATTGACTGATAAATTTTTGTTACACTTGAGCACTGCCTTTCTCTTTTTCCTTTTATTTTGAAGACCACACTCAAGAGGGCACAGCTTGAGACTATTTTGTGCAGCCTGGGTGGGATTTCCTTGCTTTTCTCCTCCAAAGGCATGTCTCTTTCTTGAGAAAATAACTCCTACTTCACCTACATATTAATTTCATGGATATTCAGAAGAAGCACTTATGTTACAAACTGTAATGGAGGGAATGAATGAAACACGCTGCTCTGCTCTGCTCTGCTCTGTCACACATGTGGTCCCAGAGAAACAAGTGGCAATAATATTGTAAAAATCAGTTTTGATTGAAAGAGAACAGCTGTACATTGACTGACCTAAATTCAACCTCTGGAAAGCTGGTAAAGCCAAGGTTTAGAAGTTTAGTCACTTTCTGAAAACTGACTTCACAATTTTGCATTGAATGTAATAATATAAGTAAGTTTAAGTAAATATTCTCTTACAATAATGTGATCAAACGATTTGGCCTTGTAAGTTGATGGTTGGAGTTGGTGAAGTTAAGAATTCTTTTCCAACCTTAATGATTCTATGAAATGGAGGAATATACAGGGTAACTAGCATTAAACCAACTGGAAGCATATTTTCATATGTTTTGCAAAGTATGTATCCAGTGTGCTATGTACTGTCTCAGATGCCATTTTCATTCTCTGATGCTCTCTATATTAGATTAATACCACTGTGTGATCTGGGGGGCGTAAGGGAACATCCTGCCTCCTTTCAGAACGAAAAGCCAAAGCACATCGTTCCAAAGGTCTCTGTGCCATCTTCATAAACGAAGTACACTAAATAAAAATGATTATAATTAAAATGGCATTTTCCTGGCCCTCTTGCTGTGTGTTGCTCCTCAGAGAACTCGGAGGCTGCCCAGCTGGGGCTGCTGCTGCCCTTTGGGTGCTGCCTGGAGCAGCCCCCATGGATCCATCCCAGGCACTCCTGAGAAAGCCATCCAGAAATACGGCTCTGGAATCACGGGAAGCAGCTTAATCCACGTTGATAAATGCCAGCCATTTCCAGCTGCTGTGCATTCTGTGGGGCACACGTTCCCAGGTGCCAGTGCCAGCAGAGCCCGTCCTGTGTGCCCTGTGCCATTTCCTGCAGACAGGCAGCCTGGCAGCGGGGGACAGGGTGACATTCTGCATGTCTCAGCTGGCTCTGTGCGTTCTCCAAAACCTGCTCAGAGCCGAGGCAGCATGAAAAAAAAAAAAAAAAAAAAATTAAAAAAAGATAGTTCCTGTCCGTAAATTGGGATTTTGAATTTTGTAAAAAACATATTCAAAAATCTGCTCAGAGCAGAGGAATCATTAAAAAAAAATAAAAGATAGTTCCTGTCCATAAATTGGGATTTTGAATTTTATAATTTTATAAAGGATGTTTTCAAAAATCTGCTCAGAGCAGAAAACCACCAAAAACCAAAACATGTTAAAAGATAGTTCCTGTCCGTAAATTGGGATTTTGATTTTTAAAAAGAACGTATTGTACAATGGTTCCTGTATGCAAAGTCTGGCGCTGCTTGGCTGCCTCATCCAGCCAGTCTCCAGCACATCTCCCTGTGTAAACCAGAGGGGAGCTCTGCTTTGAACCGGCACAGTGCAGCTCATCACTACAGATACATGACTGGAGGCCCTGAATTTACAACCAGCCTGACTAAAGTTGGATTACTAAATCCATAATCCTTCATCTGAATAAGTGCTCTCATTTTAAAAAGTGTGGTGTTCAGGGGATGCTGTTCAGAAGGGCAAGAGCTCCAGAAAAAAGTGTATTTATATGTAACACTGCTGTGTTTGAATGTAGAAAAACATCATATTGACTTTTTTCTGTTGCGAGTTTTGTTGGGGAAAAAAGAAACAAAACAAAAAAAAAATCTAGTTTTTGGTTGAAAGCCAGTAACCTTAGAAACAAAATGCTTTTGTTTAAAAATATCCTTAACCCATTCCGTTGACCAGTTTGGATAATAAAATTATTTAAAGGTTCAGGAATAAAAATTGATACTTTAGTGTATGCCTTAGGAAACTGGATAGCATAGCAGACAATTAACACTGCTTGCTAAAATAGTTGCCCTCCACTCTTCTGCTAATCACAGCCACAGTGGCTTAAGCCACCATGTTTATACAAAATAATTGAAATGTACATCTTCACAGAAAACTGCTGCATAGTTTTCATATTAATTTAACAAATGTAATCCCTATGAATGAGGCTTATCATTGAAATAGCAATAGGACTTTTGGGGTGTTGCTAAGCAATATTGTAATTACAAGGATTGGCTACAAACTGCTCTTGTGGGGAGAGGCAATGGCTCATGAAAATGCATCAACCATTCACACCCTGCATATTCCCCATGTCCCTGTAGGGCACCAGGTTCTTCCTGCAAAGATTCATCTCAATTTCCACAGAAGGAGAAAAGATTGTAAAATCAATGAAATCATTATGGTTGCAGCTAATCTATTTTAAAGAAATCCTTGTAAGCGCTGTGCATTATTAACACAATGAGATAGGTCTGTGCTCATGGGCTGTGCTGCCACTCAGCTTCCAGACACCACCAGCAGCACAGAAAGCCTCTGGTCTGCAAGTGTCTGACAAGTGTTTACATGTTAACATTCATTAGGAGATTCGGTCAAGCAATTCACGCTTGATTAATTGATTATCCCACGGTGACAGTTCATTTTTTGAAATGTCTGCCAACCCGGGAAGGAGCAGGACAGTCAGAGCGATGACAAAGACATTGATGGACAAGGACTGGGCTTACTGAACAGCTGCTGGAGTGGCAGACCAGCATCTACAGAGTTTAATCAATGCCTCAAAGACATGGCAATGCTGTGAAGACTCTTTATTTCTTTTCTGTGCATTTATGAATTGTTAATACAATCAATACATATTGGCTTCATTTGTTGTTTGGTTAAAATGTAATATGAATTTTCCAAGTTAAGAGTTGCCTTAATATCAGGTTTTATACAATGAAATTTGAGTCCGTGCAGTTTTATGAGGTTTTATTGATGCTTAGAAAGCCAAGCATAATTTCTGACTTTGTTTATTCCAGCAATACAGAATTAGTAAGAGTAGACACTGCTGGGCTCATTGAATAAATTAATTTCCTTGGCAATGTGTGCATTTTGAATTTTCCAGAATTAGGTCAGAAAAAGTGGATGTGTCAGCACAAGTAAATAGCAACTGCACTGCAAGAGGATTTCAAGCTAGAGCATTGCAAGGGAGAAGCTCTAAACCACCATAAATTACCCACAGACAGTACACGAGTTGGAACAGATCATCCCTTGCTTAAATGGTACTGGAGTCCATTGAGATACCTAATAGACAAGTTTGGCCCAAAATGAATCTGCAGCACATGTTTTACTAATTAATGATTTGAAAGAGCTGGAATGTATTGTGATGTAATTACCTGATATTGCAGAGTACTGCTTTCAGAGATTGTTTTTCTCTTATTTATGCAGTAGAAACAAAAATGTAGAAGTCATAGTGTGAGTTTTCAGAATGATCACTTGCTTTTGGAGTATAAAGAAAGAAGAATCCCAAATGATTAAATTATTGCAGCTTACAAATGAAGTCAGAACCAGACTGACCTGTGAGAGAGCCATGGGCAGTTATTGTTTCAAGCTTTGATGAGACAAGCATTCAGAGAGCTGCTCCTCTCACATCACCCACCTGTATTCCTCTCCCTGCTCAGCACCCTCCTTCCTGCAATTCTACACCTTGGGTGACAGGGCAGAACTGTGCTGAGGCAGCAAAGGTGGTCCTTTGGCACTCAGGATCCCGTGTCACTGGGAAGCTGCTGTAGCTCACCTCTTTCCTGACAGCCCTGCTTAAAGATCTGAATTTGTTTTCCAAAAGTCAAGAGGAGTTATCCCTGAATTCACTTGCAATTTCCACAACCATTGCTGCTGTCTTGTGAAGTCCAAGATTTCTTGAACTGGCCCTGAAGCTTGATGATTGTTTCAGAAACAGGCTGGAGGAAAGAGTCTTCTCTATGTAAGTCATCTCTAAAGTAAATCATCTCACTTTTTGCATCACTGTGTTACACATTTCTGGGTGAACTCCTCAATTTTTGTCTCTCATGAAGTTCTAACCATGCAACCATCATGGGGTGCTCTGGGTGTGACTGGGATGCCACAAACAAATTCAGGTGAAGAACAAGGAGAGCCACCACACCATGTGTTGTCTGAATTAAGTGACTGTGTGTCTCAGAAAGGGAAATCTATGGAGCAAAATTAAAAGATTGTGCTTCTTTGCCAACATAAAGTAGTTCTGTAAGAAATGTGAATGCTCCTGGGTTAGGGCATAACCTGTGTGTTAGTCATGAGAATACTGAAGAACCTTTACCTGACAGCAGTTTATTCCAGAACAGCCTACCTTGCCTTTTCTTCTAAACCATTACATACTGTCTGGTGCTGAAGTCAGGATATTTTGATGGAGAGAAAGGCTGCTGATCTGAACCACCATGGCAATTCCTGTGCTCCTAATAACAGAGGCTGCTGTCATTTCAGTGACAATTAGCAGACAAATCCTATTACAGGAATAAGATCACCTAATCCTCAACTCTGGTACATGCTTTTCACTATGATAGCGTTTTAATTACAAGACTTGTGCAGGCTACAATACTTCATGCAAAAAATCCAGAAAATTCAGAAATTGTGTTAGATGACTTCACTCAAAAATGACAAGTTAGACACCTCCTATTTCAAAATTATTACTCCAATTCTTTTAATTGGCATAACTAGTTTTCTATGCTGTTCAGAGTGGTAATGGTAGGAGACCCAGCAAGGTCTAAAGTGTCACTAGCAATTTTCCTCTTTGCCGCATTTTTAACTTGTTTACAAAGGTAGAAAGCAATAAAAAGATACTTGGAGAGAGCCCACCAGGTACATTCTCCACTTGGTGCTTGAATCCTTTAAAACTTGTTCACTAGGTGCAGCCAAGAGAGAGGAATGAATACAGGAGTGAACACAGGAGCAGCTGGCTGCACACTGGGGGCACTGAGCCCTGGAACAGCCCAACTCTGCTCCAAGAATCTTCTCTGGGTACTGCAGTTCTGTCCATGTGGAACAGGGACAGTCCCTCAGCAATGAGGAGATCCAGCCTTTATTTAACAGTAGGCACCATCTTAGGGCTTCTCGTTCCCTTGGTGAGTTCAGGGCGACCTGTACTTTCTGTTTACTTGAAGAACAGGACAATTCCCATGAAGGAGGATATCAGAAGAATCTCTTTCACTCTTGCACAAGCTGTCTTTGGACATGTCTAGTTGCATAATGAATCTTGTGCTTTGCCTCCTGTACCTCTAACTAGATCTTCTCTAGGGGACTTTCTACTCTTCAGTATCTCAGGTTTTGCAAACTCTTTAGAGATAGATAGAGTTACCAGTAAGTGATGGATTGAGATCTTTTTCTTGTTTGAGAAAACACCACCTAGCAGTCCTTGACCCTGTGAGCAGAACTCAGCCCAAAAGCTGGGCCATCACTTTAAGTCACTGTACAGTTACTAAGGACTCTCCATATCAATGCATTTTAAAACCTGTTCATTATAATTTCTGTTTAACAGAGCTAGAGTAAGTGCTGTGGTTCTCTGTTCCCATGATGTGCATGCTGTTCCTGGCCTTTTACTGTACTTAATAGTTCCCTGGATTAACTAAACTGTGAATTGGAGGCTCAGACTGCTGAAGGTGTGCTGTCTTGGACTGATGCTCTTTCCAGTTAGCACAATTAACTATCAGTTACAGCAATGAAACAAAGCAATGAACAATCCTTTAAAAGAATATTGTTATCATTTCTCACAAAAATCTATTTATTACTTTTAGCAACCTACATTATCTATTTCCCTTATTCTTCCCCAAAACTCAGGACAGACTTACTCAGTGGCTCTTTCAATCACAAGTATCAGCATTACGATTCTTTGTCATGCTTTGTATTTTGTTATCCCAAGACTCTAAATCTGTTCCTTTTCTCTTCCATGTTATCTTTAACATCTTTATAACAAAAGTGCTGCAAAAGCTATTGGAGAAAGATCAGTCTGTCTGACAACATCATTCTTTGCAGCGTGGTAGATTTTGAAAAGAGGCCACCAGCTCTGCAAGATGAAGTAGCATTCTCTTTAACAAAGGAGGATAAGCATCAGAGGCATCTGGGGAAAACCTCTGATTCAAAGTGCTGCACTGTGAATATGAATTCGAACTAGCAATAAGAAAAAAGCAGAGTATCATGTTCAGTAAGCTGAGTTCAATTCTGTTGAAGCAGGGGCTGCAGGAACTGATAAATTCTTGGGACACACTTGAAAGCAAATTGAGAAAAGTTACTATTCTCTCCAAGAGGCTTTGAATCAGGTTTTCTAAAGCTATTTTTAAAGTACATGGACCTCCACTTACTTTAGGAGCCGACATAATCATTGAGCAAATGAGCTATTTATGTGTCTGAGGGGCTAAAGCAATCCAAGGAAGATCCATGTACCCAGTGCACCAGAAGTTTGAAAGCAGAGGGGTCACTGGAACTTGTTGAGACTGACCCCTTTTGCTTTAGGGCCTTCCCACTATAACTTTCCTACAGAAATGTAGGATTTCTGTACACTGTCCCCTTCCAGTCTCTCACTTCCATAGGGGCTTGCACTGTTGTCTGGGCAGAGGGACAGGGACTGAATGGAACTACAGCTGAAAGGATGAGGTTGCATCAGCTGTAGGAGAGGCTACGTGCATCATTTCTGCATCACTTTTTGGGAAAGATGAACTTTAAAACAGACCAACCACTCTGAATCTTGGGTTATTTCCCCAGATGTATCTTTCTGTTTCACATACAGAAAGAAATGTTAGAAGAGATCTGAAATATGTCTGTTTGCAGGAGGGTTAAAACGTAGTTGCTGTGAGCAGTTGGAGTGTATCCAACGTGATCTGCACACTGCTCACAGCTGCAGCCCTGGGTGAGCAGCACAGGGAGCCTCAGGGAGGGGAAGAGAGCTCTGCACACTCAGACACATCCTCAAAAGTTCTCTGAACAGTGACAAAGCAAATATGGCTTCTGAAGAAATCTAGGGCTGGCATATTTCCCTGTAAACTTGAATGAGTCAGCAAAAAGGGCCATTAAGGCACATTTACTGCTGACCATGCTTCTGCACTGGCCCAGTGAGGAAATGCAACTTTCCAGCTGGGTGGTTATTTGTATCTGGTGTGGAGCACTCCTAATATGCTTTACTTCAATTTCCTTTTGGAGAGATTATTTCTGGTTTATAGTTCAAACCAAATGCATAGCTTTAGATGCATTTCTAGCTACTATATCCTTTAAACTGTAGCTTCAACATCCATTAAGTCTGTGATCTCCTAAAATTACTATGTGGACATACAGACCACTTTCTATTGAGGCTTTCTAGGTGTAAGCTTACTTTTTTCCCTCTGTTTGGACCCTTAAAAGCAATCCATGGACTCAAAAATGTAGCATAGAATGGTTTCCACATATTTTGCATACCTTGACCTGGCCATCCCTCCTCGGAGGCTCCAAGCCATGGGGGTCCGGCTTCAGCCCCTCCTCGTGATGGGAAACAGTGAAATTATCAGTGAAACAACAGTGGATTGTCCCATTCTGCGTCTGAAAAACCTGCTTGGCCACCTGCACCTGGTTTCCCATTTCCCAGGTGCTCCACAGCTAAGACACAGCTGAAGAGAAGATGAACACACCACCCAAATGCAGCTGTGCACGCAAGGAATCTTAGTTTTGTGGAATTCCTGACAAACAATAGTCTAACCTTGCTAAATAAAAGAAATAGAGCCAGATTCATACAACTAGGCTACTAAAACAGTCCTTACATGCAAGAGGTCTAATAAATGTTTAGGGAGCAAAGTCACAGCCAAAAAGCAGAACTGCACTTTCTCAAGGTGACCCTCTAACACCATGCACCTTCTTCACTGAGAAGGAGATGGCAAACACTTTTCTTCTACGAAGACCAGAGTTCTGTGATTGCTTCTGGTTCCACTAAATGACTACCAGAAGATGGGTTTGCCTTGCTAATTGCAGCTGCTGTTGTAGCAAATAGGGTTTCTCTTGGAATATGAATAATTAGTCCTTCATTTGAATGCTTTAACAGCATCCGTGGTTGGTTGCTAAAAAGACAGAAACACAGAAACATTTAATTAATGAATATTAAAATACTCAGATTTTTTGAAATGCTGCCTCAACATTTGGGAAGCACCTTTGATTTTAATCACATAACTACCTGTGGTGTTGTGGTGTGGAAGCTGGGATGAAAGTAGCTGAATGCTGTAAAAATGCCTAAAAATCCACACAGCCTTCTGAACTCAGTAGGAGCCAGCATTTGACTTGCACACCCTAATTTGAGAATCTGAAATCTAATTAAGATTAAATTGCAACAAAAATATACCAAGATCAAGGGACACAAGGATGTCTTCACTGTTTCAGGTAGGGACAGGCTGCAAACAGCAGGCTGGATGAGGGAGATGAAGCATGGCTGGGAGGGAGATGGGGGGAAGCTCAGTCCTGCTCCCTCAGGCCACCTCACAGGGCATATTTTAAAGTCTAAGTTTCTTTCCCTACACACACACAAAAAAAAAAATAAAATAACTTAAAATACAGCAAGGCTGGTGCTGCAGAAATCTCTTCCCAAAGGCCCCAGTGAAGGGGCAGGAGGGGCTGAGCTGGCAGCTGTGTGTGCTGAGGGTGCTACTGATGATCTGCTCAGGAGCATCTAGGGCAAGAAGGAAAGCCTCCACACTTGGAAGGGACTCTGGTGATGGCACATCCAAGACTGATGTGAAGGGTAAATCAAGTACATTTCAGCCTTTGAAGGTGAAGGGGAAAACCAGGAAAATTTCCTTATCTGTCCTGTGGGTTTCTGGTTTCTAATCTGTGCTTTCATGGAGGAAAGAAATTGTGGGACTGAATTTCTTTTAGGAATGGTGTCCTTGGCTTATTAATTCACTTAATGTGTCGTCCAATTTGGGGGGAAGGGCTGCATTTTTGTGTGGGTAGTATTATTGTAGGAAATGTCTTACTTAATTATTATCTACTGAAACATCACCTAGGAGATACTCTTTCTCTGACATGCAGCTTGATACTTCATGCAGAAAGAGGTAACTCTTCCATAGTTCATTAAATTATGTTGTGGTGAACTTATCTCCACTGGGTCGCAATTAAGAAGTGAAGCCACTGCCTTGAGAGGAAAAGGCAGAGAATAATCAGAATATACTGAATATATAATTTGATCTCTGGAAATAAGCAAGAGGAAAAATACGGTGTGCAAATGTGTAGACAGTGAGAATGTATTATGTTCCAAAGATTTGTATATGGAACTATAGTATAATTATATCAATACTGTTCCTTAGAAATATTTCGTGCTTTAGAAATGCCAGGTGTTCTTTCTAAGTTGGTTAACTACAGTAAGGTAACTGTAGTAAATGTACGTTTTCCTTCCTACTTCCCTTGTCTCCATTGTAGCACCCCAGGAACTTCAGTCACCCTGACTCTGGACCCATTTCCTATTAACATGCATTATAAAACTGCAGTAAACTTTATGTAATATTCTCACTTAATTAAAAACATTAATTTTAATAATATTCTTTTTCATTTTTTTAAAAACGTTGAAGTATCTAGCAGAACTAGTCTCTCTGTATGCTTTCCAAAAAAAAAAAAAAACAAAAAACCCCACAAAGCTCCTTTCATTAGATAATTCCAAATGTGAAGAACAGACAAGGAAGTTGGCTTGGCTGATGTTTCTCAAACCTCCTTGCCTAGCAGTCTTCTGCTGCACACATCTTTTTTCTTTCCCTGTTTCTCTTCCACTTAGGTAGGGGAGATATGGGAGAGATCACACGCCTTTTGTTCTTAACACTGATGTTGTAATGGTTTGGTAAGGTCTGTTTATCTTGCTTTTTTCCTACAAAGCATAAATCATTCCAAGCAGCCTTCAGCAAGTATTGGTGGGTACAGCGCTGGGCCATGCAGGGATGGGGCTGGTTTAATATGCAGCACTGAACTCCTACATCACCAGTGCAGAGCTGCTAAATAACACCTGACTTGGTACATTCTCGAGCAACTTAATTCCCTCCACTAACAGGAGAATGAGCAGCTCATAAATGCAGAATAATGGGAACTTTAATTACATAGTGGTTTAAGGATGCCTCCTGTTTACAAGGAAATAGCACCTCTTGAGCTAAAGGAAGGGGAGGGGCAGGTTTCAATTTAACAGCTCAGAGAAAAGCAGAGGATTCGTTTCCACTGTTGGTATTGGCTGTTCACAGTATCCGAGTGAACTCGGTGGCTGTGGTGCTGGTGTTTGTTTTGAGCATGTGAACGATATCCCAGCTCTGTTTAAGTTCTCCACACAGTCTTTAAGATGAGCTTTAAACAATTACAGTGAACTACAATAAAGTCTCAATGAGTGCAGAATTGCTTTGCTATGGCATAAAACTCCTGGTCCTTACCTGCAGGTAGGAATATATACTTTTGAGAGCATTTGAATACACACCTTCTCATTGGTTTACAGTGCAATAGTGAGTGGAGTTTGTTTTCCTGTATGAGATAAGCATCATCATGTTTTCCTGAGCAGCTGCACACACAATTAGGAGGGTCCAATTAAAACTGCATTCCATTCACACAGAGTGGCAGTGATTGCTATCTGTAATTTCTGCCATGGTTTGATTTAGGGGTATTAAGTTGTGCAGGACTTCATTAACAAAGGAAGTCAAGTCAAATGAATCAAGGAAAAAAATGCAACAAGTTGGAAACTGGTATGTAGGACCCTGGCCCTGTGCACTACCTACAGCTTGAGAAAAGGAGTCTCCCCTCCCACCCCTCCCAAGTAGCCTATAGGCAAGTGACCAGTTCCCTCTCTTTAGGCTTGTGCTTTCTGTCCTCCTGGGCACAACAAGGATTTGTGTGTGTCCTCTGCCTCCATATCAGCCACTCTGACTGCAGTGGGTGCAGGCCATCCAAAGACTCCTGTAAATTCAAGCCTGAAGTAATTCTAAAGCCAATACACTTTTGTTTGTCCCAAGCATTATCTGTGCCATCATTACAGGAAGCTCAGCACTGCCAGATGGAAGGAGAAAGGTAAATGAATTAGAATACAAAAGGAACAGGGCACTAGAGCATTGGTGCCTTCTTGAAGGATGAGGAATTTCATTCAAACCCTGCCTTTTTGCCCTCCTGAGGCTGTTCAGTACCAACTGCTCCATGCAGAGACTTCATGTCCCTGCCTTCCCCCAGGCCCATGTAACCTGTGCCCACACCCTCAGTGTCACAGCAGGTTTTGCTTTCATCATTTAGGGGTACCCAAAGTCTGCAAACACAGATTTCTCATCTAATGTGTGCCACAAAGAGCAAAACATCAGACATACAGTCCCTGTCAAGAGTTGTGTGAGAAAATGTGTGGTTTCCAACCAAGCACAGGAACAGAAGACCCAGAAGACAGTTTCTGTAGATATGGATAGTGATTCTAAAGAAAAGAAGGACAGAGCATCTCTGAATTGCCCTGAGGTACAGAAGTGGCAGTACAGGAAGGCCCTGGCAGGAGCATTTTGACCCTTAATTGTTGGAGTCCAGGGCATTCCTCTGGATGCCCTGGAAGGTCACAGACCTCGGTAGAGAGGACTGGGACCCGAACCAGAGGGTTTGAATCCTGCCCAGGGAGGCGTGGAGCCAGGCCAAGGGGGTTGCCTGGCACGGAGCCCAGGAGGACACGGTCTTTGACTTCAGCCTATGGAAAAAGCTTCTAACACTGAGACAAGAATTACAAGTCACAAAGGTGTGACAGACAGTACTGCAGTGTATCACCGGCTGGAAAATTTTGTAGTTTTGGGTTTTTAGAATGCATGTACATGGGGACAGGATGGAGGATTTAGGGTGGTGCCCTTGGTTCTTCTTCTCCTCTGGCATCCATCTTCTGATGTGACGCTGGCACAAAGTAGTTTAAGGGTCAGAGTAGAGTTGACCCTGTTAGTACAGGTAACAGGTATTGGCACACCACTGTAAATAATAGAGATGTAATTATCTGTATAAAGAGGCTGCACCCTCCCATTGAAGGGGGAGTTGTCCTGTGTCAATACAGCAGAACACCTCAGCCAGGCACAGAGAACACTGTAAGATAAGAATTAATAAACAACGCCAGAAACCAAGAGAAAAACAAGACCTTGAAGACTCCGTTTCATTCTCGTGTCTGGCTCAGGGCCTTCAGAGGGCAAAAGACTCTAAACCACCACCTGAATCTTGGGTGAGCAAAGAGAACTAAGCCTGAGACTTAATCACCACATAGACCTTCTGAAGCGGCTGAGACCAAAAAGTGACAAAGATGGGACTGAATTTCACAAGGTGCAGAATATTCTGACCCTTGAGGCATTGGAGCAGAGTCAGCAGCTGAGCCATTCAGGTGATAGGGAAGTGTTTTGTGCACTATTGCTATGAGACACTGGCTTAGAGGAGAGGGTCTATACAGAATAACATTAAAATCAGTTAACCACCTTGTGCATATCAAGTGGTGAGAGATCTTAAACCAGTCATTTATTTTCAACAATAGATAGTTTGTTTGGAGAAAATCGTAAAGATGTCCCCAAGAAGCTGATATTGTGTAGGGCCTACACATTTGCTTTTTGTTTGCTCTCTTGAGTGGTGCTAAAGTAGTAAACTGGCAGTTTTGATGCTGATACACAAAGAAAGCCATAATAGGGAAGAAAGCCACCTTTAATTTCAAGCTCCACTAGAATCATGAAAGGAAAATTAATGTTTACTAAATGAAAAGGGATGATATTGCTGGAGAGAGGAAGTTTTGGTTAAGCTTTTAAGAGACTATTAATAACTTTCAGAAATGGAAACATATATAATAAAACATGCTCAAAATGGCATAAACTGCAGAAAATCCAGGAAGTATTTTAAACTGACTTAAGCTCCTCAGTATGTTACTATGTTTTAAAAATCATGCAAATTAAACGATAGCTGACATATGGAAGGAGGCTTTCTAGTGCAGACACATTTTCTATGGAAAATTAAATACAGTCTTATATTTAGAATAAATGTTTTGAGGTGAAATGAAAGTCTGCTGATCAACTTTTGCACGTTTTTGTAATGCTTCTGCAAATTTCCAGGGGAATCTTAGATGCATCCAGGCTCATTCCCTGGGAATATCCTTTCAGAAAGCTGCCATTCTGAGAGTCCTCTGACACAGTGCAGCTGAGTTTTGCCCATGATATGCTGCCAAGCACCATAAATGAATGCAGCTCAGAGATGGCAGGTCACTTTTTATTTTGCCAGACACAACAACAAAGTGTCAACCTCTGACAGTTTTTAAAACTAAGCTTTAAAGGAAATATCAAAGGTTTTTTTTTTTTTTTTTTTTTGTCAGAGAAGAAATGCTCACAGAAGGACAGAGGATAGGGAAATTTGTGGAAGTGAAAGCTGCCCTAGAGGAGTGAGTCAGCACTACATCACTCTGGTTTTATACTGATAAATACATTTGGGATTAGGTGACATGGTCTTTATGCCATTAAATAAATGAACAGTGGATCTGGTTCAGTCATCTGATGTGTACGTGGGATTGTAACTGCTGCTGGTAGTGCACTGGATTTGGTGACAAAATCATAGTTAATATGATTTGGTCTTCTGTCGTGGTATCTAAAAGTCCTTAGGCACCTTGAATGGCCTGGAGAGAATTCCCTTTATAAGAGGAAATGGAAACACTGAATGGGTGAATTGCCTGATGTAACACAATACAGCACAATCTATGAGCAGCTGGGCAAGACAGGAACAAATCACAGCAGCTTTGGATCCCAGTTCCACAGCCTTAACAGCTCAGTGTGTGACTCCTATGAAAAACGTGCTAATGGTTGACAGGAAATACTGTCAAATAAATGCTGGTCTGCCAAGCTCTGGCATAAGAGCTGTAGTTGCTTTACTGGGCTTTAGGCTCATGAATGGGGAAGGGAAGGGAAGGGAAGGGAAGGGAAGGGAAGGGAAGGGAAGGGAAGGGAAGGGAAGGGAAGGGAAGGGAAGGGAAGGGAAGGGAAGGGAAGGGAAGGGAAGGGAAGGGAAGGGAAGGGAAGGGAAGGGAAGGGAAGGGAAGGGAAGGGAAGGGAAGGGAAGGGAAGGGAAGGGAAGGGAAGGGAAGGGAAGGAGTGGTGCCTTCTCAATATCATGTAATAAATAAATGCTGCATCTTTTATAAGACTGCCAAGAATATGGCACAATCATGACCGTAGGGAGAAGGTTGTAGGAGACCATCTCTGTATAGTACGCTGGTGATAAAACAGCTTATTTGTGATTGCTTTCTACACTAGACTGACATTTCTTGTACACTAGACTAACATTTCTTTTGAGCAGATTTGCACTGGCAGTGTGGTGTAGGGTTTCCTTTGAAACCATCTGGCCAGATTTTGGTCCCTTAGAGCAGTAGGCTGATGAAGTCGTTGCTAGCACTTCTTTCCAATGTGAAAAATGACCAGGTTCACATTCCCAGTCTAAACCACAACCATTTCAAGCAGCAGGAAAGGGAATATCTTACGGCCCTGCTAAGTGCCTTGCCTTGGCAGAGACACTTTGTCCCAATAACTGTAGACCATTGTCAACCAGTCTCCAGGAAGTCCTTTGTTTGGGGAAGTTCAGTTTAAGAAGACTCAGAGTATGTGACTGCAGATGGTTCAGCCACTCTTGAGTTGGCAAAACTACCCTCACACACGTAACAGATGTTTCTTCTGCCTCAAAAGAGCACCAGCAAGCCACCTCACCTCTGCTACAGCCACCAGAGTCTCTGCTCATCACTTCTGCTGATACTGTCAGTTGAGAAGCAGATTAAATGGCTTCAGGCTTATAAAGAGCAGTAAGTTGCAAATGGCAGGAAAATGACTTCTGAAATTATACAATGCCAGTTCGTTTTCAACTGTATTTATAGAAAGTTTCCATTCTGACAAACAAACGGTGCACTGTACACTGGGACAGAATTCTGGAAATGTACAGTGAGCATGGAGATGTGCACAGGTGTGTAGTTGGTGAGTAACAATGTGTGTGTGCTGTGAATAAGTAACTTTGCTCCAAGGCTGCTGCAATATTTGCTGTGGCTCCCTTGTGCTGTCAGGGACAACAGCATCCCTGTGCCAGCCCTTCCCCATATCTCTCCTTCCTCCCTCTCCTCCCCATCACACCCTCAGTAAAGCAGAAAATAAAGAGGATGAAAGAATAATGTTAGAAACTGGTCAATGAAGAAAGATGGCAATCAGTGCGAAATCTCAGTCAGATGAGTTTCAGGCTTGGTTATATTCATATTTGACTTTCAAATTCTGATACAGAGTGCAAAGCCATTCTGTGTTTTCACTCTTTAGGAGCTTTTACAATATGGATCCTTTGAGATGTATTTTCCACCTTTTTTCAGCTCCCAGAGAAGCATGTGACCATATATATTCACCTTAAAAGTTTTAACTGAAAACTCTTCCAGGTTTGTGAATTCAGTAACTATATGGCAAAAATTCAGTAGGTTTTTTTTTCCCCCCACAGGCTTATGCAGAAGATTACTAATACTTTCTCTGGTTTTTATGTGGCAAAATCTCCTATTAGAAAAGTCTATGCCATTTTAAAATACCCTATCTCTTCTGACTACAGTCCATAGAGCATAGTCTCAAGTACACTGTCCAGCTCTGGGGATTGCAGTACAGCTATTTACTGTGTCCTTGGTGCCACGTGGCAGCTCCTTCCTGGTGCTCAGGACCTCACCCAACCACCTGCTGTTCATGACCACAGTCCCATGGACTGGCTGCTCTGTGGCTCAGAAGTTTCTGTGCTGTTTGAAATCCACTCGAGATCTGTCAGGAAATGCTGTGCCCCTTGACTCTCCTGTCAGTGTTGTTGTTGGTCCAGTTGCTCTGTCCTGTACCACCCAAAAGCAGCTCTCACAGCCCTTGTTCTCAGGGCTCTCAGGAGCTGCTGTGGCTGTGGCCAAGGCTGGGAAGGGCTTGTTGGCCCTGCTGGCTCTCTCAGAGCACACCCTGACACAGAGGGAGCACACTCTATGCTGGAGAACCCTCCTCCTACCACAGGCTGGACAGGACCCTTCTCTTTTCTGGTTCTGTTGCCCTTTTCCCAACCTGGAAATGAAACCTGAGATAATTTTAGTAATGAGGTAATGTAAAAGAGGATCTTTATTTGAAGACCTTCAGGAGCAGTTATGGAAAGATGCCCACAAAAACCCACACCCACAGGGATGAGTACATATTTATAGGTTTTAGGAAATGAGCATAATTGATAAAAAGCACCAGTTAGGATGACAAGTGGTGATGCAATTTCCCCCAGGTCAAGCCCCTTCCCTGGAGTCCCCCCCTTGGCACTGGCTGTATTTTGTCCATGAGAATGGATCTCCAGGAGTTGTTCTCAGCCTTGGTTCCCAGGAAGAACCAAGACAGCATGGGGGCCTTGCACCTCCCACAGGGGCTTGAAGCTCTGGAATTTGTTTTGTCTTTCTGCCTAGGGAAAGGCCATGGGAAACTACTGGGAAAACTAGCTACAAGTACAATAGACTACAGAGCTACAAACATATGTGCAAAGAATACAGAGAACATATTAAAAAAAAAAGGCAAAACCCAAACTGGCATCAGTTCCAGGACCAACACAGTGGTGGAGTGGCTAAATAGTTTGTTACTGTAAAGTTTCTTTTTTCAGGTTTAATATCTTGTCACAGACAGGAGATTTATGCTTTAGCATTAGGATGGGGATATATGTATAAAATTTTTCTTGTGTGCCATGTGCAAACGTGCTTGACTTAGAACAAATCCTTTGGTGTGCCTATTTGAAAATAATGGTATGGTTATTGCAGAAGGCAAGTTTTATATCATGAAATCATAGAGTTGTAAAATGGTTTGAGGTGGAATCCTTTCCACCTTGAAGATGGTCCAGTTCCAACTCCACTGCCCTGGGCTGGGGAGACCTTTCACTAGTTCAGGTTGTTCAAAACCTCATCTGTTCTGGCCTCGACTACTTCCAGGGATGGAGCATCCACAGATTCTCTGAGCAACCTGTGCCAGTGCCTCATAGGGAAGAGTTTCTTCCTTGTATCTGATCCCAGTCCATCTTCTTTCAGTTTGAAGCCATCCCTTCTTCTACTTTTGCCCCAGGCCATTGTCCCAGGTCCCTCCTCAGCTCTCGTGGAGCTGCTTTAGGCAATGGAAGGGGCTCTGAGCTCTCCCTGGAGCCTTCTCTTCTCCAGGTGAGCACCCCCAGCTCTCCCAGCCTGGCTCCAGAGGGGCTCCAGCCCTTGGAGCATCTCCATGGCCTCCTCTGGACTGTCTCCACATCCTTCCTGTGCTGTGGACCCCAGACCTCTGCAGGTACGGTCTCACCTGAGTGGGGCAGAGGGGCACAATCACCTTCCTTGACATGCTGCCAACACTGATGTGCAGCCCAGGACAGGGTTGGCTTCCTGGGCTGCCAGTGCACACATGCAGGTCATGTTGAGCTTCTCAGCCACCACGTCCCCAAGTTCTTCTCCTGCTCTCAATCCACTCTCTGCCCAGCCAGTATTTGTGCTCTGATGTGCAGGGGGCATATATAATTACACAGGGAGGATTATTACAATAACATTTTGTTCCTCCATGGGGTATGACTATCACTCATACCACTGCTCAGATCTTATCCTGAGTTCCCCCCAGTAAGAACACTCTTCATACATGCCAAGAAAACAACTGTCCTAAGTGAAGTTCTTGTCTCTTTAATGACCACAAGAATATCTACTGTATTTAATATATTGCTTTGGGAAATCTGTTCTGCCCACCCCAAATGGCTGTCTGTCTTAAATATCAGCACAGAGTGATGTGTGTTATATAAATAAAACTACACAGACAGCATGTTTGTCAATCAGCAAAAAAGGCCCTACACCCTCTATCCTGGGCACATGTACTTCGTAAGCATTGGTTTCCAACAGATAAATGTAATCAAGGTTTATATGCTCACAGAAGCCAACAGGATAGGATTTTTTCACTTGAAAGATCAGAAGAAAATTGTAACTAATGTTGTGGAAAATTACTTTGATATTGCTTTCTCAGTACAGCATCACAATTAGGTAGCAATGTGAAGCACAGGGAAAGAATAAATGAATAGTAACAAATCAACACAAACAGCTACTGTCAGGAGTACTTTGCTCAGTGAAAGTAATGTAAGCATTACTTAAAGTTTTATGACTGTGGATTTTATACTGGTTTAAGTAGTACATCAAGGTCTCACTGTCATGCTTGCTAGGGCTAAAACAATCAAGAACAATTTCTAAAACAGACAGCTAGAACTGAAGTACCAAAGTATTTTTATTAATCTTGTTTCATAAGTTGTTCTATCCTAAATTAAAGATGACTGAACTATCAACAAAAAAAGTCCTTTTGGACAATGCAAAGGCTCCTATGCTGCTTTTCAGTGGAAAATGAGTGTTACCAACTTCTTTCCAGCCCTGCTGATGAGATTCCAGCGTCTGGCAAATGTGTTTGACTACATAGGAAACACAAAAGCAAAGGCTAATCCAGTAAAGCTTTGCCATGCAGAATCTGTTGTCCTAAGTAGCTTAATGATACGTGCATTTGTTCAATTCTCTCTCGAGAGCAATCAGGCAAGCAAATTATAGCAATATCCCATCTCCATTAGAGCCAGGCCCCTTTATGGACAAATGCTCTGAGCAGAGGAAGGGAAGGATCCTCTCAGCATGCCAAAAATGCTGCCTGTGATTGACAGATTTTCACAGGAGGCTCACTAGGAAGGAAATATGCCAACCCATTTTTTGAAATTAAATAAATGGATACTTTTTCCTGTGTTATTTAAGTCACCTGTTTTAGTGATAGCTGGTATAATTTTCAAAAGCAGTGGATATGAGGAGTTTCTCAGTCCACTGGGAGCTGAAAGCACTTAACACACATGAAAATCAGCCAAACAGAAATAAAAGTAATTGTACTGAGCACCTTTTACTCAAGGGTACAGTCTGGTTCCTATTAACATAAATAGTAATTGAATGTGAGAATTGAGGAATTGATTACACACCTTTGGCAGTAACAGCATCGTTGGCATGTTTGTGTTTTAGGCATCCACAGCTATCGAGCACATTACAGAGCGAGTTTCCCTGCCACAGCCAGGAGCTCTGTTCAAACTTGCTTTTATTTAAATATGCTTGGGTGTCTCCTTCTCCAGTTACACTGCTCTCAAAAATCACTTCCCAGTTACTACAATCAGCTCAACATTCAAGAGGTTTATGGCAGAGAACAGGTCAAGATGAGAGACTGACAGTGAAAAAAATGGAAAAGAAATTGCAGTGGTTTTGAGACCACACTAGAAAACCTTCTCTTTCAGGAAAAAGAATTAACTTTTCAATGCAAAGTTACACATTCTGAGATGCATTAGAGTACTGCCTACATTTGCTGTCCATACATCTTCCCTCATGCCTTAACTACTGGCCAGTTTCAGTTAAATACGGCCAGTACCTCTGTTTTTAATCTATAAACTCTTCTGCATCTAAGAATACAGAAATAAATTGCTAAAAGCACTAAAGGAACTAGTTAATTTCCTGCTCTGCACAACACTGAAGATTCATTACTTCTATAGTTTCAGCTGAGTGGCTGCTTTCAAAATTGGCGTGTGTGCAGTTGGACTAAATAAACAACATATTAAAGTACAGATTGTTTAGTGACATGGAAACAGGCACTTAATAAACCCAGACACAGAAATTAGCAATTAATGTAATTATTTAGGAGTTCTCTGTGTTACAGTTCAGTTCCTTTAAAAAGTTAGCAATGATTTTAAATAGACACAGTTGTGTTCACTGTACAATGAAGATGTCAAATGAATAAACTTCTTATGAAGCATTTGTTTAGTCAAGGGGCAATTTCAGTGCATAAAAGAGCAAACACAAGGACAGAAGCCCAGAACACAGTGGCATTATCCTGAACCAGAGTAACTGCACTGGCATTTGTCTAGGCTCTAAAGCAGCCTTCATTACAGCCATAGGCAAAGAGAAAAGGACTGTAAGTAAATCAAGAGATCTTGGATTCTTTCATACTCCTTTTGTGCCTCCCTTTGAAAGGAAATTACTATTTCAGCCCGAAAGTTTCTAGTCCTCACATCTCTGTGGCCTTTGTGGCTCTTCACAGTTTCAATTTAGTAATGCAGGAAAGTGGCATGCATATGAATAACAGTTATGAAAGGTTTAATTGAAGTTAAGCAAATTAAGTGAATGCATCCTAAAGTACTTAAAGTTTCTGATGTGACTCATTCATACATCTCTTATTTTGCATCTCATGACACACTGAAATAATGGCAAATGGTAAGCAAATAAAGGTAAATTCAGAGGAGTGCATTTCCAGGAACAGAACTTTTGATGAAATCTCTCATTTTCACATGTATAGTGATATAGTTGGTAGCAAAAGGCAATCTTAACTTTAGCAGAAACTTAACTCCACTCAGCTGACCCTATGCACATTGGCAAAGGTCTCTATATAATCAATTAATTGGTTCTTGGATCTGTTTTCTCAGCAAGTGCTTTTTTTTTCAATTTTTTAAAAGAAACTGATAATTACTTTCAAGGTGGCCTTCGTTAAGAATGACCTATCTTTTTTGAGGTATTCTCTGTGAAATATGTAAAACACGTTGAGAATATAAGTACAAAATATCAACCATGAAAGGGCAGGTGATTCAAACAGAAGTAGGAATGCTAACCTGGTGTCTGCTGATGAACTATTTCTTCTGGATCCTGCAGGTGAATGAAGACAACGAGCCCAACTGCTCCAAATAGCAAGATGAAGGAGAACATACATGTCAGCCTCATAATTACTGTTCTCAGATCAATCCAGTTGTGACCCAGGAAAAGAACTGCATGCAATCTCCAGGGCACTCTTCACTCATAGTCTTCGTCCTCTCATCTGGAAGTCTGATGTAATATGTCTACAAAAAGTAAAAAAACCAAACCCCTAAGACTTAGCAGAGAGGGCATTTATTTTTCCAATGCAGATTAGTAGATTTAAGTTCTCATTTAGACCAAATAACTGATTTCTCTAGTATTTCTTTAGTACAGTTAATTGAAATCATCCAGTCTATTTCTGTCCCATCAATTTATCTTTGATTTTATGTCTCTTTTTTAACATGTAGAAAAGAAGCAATATATAGTTTAAAATTGCATTTTGGGAGAAATGGTCATGCCGTGACTGCAATTTCCAGAGAAATCTCTCTCAATAGTTTGCTTAGAATGTGTCACTTTTTATTTTTATTTCTCTCTGATTAAACAATATGAACACCATAAAGGGAGATAATATGTGGGGAACAATCATGAAAGCTGCAACTTCATGCCAAACACAGAACTGGCAGCTGCTGCTCCACCTCTGAGAAAGAACAGACACATTGAAACCCACCACCACAGGCCACCCATTGAAGAAGCTCTGCAGGCAAATTGATTTCCAAGGGGAATCCTGGTCACAGTGCTTGGACCCCTTTTACTGGTTTGCAGCAAACACGAAGGAAGAGTAGGAACTGGTTCCCAAAATGTAACTGGATCTCTTAGTAGCAAATTATTGAACACAAGGGCTCAGCTGGAGGTCAGCAACAAGTTGCAGGGGTGGAAATCACTTTGCTTTCCTTATATTTTTTACTGCAAATGTGACCCGTTCTAAAGGAAAGTTTTTGAAGCTGGTCTTCATTAACAAAGGAGATTTTAAGTACAGAAGGACTGTATAACATCAGTTTGCAGGAAGGATGGGTTGTGGAGAGGTAATGATTCAAAGTAATTATGTCAGGAAAGGTCTTTAAAGGTATGTTTTTAATGTGCCTGGAATATTTGGTGTTGGGGCAACTTGTATGCTTTTCATGGTTTCCTTAGCAAGTTTTTGGTTTTCTGTAGTGTACTGGCATTCTAAATTTCTAAAATGCATCAAAGAGGAACACAAGGTGTGAAAGATGAAGTCATCCTGTGACTCTGACTGATAATGTTATTAACATTGTTTAGTGCCAACTATATTTATTCAGTGTGTAAAGCAGCCAGAGCTCCAGGCCAGGAACGCTGGGGGATGCTTGTATCTTAAATGAATGCAGAGCACTAAGTTCTCTCTATGCATAAACAAATTCAGCTTTATTCTCTGTTCAAATTACCGCAGATACTAATTGTGTATTCTTTTTCTTTCACCTTAAACATTTTTCACACCTTTCTAAAAGAAAATACCACTAAGTTTTTCAGCACTAGCAGAGCCAAGTTGGTTTAAGTCCTTGTGCAGGTTCATCTGTGCCTGTTGTGAATCTAGCATGGGTGGACATTTGCAATTACTACATATATTTACCTTTAAATGCCAAATGCTCACTCTAAAGCACCAGAGGAGTCAGATTGGCCTTCAAAGTCACTGTGTTCCAGTTCCAGCCACTGCTGTTGTGAGCAAACAGGGAACACAACCCACCCTCTCTCTGGCTCACTGCAGTATTTGTTTGGCTACTTAGGCAGGGGTTGGGATAAACGGGCACTTCCAACCATATCCAGTGGTGGCAAGGCAGGTACAACACCAAACTCACACCATCATTTTGTAAATCTGTCCAGTCAGAGCTTTCTAAGAACTGTATTTCGCTTCCCAACTTACAGGATTTCCTTTTTGTCACCTATTTATGGTCTCTGCATGCCCATGGGGAGGAGGGAGCTACAAGAGGCAGGTTTTTCAGGAAGGCCATGATGCTGCAGGGCTGGAGGGGCTCCCAGTGTCACAGCCCTGGGCACTGCCCCTCCCTGCTGGGAATGCCTCCAGCTGTGGGACACAGAGCTGGTGAGAAATGCAGAATCATCACCTGAGAGGGAATAGCTGAGAAACATCCACCCCTAAATAACAAGGGGTTAATATTTGCACAGTGCGGAATTCTGAGGTATTTTTTAATGACTTATACCTTTGAGCAAATACGGGTTTCTAAAGCAATTATTATTATTATTAGCTTAAACTCTGAAACCATTTTCCCTGCATTTGATTTGTTGAAATGTTTTTTGTTTGAAGTACTGGCAGAATCAAGAAAGAAGATCCCTAGCCAGGTTTTAATTAGTGCAAGAAACACTACAACAGCAGCTTCTAACAATTAGATTGTTTACATTATTCCACATCCTATGGAATAACTGTGACCAGTAATACAAAACCTTTTAGGTTAGACATTACAGTCTCTTCAGGACACCTCAAGATACAACAGTAACAAAGCTAGGTGATAGCATATATTTGAAAGAATAAAAGGCCACTAAAGACAGACTGCTGCTTATTGCCTGTAGCCATGGAATGTTTCTGCAAGCAGTGAGCACAGGAGTCCGAAGAGGATAAAGAAAGAGATCCTCTTTCCTCTCAACAAAATTACTACCTCTCAACAACATACAAACATCAGAGATCTTTAAATTACGGGTCTAAGCTTTCCCCCTCCCTGTTCTCCTGTAATTATTTTTCCAATCAGTTGACTTTAATTAACATGTCCTCTGTGAGCAAAGCTGGTGAATGGCAGCGGCTGGTTTATGGATGCTGAGCATGTGCTTCCCAGGCCCTCCCAGGCTGCTCCTTGAGTTACAGGAGCAGAGGAACTCTGAAAGCTGTGAGCACTGACTGATAAATGTGAACAAAGTATCCTCATTAAGGAAACATTTGAAAATACCCTTTACACTGCAATCTCACAATTTTAAAGATGGATGAGGGAAAAAACCGACAAAAAGCCAAAGTGCAGCTTGACCTTACAGTTCCATCAGGCAGTACCTCCTCAGGCATGTGAGGGATGCTTTATGTGGGAGCTCTGGATTGACCCTTCCAGTGTCCCAGCACCTGGGGGGCAGAATTTGGAGGAATCCACACCCTTCAACTTGCACTTTGTGGTCACGGACTTTAACTGTGCTCCTCACAATGGGCAAAACAGATTTTTATCATTCTCAGCATTACTCAGAGTGCAAGCAGATAAGGTTGCAAGCAGCTTCCAATCTGAACTCTGTTTTGAGCTGCCCTGAACCTATTAAACAGATGGAAAGAGGTTCATTAGAATGTGCAACAATGAATTGAAAGATTTCACTTTTAATTTATTCTTCCATATTACATTCCTATGGTGGATAAAACTCCTAGGTATCAATATCTGTTTTCCTAAGCTTTCCCGTTACCGTGGTATGTGACTGCCTTGCACTTGAAAGCAGAACAAGTGTGAGTGTGCATACAGAGTAATTAGCAATCAGCACTTTCCAGTTCAAAGACATTTATCAATCACAACACTCCTATGAATTGTGAACCGAGGAAGTATTAGCATCAGGTAGGAGAATGTGTGTTGGATCATTAATGCAAGACTGTTAAGGAAAAAGATGTCCAGTTTTAGGTTAAAAAAATTCCAAATATATTCGTGGAAAGTACTTGAATATTATAGCAAAATTTCCTGGCAGCAAATCTTTTCTTTACAAACACAGAAGCAGAACTAATTTCTCCCTGCTCTCATGCAGTATGGAAAGACTCTGCAGAGATTTGCTTAAATCTTCTGACAAAAGTGGCTCTGAAAGTAGTGCTATGTAGGTCTGCTTTTGGCAATCTCTGCCTGGAGGCCTAACGACCAAACACTTTCACTGTGAGCAGTTTGGTGCAGTAATACTGGATCACTCCAAGAAAGACACACCTCTGTTACCTGATCCCTAGTCTGAGGTAGGTCAGCCAGGTCCAGGTCGCACTCAGGGTGCTGTCTGATAGCTCATGGCTATTTGTTCATCCATGAGTGTTGCAGACATGATTCTCTCTCCCTTGTCTGCTGCTACCAGGTCAGTGTGAATAACACCATTGATGAGATATAATCTAAGGGCATGGTGTAATCCTTAGGCAGAAACTCAGGAGCCAGCCTTTGGTCTGTCCAGAACTGGATCTTTCCCTAACCACCTTGATGCATCACAGGAAAGTAAAATAAAACCTTGCAGAGCAAAGTGGCAGGATAAGCTGTTCCTTTTTCCCCAGGAAAAGGCTAGTTATCTTCAGCTGAGGTCAGTATGAGTCTAGCACATCCAAGACTGTCTTAGAAAAACCTGGTATCAGGGCATGCAGCTTTCACAGCACTGCCAACAATTGCTCACCAAGAGCTCGGCCACTTACACAGAGCAGGAGGGACAGAGTCCAAGGCTGCTACAGCCCCTCACTTCTCTCTGGCTGCTCACCTGCAGCCACCCTGCAGAACCCAAACTGCCTGGCCCTCCTTGTAATTGGTGCTGGTGTGCTGTCACTCCACTGCAGAGCTGGTGACAGCCCAGCTAAATTAGCCTGAAGATGAAAGGCACTGTGCCAAGATGAGAGTAAAGGAGGTTTTTCCCCTCTGTGGAACCATGGAAGGATCAAGGTGTGCCAGAGATGTAAAGGTGCAGGGCACCTTTTTATTCTCCCTTCCTGAGACTGCAAGGTGCCAAGGCAGCTGCCAGTGAATCAAGGGAGCACAGACTAATGGCAGCATCAGCGTTATATATTGCTGCCATATACATCAGCAAGTCAAAAAAACACCCAAATTCTCTGCAAATCGCTAAAATACTTATTGCTAAACTGGACAATTACAAATCACCTGTGAATGAATGTAAATGCCTGGGTCACATCTGAATGGTAAACTTCATTTCTCATGCTGGGTGAGGTTTAGCTGCTCTTCCTGCAGCTGACAGCAGGCTGCTGCCTCAGAGCAGAGCAAGGGCCCCCTGTTTATTGAAAGGAGCAGAGGGATGCAGGTGTCTTTTGGAATCAGGGGTTCAGGAATCAGCAGCCTGTGTGCTGCTGGACCACCAGGTCCTGAGCAGCAGGATGAGCTTGGGCACTCCTGCAGCTCTGGTTGTGCCATTCCTGGGAGGCAGAGACATCCCTCTGGTGCTGTGGACTCTGGGGAGGTGCCACTGTCGTGGTTCTGTGTACAGAGAAACGTGGCAGTGCACAGGCACAGCCTCAAGCACACACTCCTAGGATTGCCAGTTCAGTGAGAGACACTTTTCAATGCAGAAATGTTTTCCTAAGTCAAGATTTGCCTGACAGCAATAAAAAATACATGTTAAATTTCAGCACTCCTGTAGTTGATCTGGGGAAATTTAACAGGGAGCTGTTGGCAGCTGCGAGACGTGATTTTTCTTCTACTGGGTTTTGTTTTGTGTGCCCTGAAAAAGCATCATAATGAAGCACTTACTTTCTGCATTATTAAGATAATTAACTATAATAATATGGTTAGAGACTGGGATAGTGATACTGGACAAATAGCTGAATTAAGAAAAAGAGAATATTATTACTATAAGAACAGAGGAAAAAATTTACTTTTATTACTGAAGTGATCTCTCCCAGACCCATTAGCTATTTCTAGGAGGTGTGTGAACAGCTACTTCTCACTCTGCAGCTGAGCCAAGCATGTGTTTCCTTGCTTCAAAGCACTTAAAGAGACAAAAGGCCTTTAAAGACAGGGCACTGAGTTTTCTATCACTCAAGTGTCCAGTCTGTTGTACTCCTGACTTCTAGATCAGGCTTGTTGTAACGTCTGTGGCAGTAAAGATTGGATTTATAAACATCAGTCATATTCACCAGCAAAACTAACTTTTATAGGAGTTTTACAAAAGCAGAGGTGGAGATACTAAAATTCATATTATTCTGTATCTGTCAGCACTTCTTGGAAATAGGAAATGCAAATTAATCCTAAGCATTATGCCTCAAATCCTCTAGCTTCTTTAACATAGAAAGAAGTAGGAAACTATTAATCCTGTGGCTGCTTCCATTCATCAAATGTTGCTCATGTATCAATAGAAAAAAAACTTCCATTTTTTCCCTGAGATTTGGGAAGGATAAATTTGTTTCCAGATGATATTTCAAATCAAAACATTTTGTCTGGCTTATATCAACTTCATGTATAATCATGTTCTTCTTTGTATAATAATAGAAAAGCATTTTGGAAGAAGGTGAAATACTAACTCTAAAGTTGAAACTGTTCAAAATATCCTGCTCCTGAAAAATCCCCAAAACTCTCTTCTGAAAAGATCTGGACTCATATTTACCTTTCCTATGGGGAAAGGAATTAAACCTACTTCAATGAAATCAACAGAGAAGTTAAGTGTGTCTCCAGCTCTGAAATCCTTTTAAATCAGAAGTGAAACACTCGAGTGGAGAGGGTGGCTCAGCCTGGTGTCCTCAGGACCACGATGAACCCTCACCCAGGTGGCTCCAGTGGGTATCTCCCGAGCAGTGCCAGATGCACAGAGCAGTTCAGAGCTGGAATTCAGGCAGGGAATGCACACCTGCCTTGTGTGACTTTGTGCAGCACGACTTTACACTCTCCATTTTCACAAGAACCACTTGGAGAGGTAGGAACTGGCATTTGGGTGAATTGGACCTACTAAGCTTGGGACCAGCCCGAGGAGCTGACAGCTCTTCCCTGCTGCCTAAACAGCCTGTCCTGCAGCCTCCCAGTGATCCTAAAAGCACATGCTGAGCTGACCACCTCTGCTACCTGCCACCAGTGCACACCAGCAGTGTGGCAGCAAATTAGGCAGAACTTATTGCCTATTAAGAGCTCTATTCTCCAGTCACTGGTGTCATTACATGTCTTGGCTTTCAGCATCTCTTCCAATTATGCAAAATGGGGAATTCTTGACAGGAAGAGATTCCTGAAAATTACAGCAATCTTTTTTGCTCACCTATACATCAATCCATTTACCCAAAAGTTGAAAAATGGGGGTAAGAGGCTTTCTCTTACTGTGGTGGAAACTTGTTTTGTCAGGTATTAGTGGGTCCAGTTCTACTCTCCCACATACACCAGTGTTGTCCTTTGGACCCACACAGTGTTAGAAGGAATATCAAAGCCATATAATGTGCCAAATCCTGAATTTCAGCATAATTGCAGAAAGCTGTGTTATTTTATGTGGCTGAAGTCGAGAGTGGTAATTTATGACCTCTTCTTCCCATTCCAAAACCCCTGGCCAATCTGCTAAAGCTGCTCCTCTTACTTCCATCACATTGCAATAGGAAGCGGGCACTTCTGGTTTCCACTTTCATCTACAATTTAAGGCCAAAAGGGACAGCACTCAGTAAACAACCAAAATAATCCTTTCAAAGTCAAGAAGATTTCTTTCCTATCTTTCTGGGTGCAAATTGTAGCAGGCTTCATGTGTTACTAATCTCCTCAGTCCTGCAGCAGGGCCTTAGCAAGTCAACACACACCTCTCCAAGATCCTCGAGGGGTTATAATTCTATTCCTAAACTCAAACATGATCTCAAAAGCAGTTTGCCTTTGAAATGAAATAAATTTTCTTTCACTGTGTTACAAATTAGCATCTCACAGGAACTGCACAGTGACAGTGTAAACAATGAGTGTCAATAATGAACTTGTTCAGCTTTTTTCCACACTGGAGAGGAAAGCACACAATTTTCACGGCAGCCCAACCTTTCCAGACACTGCCTGGCAGCAGGATTTATGGGCATGTTATCCACATCCAACATTACATACAGAAATATGCTGTGTGGAGAACACTGAATTCTTGTAAACTACAAGATGAAAAGTTCTGGTTATTCAGCTGCCCACTTGGTTCTTGTGACAACCCAGTTTGAAATGCTTCTTTTTCCTCCACTTGCCTCTATTCCTCTTGCCTCTTGCCTCTTTTCCTCCACAGTCTTTCTTCTATTTAAAGTAACTCTCATATCTTCAAAGGGTTTTTAGATTATTGCACTGTCATATGACAGTTATATGATATTATATTTTTCTTCAGTTGTCTTGCTCCATTTGTCTATTCCATAGGTTTCCTGGGTATTTCAAATGAAAATGCCTTCTTTCAGAAGTTACAATGTACCTGGAACAAGCTGGATTTCCAGGGATACCAAACAAGTGAGTACCCCAGACATCCTTCCTCCTTTATGTCAGTATGAAGCAAAAGTAAGTTTGAATTTTTCTTTTATAAATTAATTTTTCTTTGCAGTTTTGGGCGTGTTATGGTAAGGAGGATGACAAAACTCAAATATTTTATGAGCCACTGATATATATATATGTGTGTATATATGTGTATGTGTGTATAGAAAGTTAATATGTTCCTATCCACTGGGTAAAAGTTTTACTCCCATGCCACACTTCTTGATATTATGAGATTTGAAATCATTTTTATAGCAATAATATTGTGTGGCTTTATGGATACATATGTGTGGGGCGCTCTTCCTCAACATTATGGCTTACCTGTGCCATATGTAATACAGTTCATGTAATACAGTGTAGGGCTTTGTGATTCCTCAATGGTATTTCCCTTTTCTAAAGGACAAAAGTATCTGAAGCAGAGAATCTGTGTCTGGGAGTCATAAGCAAGCCAAAAAAAAAAAAAAAAAAAAGGGAAACTCTGAAATGGTCTCTGTAACCTAGAAATTAAAAACCTTTGTCACCAGTGAGGGTGGTTTTAATTGCGCATTTGAGGAAACAAAATACACCAAAATTTCTGCAAAAGGAGAAGAAAACAAGCTCTTGACTCACACTGTGTGGGTTTGTGGAGATGTTCTCCTACAGGAAGAACAAAATAGGCCTCCTAACCTTGAAATGGCACATTTTGCTGTGGCTGTGGAGAGGGTTTCTTTATTGACTCTAGCACCTCCTGTAATGGTGTACATTTGACTGTTCTCAGCTAATACTGACTCTTAATCCTTCTGGCCAATATGAGTAATTAGTTTATTATTGAAATTTTCTTTCTCCCTAATCAAGGACCTGTTTAGTCAAGGTGCTTTTTTCACTTAGACTATGCCTGTATGTCAGAGCTGTGATATTTTCTCTCGTTCTTGATTTGGGCAGTTAAAACAAAGCAGTCAGTTGAGAAGGCATATTTTACAACTAGATCTACTTGGGGAAACTGGCTTTTTTGTCTTTAAAATGCCTTTTATATTTTGATTCCAAATGAAACTTTTACCACAGAATAAAGCAAACGGAAATAAATATTTGCATTTTATTTTGATGTACAATTTCTAAACAACAGTAAATAGACTTTTTATTTTTATTCAGTCACTGTTACTGCAGCTGCAGGGAAGCTGCAGTGAGTGCTGAAGGGGGAGCTGGCTGGGGGTGCAGAGGCATAGCTGTGACAGGCCACCATCCACACGGGCTGGCCCAGACTGAGCCCCTCCTGCTCACCTGCCCTGTGGGACCAAGGGAAGATCTGCCAACTGAGACATCTCCCAGGTGTGGATGAGGGAAGAGAAGGATCTGGAAACTCTTCCATCCCTTAAGGAGTGAAATGGTTCTGTGTGAGGGTGAGTGAGGACAGGTGCATGTGGAAGCTGGTAGTGCTGCAGAGAGGCAGAGCTGTAACATTTGGGGTAGAGAATGCCAGCTGCAAGGCAGTGGGAGGGAAGGTTTACTGGTGTTATACTGGAGCACTGCTTACACAGGGCAGTGAACACGTGTTCTACCCTTACAGTGCTGCATTTCCCAAAGGTTTGCCTTTTGCCAAAGTCAGCTTTGGGGCAGGGCTGGAATCTCACCTGCAACTTCAGCACAGCAATGCTTTGAACAACAGGAGGGCTCAGCTGCCAACAGAGCCAGGGAGCAGAGGGACCCAGGCTGTGCTCAGAATCAGGGCTGCTTCCTGAGGAGGTGGCTGCACCCAGTGCAAGCCTGGCTGGGTGAGAAAGGAGCTGCAAGGTTGTCTGTAGGTTCTGTTCCTGCAGGGGAGCAGACACCAATATGATGGGCACTGCACAAGGAACTTGGACTCTTGCATGTGACACTCTTCTAGTTTTTCCTTTTCTGCAAGCTGCTCTGCACCAGAATTTCTGACACTCCCCACCCAGAGCAGCCAGAGGAAACACATGGATAACAGGGCAGCTACTCAGCCTTTTAAACAGAATGCAATTTGTGATATTGAGCTGTAATGACAATCCTGCATAGGCATGAAATCTCTTTAAAATCAGTTCTGTAATGCCAGTACAGTGGGAGAACATCACTATTTGATTTGCTGTTATTCAGTTATTTTTAAGCACATTTTGTGTGATTTGTAATAAGAGGAGATAAGGCAAGTAGCTGCTAGGAATTCCTGTGTGCTACAAAATTGGAGATCATTAAATGGCACCAGCAAACTTCCTGCTGTTCCATTGAGGTTCTGGAGGGATGGACATACTCTATTGACTCCAGGCACTTGACATCAGCCTTGGTGTGTAACTCCATCCCTTCTCAGCTTCTGCATTCAGTGAGGAGAAGGTAGTCACAGCCTGAAAACTTCAGTCCTTTGCTCCCTCTTTTTGCTGTGATGTGGAGAGGCAGAATGGTGCATGCTCCAGGAAATGGAACAACTGTCAAAGTATTTGTGACACAGAGGACTCCTCCTGGGGAGGGAAAAAAGGCATTCTGGTATTCCTCTCCCCAGCACCACTGCTCTGGCTGTACCGCTGAGACACCAGCATGTTGGTGAGCTGGGCCCAGATACCAAAGCAGTAAATCTAATACAAACCAAGGATCTTTTCCTGTGTGGTATGGTCAGCCCTGTGCCACACAGGATTATTCACCCCACCCCTGTGGACTGACACTGATCAAATTCTGGCCGAGGGCTCAGACTACATCACTGCAAACTCAAATTATCTGCATTTGGTACTAAAATCGAGGCATTCACACTCAATAGAACCTGAAAGGAGCTAGACTGAAATCTGCTTGGAACTAGATGATCTTTAAGGCCCTTTCCAAACCGTTCCATGATTCTATGATTCTGTGACTGAAGATCAAAGATATTATTATTAGTTTACTGTAATCACTCACATTTAATGGTTCTGTGAAAGGTACCAATAGTATTGGGGTTTGACTGTAGATTGGTTTGTGCCTAATCCTTCTGTGCATTGTCCATTGGGAGCTGTCCCACATAAATATTTTTATTAAACTATCCCAATTTAAAATCAAGACCCTAAAAATAAAATGGTTACTGACCTTTCATCTCATTTATAATTAAAATCTGTTCTAATGTTGTTCACATAAATAATAGATAGCTGTTTTCACAGATCAATGCCTTCTTTTGCCTTATAAGAAACATTTTGAAGTAAAATTACTGTGCCTTTAAGTTGAATAGGAAAATCTGATGTGTTAGCAACTATGGGCTGATCTCTGTACATTTTTCAACTGTAAATTTCACTTTAAAATACAAACAATTATTAATATTGATTTGGACCAAAATAATATTGAATTTCAATATATTTTTGGCTCTTTTATGAATTACCCTGCACAGCCAGTATGATTATGATGAAAGAGTATTTGCACGCTCAATTTCTTTTCAGTGAGAAATCTTGAAGAGCGCTAGCTGTGTTCAGGCTGATAATGATAAACACATTCAAGGAAAATCAGACTACCTTAAAAATCTCAGCTGAAGCATAATAAATTAATATTTGATCCTATGTATGCAGTTCTTATATCAAGCTAGCTGTACTTTCATTATTAACAAATCCTGAACATTTAGTTAGGATGCAGCTCACCACCTGAGCTCTGTTTTGGTTGTGCATCGCATGCAATTACAAAATGATGTCAATCCATCACTGCAATTTCCTGCGACTAAGCAAAGAGATGAATATATTCATGTCCTAGGATGCTGTAAGACACCAATATATTTAAGTGCCATTAAACCCATGTTTCTATGCTGTGGTTGGAATAAACATTTCATAGCTCTGATGATAGAGGGATTTGAGCTTTTCTTCTGATCTCAGCTCGCATTTCAAGGCCGATTTGTTAATTGCTTACTCAGGTAGCCCAGCAGCTCTGCAGAGGCCTCACCTCTGGGACAGCCCTTCCCCAGGGCCATGGCTGTGGCCAGGAGGGTCACTCAGCCACAGTGTCCTCGTTACACCCACAGGAGGGGTGGCAGGGGCACCTCCCGAGAGCCGGCGATGCGTGGGCAGAATCATCTCGCAAACACAAACTCCGCTCCCCAGGGAAAACAGGTGTATTGAACCAGGACAAAATGTCAGAGTGACATTTTTCCAGAAATAGATTTTCAGAAAAATTTCATTTCTTGGGCCCTGAAGTAGCGTTTTCATTGTGTTGGAGAGCTGTGCAGCAAGCCTGGGAACTGGCAAAGGTTCACCAGGAATGTGGAGAGCTCGAATCCTCCCCATTTTTTCCTGCTCCTCTCCCTTTGCAGCTGGCACATGTCAGGAGGACAGAGAGCTGGGGACTGTTCACCTCCAGCAGCCTGCCTGGGAAGCAGCTGTTAAACTCACTTTTTGCTCAAAGTGGAACTAGGGAGCGTGTAGCAGGCAGCAGCTGGGCCAGCTTTTGTTTTGATTCTCCCAGGGAAAAATGTATTTTTAAAAATTTTCCTTTTCCACACAGAAAACATTGGTTGTGCGAAAAGGGCATTTTCTTGCTGAAAAACCTTCTGCTGGAGAATTCCCCAACCAGCTCTTTTTCTGGAACTTACTCCCACAGACTGAAAATAACCCAAACTTGGTACCTTTCCAGTCATGTTACAAAAGCCAATGTTTTGCTAGAGTCCCTGGAGATGACAGAGTTGTGCTACTTGTACTAAGAAAGAGGTAATAGCCAGCTAGCAAGTGCCTATAGGTTTGAATGCTGCTGGCCCTTAATTCAATCACAGGTAATGAAAGATTAATAATAAGGCACTTAACCTTAAATGATGTTGTAATTACTTTGATTATGGAATAAAACCCAGAGAGCATTTTATGACATTTACTATTTTTAAACCTCATTATTTTGGAGAGTATCATTAAAGAATTTTGAACACTTGAAATCAGTAAAACAGAAAAATGAAATGCCACTGATTTTTCTTTACCTGACTCAGGTGCTCTCTAGTGTGATTTCTACCTTCTATGGGTAGACCAGTGGTAAGTGACAGAAAGTGCCCTTAGTTCCTTCATTTGAGAGGTAATCTTGTTTCACCATTTTATGCCCAGATGCCCACAAAAGTGTAGTCACCTCTCTGTTATTTTATACCGTATTTTATATAGTCTTGTGGTTTTGATCAGAGCAAGTCGATTTTCTTGGCCAAAATGGCTTTTTAACAAAATGATGCCTTTATTAAAATGCATTGTTTGGTCATATTTGTGTGATGTAAGGGATGCTTTCCTTAACAAAGATAAATTCTGTGTCCTATATTGCCAAAACTAATATTGTGAATGTTACTACAATTTCATAATATACATATATTGCATGGTATATATATCGACACAAGACACCCTTAAGGACACCAAAATGTATTGACACAAGACAGTCTTGAGGGCTCCAGCCTCCAGGAAAAAACCTGGAGCCATACCACATTGCCACGCTAACTGCACACCATAAAGCCTCTCAGCAGAGAGAAGTCTGGTTTTTAAGAAGGAAGAGTATCCTTCCTTAAATTTCCCTTAGTTTGGTCCAGATGCTGCCCAGTCACTCCATACCTTTTAGCCAGACTAAGTTAAGATACACCAGATTTTGTGCCCTCTAATCTCAGCAAGAGTGGCTGACAGAGCCAATTCTGCACTGCCTGACTAAATGGTTTGGCTGAAAGAGGAGCGAGCGTGTCTGCACTTGGGTGTGGGCTCTGCTCACACCACAGGGATGGGCTGCTGAGAACAGCTCAGCTGAGCTTTGCTGGGGTGGATTTCCCATGGAAATCCTGTCCCTGGCCTGGTTTTCCTCAAGTTCACCAAAAGCAACTTCCGTCTCCTTAGTAACTTTCTTTTCAAACTGATGCCTCTACTCATCCTGGCAAGATAAAAACATCCAGAGCCTGAAATCTATAGCTTTTATGTTCTGCTGCCTCATCAGGTTCATGGTTGTGTGACTCTGATAGAGGAAAAACCAGTGTAGGATTTGAGGAAAATACACTTTTTAAAAGTCAACTCAGGCTGCACATTATTTCTACCCCACTTGCAATTAGCAGTGTGTGGGCTGATCACTAGCACTAAGCTGTGGTTAGAATGAAAACTTCACTGTGCTGCTCTGGATGTCACATCTTACTGTAAAAGTTTAATTTAACAAACTGCCGAAGCCAGCAGAGGAACTCCTGTGGTTCCAGATAGCAATGTTGCAGCTCTGCAGCCCTCTTCAGGGCTAACAGTGACTAGTTTATGTACATGCACCACAGGGAAAACAACAGCTTTGCCCAAATACTGTCTTCCTGTGTGTGCCTAAGATTGGCTGGACCAGTGTCAGATCCCCAAAATACTCAGGTGTAACAAGGATGTTAAGTGCACTACTTTAGATTTTGTTCTGCCTTTTCCCAGCTTCCAGTCCATTACTTTTTCTTCCAAATCGTTAATATATTTTATTGATTGTTCCTACAGATGAATTTTGCACTCTTTTAAAGTAGCATCATGACTATATTCTTGCTAAATGTTGACTGCAAAACAAGGAGGACCTAAGACCTCTTCAAACCCTTAGTTCTGGTTTAAACACACTTCCAGCATACACTGTGTGACAAGAACATTTTAAGAGCCTTTTTCCCACATAACTAAACTGGAACTACAAAATCATAATTGTGTGTAAAATACTGGATATCAGTAAAACAAAGTGAATCGAGAGCACTGAGACTAACATAAGCAAACTGTGCATCTTATGGCTATTGGTTTTGATGCATTTGTGTTTCAAGGACCTGTTCAAACATATAAAGAGCTATTTTGGTTTGAACTATTAGTGCCACCTTCTTTGTCACCTCCTTTTATGTTTCTCCACCTTGCCTCATCCTTTTTTTCCTATTCTGTATATTGAGCAACTTGTTCAGGTGTTTAATGCCAAAGCCATCAAAGGGATAACCCAGGGGACACAGGAGATGATGCAAACAGCATGTGTAGGCAGTGAGCAGCAGCTGTGTGGTGGAGGAATGCTCAAGCTGAGTGTGTATATGGGCTATATCTGAACTGCTCTGAAAATTCTCTGAGAAAAGCAGACTTACTACCATAAACTTATTTATCTGTAGAGCTATGCAGGTCCTCAAACAAAAAATTAGGAGTCTATTGTTCAGGAAAATAACTCCCCAAACTGATGTGTTGAAATGGTTGAGCCATGTCAGCAGCATCACTTGACCCTCCCTCCTGCAGCTCTCCCCAATTTAGCTGCAGGAAAACATGAAGTTGGGCAAACAGATCTCTTACTGCTAAATGTGGCTTGTATTACACTTTTGCATGACTGCTCACCACTGACTGAACCAGTCAGTCCTAATGATCAACACTGTCTCTTCCCCTCACACTTAAACCAACCACTGAGCTCAAACAGCCTTATCAGAGAATACACAGGATTGCAAATGAGATGCTGAAGCATAGGATAGCACAGAGTGCAGCGGGAGCATGATCCTCTCTGAGCTGGGTCCTTGTTGTTTGGCTGAGGTGCCTGGGAATAACTGAAGGCTGCACCTCCTAGAATGAGAGGAAAAGGACTAGCAACTGTTTTCTTGTGCTCCTGCCTGTGGATTTGCTGCCCTTCAAAATGTTATGACTAATGCATAAAGCGCTGCTCCTCTCCAGACACTCAACTTTTCACTAGCTCAAGACTTAAAAAAAAGCCATGAATCTGTCTTTTGCTGTAGGTCTCCAGGCGTGTAACCTTTACTGTATATGCCACGCTGGCATTCGCTGTCTCGCCTGCGCTGTTTACCAGCCTCGCTGGCTGGCTGGGAGGATTGCAATCCCTGAGAACCTTCTGTGTTTACTCTTTGCCATCCTCCCTCATAACTACAAAATTAAATGGGGAAAGGATCTCTTGGAGAAACAGTGCAAAAGAGCCTAGGCAATATTTTGTGCTGAATTTCTCTCCTTGGACCTGTATTTATCATTGGTGTATCTTGGCAAGACACCTCTGGGGTTTTGAAACTAATTTTCCATCATCATTAGCAAGAAACCTATCCTCAGCTTCTTTCATTAATGTCTAATACAAGACCGAAAAGAAGTGCTGAATGTGTACACTCTTTTTAACTTGATTATGCCATATGAAAATAATTAAACAAGGCTCAGAAGCAATGGTTAAAAATACTACAAAACTTCCTCATTAAGCTCAGAAATTATCTGCCAGAAGAGAGACATCTTAACCCTCTCCCTCCACACAGTAAAATCTCTGCATCTTGCAGCTGTTTAATTTTTCCCCAAGAGAAGAAAAGAAACACATTTAATTACCATCAAGAGTGAGGACAAATGGTGGGTGCATAGCTGGTGACATTCAGTTTGTATCTGTCAGTGAGGTGGCTGTGACTTTGCACGTGATCTGTCTGGATATTCCGTGTAAGGCACAGATCTATGAAAAACCAGTGGAAACATTAATTGAGTTCCAGCTATGTCATGTGCTACTGCGCAAAAGAAATGATTTCTGAAACTCTAGGGCTATGATTTGCTGTTTGGTGGTGGTTCAACTCAAGAAGTTAACATTGGAGCCATCTCACCCTGCGTGCTGCATTACATTGGCACAGTGTCTTTGAGTTGCCTTCTCACTATCCTTTGGTTAGTGAAGTGAGCTGAGGAAACAGATTCAGCTAAGAAACAGTGCATCAGAACAGAATGGCACCAAAAGAAAGCCATATTCATGGAGATAAATACATTTTCAAACCATTAAACCAGATTAAATGCCTCCATGTTTAAACAGTACAGTTTATCTATTTAATCACCTGCACAGTTCCTGTCACTGTAATAGCTGAGATTTTCACAATCTGTAGTTGTGAAAACAATGCTGTTGCTTGCCTTTTATAAAGGTAAAGCTGTGGCAGAGCAAACTGAAGAACTTGACTACAGAAGTGGGAAATTTGTGGACAAAAAGAGGACAAGTTTGGACCTTCCATGGTTCAGATTAGTTTTCCAGCTACTGAATCATCCTCCTTTTCCTTAGGTACTGAAGAACAGTGAAAAAAGTAGAATGTTTATTTTTGTATAAGAAGAAATTGAATATGCAAATTGGAAAACGGGAATAGATGTTTTTAAACTTACGACCAGAAGGTGTTTAAATCTGCCAAGAACTTCAGTCAAGCAACTGTTTTGTGCTAGCTGGGATGTAGGCTAGTGGTTTCAGCAAATACACAGATAATTAACTGAAACTTCTTTTGTTCTTGCTGACAACATAAAAGCGGTGAGAGAAAGGAAAAAAATCACAGGGGAGTTCTGCGGCATCTTGCAAGGTTTCCAGTGCAATATACACAGAATTACACTGATGAGCTTTTCTAGTGCTAATGAGGGAATGCCTGACTGACAACACCAAAATCTGACGGTTTTGCTGAAAAGGAACAATACGAGAAGGAGCAGCAAAAATTCCCTTCTCCAGAAGCCAGTGAAGAGCTGTGAAGGGAAGGCAGTGGCATGGCCTGCAGCACTGGGACCTGAGCTGGCCAAGGCAGTGGCTTCTCAGGGCTCACCAAGGCTGGGACACAGAAAAGCAGCTTGTCTGTAGGGAAGGGAATCTAAGCTGGAAAACTGCAATATATAGCACTGTATTATCATTACATATTATGTGCAATATATGACACATAATAATTACATATTACATGAAATACATAGTGAGAATATCACTGGCATCCCTCTGAAGTGTCCCTGCAGATGTCAATGTGTAGGGAAGTTCTCTGGCCAGTGAGGACTATGAGGTGAAGCGTGTTACCAACTTGCAAACTCCTCTCTTCCTCACTCCCTCGAATAGCTGGTTATGGATTACTAAAACACAGTATTCATTTATTGCAATAGTGAAACTTGTGGTCAGCAAGCTGTGAATTAATGAGGAATCTCCTAGAAAGTAAGAAGTATCTTAACCCAGCTTCTCCTGTGATCACATTGTATCCTATTAGGTTATTAGGAAAATTATTATTGTCCTTACTGCAATGGCCAATCCAAACCACATTCATTTAACAAGAAGTTTTATGCCAGAAGAAGCAGTGGCCGGTCTTTGAGGTGCAACCCTTTTAGGTGAGATCCTGAGGTGTTTTATGTTTAGGAAGGTTAGCACAGCAGGGTATACGTGGTGCTGAAACTTCTGAAGAGGGTTGGGAGGTGGATGTGAGGTGTGTTTAACAGGCAGCAGCAAAAATACAAAACCACCGCTGGCAAAGGAACTTGCTGAATTATCTTGCTGCAGCCTTGTTTGCCAAAGAAGTCGTCTGTAAACCCTGCCATCATTAAATTCTTCATGGTGATAACAGCACTTTCCCCAGAACACTTTGTTGAAGCTTGCAAATGGAATTATCTACTATGACTGCTCTTTTGAGCAGTGTAAATCTTCAACGACAATCCTAAATAAACCTGTGATATACAGTGCATGGAACACCTATTTTTATAAATATCTCTGTAGAGGAATGCTAGAGATAGGAAGGATAAATTACAAGCAAGAGAATGACAATTTAAAATAGGCTCTAACCCTGTTTGCTCCTTGGCACTGCCCTACACTAACTTAGCTCCAGCCCCTGGAAAGGCAAAAGTCACACATTTTATTTACATAACTCAGAGTTTTTAAATAAGAAACAATAAAGAAGTGGAGCTTTGCAGGGAAAAAAATGCATAAAGTATGAACAAGATACACTATTTTAGCCTCTGTGGCCAGAAAGATACCAGCATTGGGAGTAACATGCCATTTTAACAGAGATACAAACATTATGACCTGACTGCAGTACAAACACCAGGCTCTCCGCTGGGGAAATCATCTCTCTTTTCAGGTGAGGGACACCAAATGACTCTCTGGTGCCTTCTTAAGAGCTCAGTGCTCAGCACCTCCCCATGCACAGGACAGCTGCCTTTCTGCTTTAGGCTGACTGCTCCTCAGATATCTGAAATGACTTCCTTGAATTCGGGTGTAATCCCAGGCATGAAGTATTTCTTAATCTAATCCTAAACCACTACTGCACATAAATGTCCAGAGCTGAACTCAGTGCCTGGAAAGCAAAGAAAATGTTTAGCAATGGCCCTTTAAAGCACTCTCTGTTTTATACTTTACAGCCTGGCCTCAGCTCAGGGAAATCTGGGCTGTTTAGAAATGACCAGAAAGCTTTGCCATGTTGCATTGCTATAACTCAGAAGACTCTACTTCATCTTGCAGCTTGTGCAGGAACTGGGAATTAGTGTTTCTCTGCCATTTCACCCCAGCCAGCTCTTCTCATGCTAATGCTGCTCCTTCTGGTGAGGTCTAAGATGAAACAATTTGGGCAGGCAAAAGAACCTATAACGTTGCTCTGGGATAATGATGGTCCAGGTGTCTTATTATAGAGCAGGTGACAAAATAACAGATCTTATCCAGAAGGAAAAGTTGCACTGTACTGGCTAAAAGAGATTCATAACTGTAACTCAGCAGAGAGGCTGTGATGCTGCTACACTCAGTTAGCCAGTGTAACTTGCTGTGCTCTGCTATTGTACCTTCAAATAGGAGCAGAGCAGGTATGATCAATCCAGCCATGTGCCATATCATCTTCTACCTGTCTGGGACATGACTTTTGTCACCCTGGTTATAAAACTCCTACGCAGCTGCTGTGCCTGCTAGATGTGCTGCTGGCAAGGGAAAATACACATATCTTTAGGCACTGGCCATGCTGAAGGATGATTGGGATGAAATATAGAATTCTTTTTCAGGATCTCCTTCTAGTTGCAGCAAATAAGCAGTACCTACAGATGTTTTAATTTTTCACACTATACTGCAGTCCTGTGTGGCCCAGGCTTTGTAACTACTGTCAACTCAAATGTCAGTTGGTATTTATTACACCAGAACCACAGCAAGGAATTTCTAAAGACCTTAAGGAAAGCATATTTAGTTTCTCATGCTCAAGAGAAATTCTGGAATAATTCCAAGCAAGGAAAGAAGATAGGAGAAAAAATTTTAACTTTCAACGAGCCATATCTGCACACACACATTTCCTGTGCTAGAAGGACATTTGAAGCGGATGGGATGTGACCAACCCCCACATTCGCAGAGATGTAGCAGAGCTCTGACTCTTTTGCAATTCAGGGCTGTGGTAACGATACTTTCATTGTATGGTCAGTTAAATCGCCCTCCCCAGAGGCAGTTCTCTGGCCTGCTCCGATGGGCACCACCGAAGTGCCACCTGTGAGAGAGCAGGCGAAACACATTCAGCTCCACTGCTTCCTTACCAGCAGCTGGCAGGTATTGCTCTTACCGAGACTATCCAAAGTCCTTGCAAGGGGTGGGATGAGCTGAGCAGTCATTTTGGCTGCAGCCGGCTTCTAGTCGCCCTCAGCCCGCTGCCCAGGCCTCAGGCAGGGGCGTGTGCTGGGCAGAGAGGGACAGGCCGCAGTGAGGGACAGGCCGCACTGAGGGACAGGCCACAATGAGGGACAGGTCACCATGGGAGGGACAGGCCGGGCAGAGAGGGACAGGCCACAATGAGGGACAGGTCACCATGGGAGGGACAGGCCAGGCACTGAGGGACAGGCCGCAATGAGGGACAGGTCACCATGGGAGGCACAGGCCGGGCAGGGGCAGCAGAATTGGCCGGTCAGAGAAGGACAGGCCGGGAGGGACAGGCCGGGCAGGGAAGCATGGGCAGGGAGAGACAGGCCGGGCAGGGAAGCACAGGTAGGGCCGGGCTGGGCAGGGAGACACGGGCAGGGGGGCACAGGCCGGACACAGGCCGGGCAGGGAGGCACAGGCCGGACACAGGCCGGACAGGGAAGCACAGGCCGGACACAGGCCGGGCAGGGGGGCACAGGCCGGACACAGGCCGGGCAGGGAAGCACAGGCCGGACACAGGCCGGGCAGGCCTTGGCCGGGCCCCGCAGGGCACTGCCGGAGCGCCGGGGGCCGTGCGGACACAGACTGACTGCGGCTCGGGGTGTGCTGCTGGAGCCTCACGGAGAACAGGCTGCTGCAGACCGCCATAACGGCAAAAGCACGGAAGAGCAAGGCTGAGATTGCAGAAAAGGAAACTGAACGCCAGGTAGGGAAATAGTGCCCGGATAGTAAAGCTAGTGAGGGAACAAAGATTTGGGGGACACCCAAAGTAGAAGAGACTCCAGTGTTCTGAAGACAAGGGGAGAGAAAGCTGTGGATATTGTATCCTGACTGTGTCCCGCCCACATAAATCCCATTCGAGCTACTTTTTTCTCTCTCCCGTGTGTACAGAGTGATTCGGAAGGCTCTGCACCGCCAGGCCACAGCCAGACAATGCCCCCAGGCCTGCAGGATGATCTCTGCTAACTAAGGCATCGTTCTGGAAACATTCCGGAGTCCTTTGGACGGAAACGTGCAACACTGTCTGATCCTCTGCTAGAAGGACAGACATACCCAAGCGGGAGTCAGGAACACAGCCCCAAACACAATTGCCTCTTGCCCGGGAGGCTCTCGGAGCCTTCCCAGTGTTTGTAAAGTGTGTGTAAAATAATGAATGCATTCATTACTGATAATGACACAAACATATGAAAAACTTCAAAATAAATACCTTAAAGAGTATTAAGCCTACTGCCAGAATGAAGTCTAAGGGTTCTCAGCAGCAAAGTGCAGCAGAAAATTGTGGCTGAAAGGAACAGATGTTTAAAAGGAATGCTTTCAGTGTGCTGAACTAAAATATAATTTAAACACGTACAGAAGACATATAGACTGGCTTTCAGCAACACAACCCCCTGAAACACCTATACAAGTAACCTTGCTTTGGATCAGCAAGGCTTATTCTATTTATTAAATCAGTAAGTGTAAAGCCCATAGACCATTTTAGTTATCAGCCTTTTCCAAACGAATATCCCAAGCATTTCTAATCACAACCAACTGATTTCCATTATTTTGACCTCTTTCTTCTTTGACTGGATCAATAATGTCTGATGTAATAATTTATCAAATGATACTGGGAAAATTATTGATTCTTCTTGTACGCATTAGGTGGGAGAAAAATATGTCAGGCTCTCACTTTAGTCTAAATGGCTTCAGAGATTTAAATTAAACTGCATTTGGTATTTGTATGAAGGATATTAGTGCTGTATGTAAAACAAATCACTGAAGCTGAAATGGATGTTTTACTTGCCCCAGTTCCCTTGACACTTTTATGGCACCCATCACTGCAGAGTGTTTTTCATACCCTAATTGCTTTGTGAGATCTCTGCCTCCCACCCCGTGCACTGGTGCAGCATTCAGCCGTCTGACACTCCTCCTGCCTCTTGGGGAGGCTCAACTCGAGGCCAACTGGAGATTTTATTTAGTTGAGAGATGTACTATAGAAGTAGAAATCTTTCATGTAAATCCTGGGTGTTCACAAAAGGATCAAAAGCTTATGTGTATTCGATGGTGCATGGGGCAGGATTAGTATTTAGCCATGCCAGGTTTTTAGGTGTGGGGTTTATTAGTGAAAGTACTATTTGACAGAAGACAAGAGAAGAAAATTGTATGTTACGATATGCTGTATTTTCTAACAGTACTGTGCCTGTGAGCTATCAATTGCCATTCATTTACAAATATCAAACTTGTGTAAATCTAGCCAATTTTATTTCTTAATAGCTCTGTACTGATACCTTTTGGGGGGCGGGGGGGATGTGAAGATGAAAATACTAAAACAACGTGCTGAGTCACTAACCAGAATGAACCATCCCTTACCCCTGCAGCTCTAATCTGTCACCGGATCACTTACCTATTGCATGTCTTGTAATAGCCAACCGTAGTTTCTTTTTCACCTTTTGTTTCAGATGAAGAGACTTAAAAATTGCAAATGTTTCTCCCCTTAGATGCAAGAGCATAAATCACGAGTAATACTGAGCTCTCTGCCTCATATTGATTCTTCCGTGAACTAAGCCAGATGAGTTCAGATATGAGCATGATCTAATATTCCCCTTAGCTTGATTTATAGATTTCTTTGTGCATTACCTGACCATAAATGAGTCTTGCATTATTTCTTGTGTGCCTGTCAAATTAAAGAAAAATATTCTCATTGACCTTTCAACCTGGGAGAAAAAAATGAGTCAGAGACATTTTACTGCATGTATTACAGGGATCTTGGTGCTTACATGCCAATTAAGAATGTGTGATTATGAAAGAGGTCTAGCAATTTGTGTTGTGTGTAATGATTTCATTTTCCTGTAAAGCACGCAGTGGATGTACTGACAGTAGCATAAGCTACATTGCAAATAGCCCTAGAAGAGAGAAGAAGAGGAGAACAATTTGGCACAATTCATTCCTTAATTTACAGAAACAAGCGCTGATTGCAAGATCTGAGATGTTTTTCTGGAAGAAAAATAATATTCTTTAAAATGTGGGCCCAGCAAGCAGAATTGCTGAGACACCACCACAGTGTGAATGCCAGTGAAGGAAATCAGGGGCATCTGCTGACCCCAGAGATCTTTTCTGGGAACAAAATCAGTTTAATATGGATGAAAAATAATGAGCAGTGTATCACGAGCTTATCATCAGGACACAAACTTGGGCTCTGCACTTGCAACCAACTTGAATGGGAGACGCTGAGCTTTCTCAGCAAAGAGCTCCTGCTTAACCTGAAGAGACTGACCTCAATGACCCCTCACCTCCTCTCACAGTTTTCAAGTGTGTTTCTAAAGCCTAATAAGCCTATTATCTCCTCTGTACGTATTTGCAAATAATGTTCAAATCTAGCAGGTCTAGGCATTAAAAAAAGAAAATATTTCCGTCTTTGCCATTCTTCAGCTTTTTGACCAGATGAAGTACGGTAAACATGCTCTGAAACTGCTCAGCAGACCAAATCCCTGTCATGTTTCTATTCAGGTTGCATCTCTGTTCTGTATCAGGAGATGACATTTTCAGTAAGAACAAAATTTTAGCTTCTGCCTTCTAAGAAAGAACTTTTAAAATAAGTCTTTCTATGTAATGTGAGTATGCCACAACAGCTGGCTGGTAGCCGTGGTTGTGGAAACAGGCAGACCTGTTGGTGTTCTCAGCTCTCTTTTCCAGGTACCCCACCCCCATGTGTGTCACCTTAAAAAAATCCTTTCCCCCCCCCCCCCCCCCCCCGATTTTTCTCCAGCTAGACTAGCCAACCTGCTCCAACAAATGAAAATAGAGGTTGAGGAATATTATTGTTCCTTTTCAAAGCCTTGTTAAGGTCACTGAAACACTGACTACCCCATTTCCTAGACTACTGTCTTTATTTCATTCTTACATGGCTCTGCTGTGGCAAGAAAGCTTTTCTTAACACATCCAATTGGCCAAACAACAAAGTGTTTTACATCTGCCCAGGGATGCATCTAAACAGTCTGTCTGTTCTGGGGGCCAGTATATTCATGAGAGAAGGTCATAAGTATAGATGTTCTTTGGTTTGGATGCTTTATTTTAATTCCCGTGGCTGATCACATTTGTTTATTTTTATTACACTAAGCTTCCAGTTCCCGAGAATACGATCTGTGGCGCTAAAGACACTTCTATTATATGAGACTTCAAGTGATAATCTTTGCCCTGAGGAGTTCACAATAAAAATAAGCAGGCAGATAGAGAGATAAAAGACATGATTCAGCATCAGATGCAATTTGCTGTATGAAGCTGATCCAATTGTATTTGAAGGATTTATTTTACAGATGAAGAAACTTAGGCACAATGAAATTAAATGACTTGCAGGAAATACCACAGAAGTCCATGGCAAAGTAAGACCTAAACTCTGACTGCCCCATAGCTCCCAGGACAGCCCTTCTCTTTGAAGTAGAGGGAACTGTTTCAGCATTACGTGTACACAACTACACACGCTGCACACCCCAGTGTGTAAAAATTTTATAAGCTTATGCAGTTCTGCCACCCAGCAGGATTTTTGTGGGTTTTTTAATCCCTCTGCTGTGCATAAGGCTGGCACCATCTCTTTGTGAGCAGTTCTTATTTAGAGATACTCTTGATGTCTAGCACAAATGGTGCTTTGAAGAGATGTTGGCTGCATGAAGACACAAAAAATACACCTGAATTTCTTATTCTGGTCAGTATATTTATATGAAAAGTATTGTGGCGATAGGTCAAAATGCAGTGATTGCTATTCCCTTTCACATGGTGATTTATAATTGTGGATTTACATCTGACTGGAAGACTGTTCAGACTGTCTGGCTTGCATGGTAATAACAACAGGCTCTCCTCAATATCCTTTCAGTATGGCAAAGCCCCTTCACTTTAAACGATTCCATGAACACGCAAAACGAAAGTTAAAAACCTCTTGCAAAATATAAAAATAATAAAGCAGAATCAGTGAAATCCTAAATCAAAATGACAACTTTATCCAGTGTCAGCTACAGACACTCACTGACTAGTGTTTTAAGAGAAGCTTTTCTATATGTGATAAGCAAAATAAACAAACAACAAACAAACAAGAAAATGAAAAAGGGAAGAGAGGCAGGGAAAGAATATTCAAGAATTTCTTGATAGAATTGAGGGGCTAACAGCAGAAGAAAACTATTGACCCTGTGATACTGTGGAGTTTTATTTCACAGAGAACATTAGGATGCTGTAGGCTCAAAACATCCTGTTCCCTTGAATAACATTTCTCAGTCTGGGAAGTATAAACATCCACGAGTCACCTTCATGTCTATATACTATAAACAAGTATCTTTGGTTCCCTTTGTTAAACCCACTAAAGGGTTTTTTCCTTCAGTTGCCTGGAAAAACAATGTACAAGGCTGAGGGCTGGTACCTCGCTGTTGTTATGAGCTGGACTATGGCATTCTCATTTAGAAAGTAAAACAGACTGACCTGTGAGACCTTTATGGTATAATGAAGAGGATCTTAAAAACAGACTGCTTCATGGAAGAGTTTTCTGCTGGCATTAGGACTGCAAATTTCTTCCTGCCCCAAGGTTGGTAATGCTGTGAATGTGGTTCAGGCTTCCAGGGAAGGGAAAAGCTGTAATCCATGCGTTTTCCCAGAACTCTCCTCCCTACTTCAGTATTCCTAGAGCTTTCTTAGAACACAAGTCCTAAGAATTTGTTCTAGAATGAAATACGTCTCAGAAAGGCTGAAAACAAGCCAAAATTTGTCTCAAGTTCCTGCGGATATTCAAGACCCGAGCCATCCACACCAAGAATCCTTGCCACCTGTGACACCCTTCAGAGGCAATATGCTGTGCTCTCCAGGTTGTCTCTGCACAGCAGGGAAATACCCTTTTTTGGCTGGACACATGCTGCCCTTCTGAGGCAGTGAGGAGATAACCTGAGTTGAGCTTTTTTGGAAGTATCCATCACTACAATCCAAGCAATAAATCCTTCTTCTCATCCAGCAGTTTATTCCATAGTAGAAACATAGATAGTGACAGAGAAAATCACTTGGATCATCCAGTTTATCCCTTGCTGGGATAAAGATGGTTTCTTGCATTCATTGTCTTTGCAGACAATATCTCATCCAAAATTATCACCTGACCTAAAGTCTGACAGAGAAATGGAATATTACTCAGACAATCCCTGCTCGGGTGCCTGGTTTATTGTTTGTGTAGCAGCAGAGAATGAGTACAGCTTACAAGACAAAAAAGGGTGAAGGACTGCAAACCTTTCTCCTTCCCAAGGATACCAGTTCAGGGGAGGTGCTGAGGGAAGGAGAAAACAGAGTGTGTCTGTGAGCAGAACTGTCCTGAGGGGGTACTAATCTGTGAGAATTGCTGGAAATCACTAAAAAAGAGTAAGTGTAGTAGTGCTATTTAGGAGGGTCCTAAAGGACTCCCCTTTCCCTAACCCAGGCAATTCTGTGAGAAAGGACAGGGAAGCCTTCCCCATCTCTTCCCCCAACAGCACTCCCAATAAAGGGAAGAAGTCACAAAAGTGTTGATGTCTTTTCTTTTTAAAATTATAAAGAGGATGATGCCTCTCAAGGCTCTGTACAGCAGCTGGAAGCCGCAGTTGCTCCTTAGGCCCAGACCCACTAAAACATGATTTTGAAAGGTCTGTGGTTTTTTAGGGCTTCATGTGTGCTGTTATACCACAAGTTACATTTTCATTTCCAGAAGGTGTTTGCTTTCATAACATTCAAGGTGACTCTAGGACAAGACCTAGAGCGGTGAGAGGGAAAAGCAAGGCTTTGCTGTACTTTGACTGATTCAGGGTCCAGCCTGTGGGAGACTCATCCTGTCTCTGCCACCAGGAACTGCTGTAAGCTGTTCCCATCCTCCTTGGTGTCCTTGAAAGGACACTTGAACAGCCAGGCAGCCTTCTGTTCTCCATGAATCCCTTGGGGCATGGATGCAGCTTCCCTTTCAGCTCGTCTGGCTTCTCACTCTTATATTTGAGTCTCAGCTCTAGGTTTTGAATTTACACTTTCCTCTTGCACCCTTTTACCCCTTTGCCTCGTGTCTGTCGCATCACCAGGGCTCCTGGCCAGCCCAGATCCCTCTTTTCTTGCCTTAAGCAGTTGCATGGGCTGCTGTCTTTGCCTGGTTTTATTCAGTGTATTTTGCAGTCAGTGTGGCAGAGACAGGAGGCCAGGAGAGGCAAAACCAGCCAATGGATTGGTGTCTCACCATGGACTGTGTGCTCCTTGGCCTCTCCCTGCCCTCCTCCGCCCTGCTTTGCCCTCCTGCTCCTTCAGCAAAGGGCACAGCCTGTTCCCTGGGGTTTGGACCAGGGCTCGTGCTGAGGGCCCAGACAGGCTAAGCCATCCCTGTCATCTGCTGAAGGATGGCAAAAACCTTTGTGTTCTTATTGCATGATCAACTGGGTTGGGATGGTCAATCTTTTAAACAATCAGCTGAGAAAAAGGTGGTATTTTGGCCCAAACAGGGTGGAGGTGGAGATGAGAGGCTCTTGTTCTCAGGGACAGACAGAAAATACAGCTTTCCAAATCAGTTTACTTTGCTTATGATTCACCACAGGATTTTACCTGCCCTTGCAGAATATTGTCAGCATACATGAACAAAAGACATGATATTTTGATACACTGTGGTATTTAGAGCAGCCACAAAATATTAGAATCCAAATCCTATCTAACTATCATGTGATTATATGGTGAACTTGCATACCAGGATATCCTCTGTGCCATGCTCAGCCCTTGACAGAGCTCTCACAAGCAATGTGAGTGATGAGCTCCTATTTAGGAACTGACAATTTCACGTGGATCAATGATTATTAAAAAGGAAATGTCATTAAAGAGGACAGTTCAGTGCAGTGTCATCCAGGAGCTGTCAATGTCTCTGCTGGGAAAATTAAAATAAAGTCATCTTACAACACATATTTCAAACATTTTGAATTTAATAATTAACTAAAAGACAGATGCAACAGCCCATTTCAAAGTGCATTTCAGTGTACATTAAAACCACCGATTGTCTAAAAGGCAATTGCTGCATTGTAATTCTTGCTGAGATCTTTCATTTATTAAGTGTTTTATGAACTATTTGTTGTTTCTTGATTTTTTTAAATCAGGGTAGCAACTAATTAAACATGACAAACATTACTCTGAACTTAAAAAATCCAAATGTTTTGTTTTGACACAAGAAAAAAAAGAGCGATTTTTGTATTGGAAATTAGTTTTAATTTTGAAGATTTCTGTTTCAGTGATAAAAACGAAACACTTGAGTTGTCTTTTGGACAACTGAAGCAATTCTTCCCCCTGCTGATTTTGGTTCAACCACTGAAAAAGAAAAAAAATATTCAGAGGGCAATTCTTCTGGCAAGAAGGAGCTCTGCAGATGTTACTTGTTCACTTGGTGTTGTGCTATCATGGCTCTGCTGACACAGAGTGAGGTGAAGTGCCAGTGAAATTGGCAGTATTGCTACAAATAAATATTTATGGAGTACAAAGATAGGAGATATTTTAGAAAGTTTGTCCTGTCCTTTACGTCAGCAGTCCTCGTGTGCATTGCTATTAATAGGTATTGGAGGGGCTTTTTTTTATAAAGTCAGTGTAGTACTGAGAATTAGTTATTTTAAAACTGTATTATTACAGGTATTCTTTCTCTCATGATTTTTCAGAACTGAGACCCTAATTGCTAACCCATTACAAGCCCAGGATAAGAAGAGTCAGTGGTTTCACAGAATAAGGAGTAAGTAAAGCAAGGGACTGCTACTGAGTGCTGGGGAGGCACAAGGCAGAAGCTGGAAAAGCAGTGCTCCCTTGCTGGATTCTTGTGTTTTACAGGGGACACAATTAGTGCCAGGCTGTGACAGGGAGTGGCACATGTGCACAAATCCAGTCCTGAGCACGTCCACAGAGCCCAATGTGCTACAGTGCAGGAGGTGTTCCCATCATCCAGATCTCTGACCTTGTTAGAAATCTTAATATTGCCTCATTTTACAAAATTAGGTTCAGATTTCTCCCTTCTCAACCTCCCTGTTGCTCTGGAGAGCTGCAATTCTTTCACCACAAGAAGATCTCACTCCCAGGCAGCATGATCTCCTTTTCCACGATGGGATACAACCTTTTCCTGATTTTTTTTTTTCATTTTATGTTTCTCAGGTGTAGATTTGCAATCTAGGGAAAGGAGGAAGGTGAGAGAGGCAGTGCTGTGTGGTGGAGGCTGGTGCTGGCTGAGCCCTGGGGTCTGCTGGGGAGAGCTCAGGGCAGGGTGGGCTGGGACTGGCAGCTCCTGTGGGGTGCTGAGCTGAGACAAGGGGAGATTCATCAGCACAGCTAAATCACAGTACCCAGGCTGGGTCAAAATCATCTAGTTAGAGTGTTTCTGCCTTCACCAAACTGAACTTCCTTCCCAAGAATTTTGTATTTCATGACGAGTTTTTAAACTGAGATTTTTTTTAATCTTAAAAAAAAAAAATCCCAAACTTAGAACTTCCCATAGGATAGAAATTCATCTTTTGGTGCTAAATCAGAGGAAACTATGTTACTGGAGAAACTGAATGTGTGGGGACAGGTAGCTGATAGGACTTTCCTAAATGGCAGAGATCCTTATACATGACAGGGATAATCCTGAGGACAGTCCTGTCCCCCTGTTACCTATGCAGAAGCTGCACCAAACTCATACAAAGCTTTTGAAGCAAACAAAAATTGAACTTAGGAACCTTTTTAACCAGTTGCCTTCTTTAGTCTTACTGCTTTCTGTTGATACCTTGGCAGCAAAATGGAGAGCTTTTTCATATATTTTCATTTGCAAAATTAAATTTGGAGAGGAGAGAGATAATTTCATAAAGTAAACCAATATAAACAAAAATAGCCCTTCTGGGTAAGAAAATACAGCTAACTGTGGGAAGTGCATGTAAGTCAATACAAACAACAGCCATCTAAAACCATGATGCTCTGTATTTCTTGCAACCAAACCTCAAAAGAAAATGAAAACAAAGGAGGACAAGGACATATAGATTAGAGAACATAACACATGGCTGAGAAAGCCAAATTCATAGAGTCCAGTGAAAGAGATGGCTCAGGGTGAACATGACCACTGTCTAATATCAAAGGAACAACAGAAATGAAGGAAGTTACTCACAGTCTCATAAAATTGTAGGCCAGGGAGCAATGGCCTGAAGCTAAGAAAGAAAAAGTTTAGGTGAGATATTAGAGGGGAAAAGAAGCCCTGAGAAGAAGAAGTAGCAGCAGTTGAATATCCAAACAGGGAAAGTGCCCAGCATGGCATAACTACCAGGCTTGTGCAGCCAGTGAGATGGTGCATGGCTGGGAAAAGCAGAGAGGCTTTAATCAGACACACAAGAGCCAGCTCAGATGGAATGAGTACTCCTTGGTCTCACAGGCTCTGCTCCAGGTAATGGCACACAGTGATACATGGAATTACAAGGCAGAGCTGCTTCTTTGAATTAGCTCAGCTGCTTCCTCTGATGCTCTCTTACATACCTCCTTTATCCATCACACACCCTCCCTTCCCATCCAAATGTGGATGAATTCCACGTAGTCTCCTCTTACTGAGCTCAGCTTTCTGTCCCACTGACAAGAGGTGTCAGGAGAACTGCTGGAAGAAGAAGCAGTTGTTACTAAGGCAAGGCCAGCCAAGGGCTGCTGATATGATGGATTATAGAAGGAAGTCTCAAAGTCACTTAAGGATGAGGAGCTGGAGGTGAGCATGAATAATGCCAATGATCATACAAAAAAAAAAACTCTGCAACACTGAAAAGTTGGAAGAAACCACTGCCTCTGCTCAGAGCACTGCAAAAGCCAACACTGGCTGATCACCACTGAAAGAATGAGGAGATTCCCAGGGCTGAGCAGGACTTTGCAAAGGGAGGGCTTTTCCTGGAGGAAATGATGAGCTCTGTTGGTGGGCCCCCTCTGCACAAGTTCTCCCCGTTTCTTCTTTGCCCTAGAAATGCGTGGGAATGGGGTCAGCTGGGTTGGAGACAGGCTGATATTAATTCTCTAACATGTGAGAGAAAGGTATCTCTAATACACACTTCATAAGGTGTGCTAATAATAAACAAGTTTATAGTCCAGAAGACACCCTGGAGATGGGATTGGGTTGCTCAGAGGAGCGTGGGAGGAAGCAGGAAGGCTGTTGCTACCCACGGGTATGAGGCTCCTGCGGCGAAATGATGCACCATTATCACAGAGCTCACTGTTGGCTGGCTTCTAGTCAAACTCCTGGGCACACAGCAACCAGCACCCAGGGTGGTTTACAGCACAATTAGAGCTGCTGCCAGAATAAATACTCAGTGTGGAGCACAGAAACCTCTTGCACAGAACCCTGCCATAAATACTGCCAGCTGTCCTTTCCCATCAGGGCATCGCCACAAAGGTCTCTGCACACTCACACAGCACCACTGCCCTGGGGCCTTCCCACACACCTCACCTCTGGGCACTGCCCACAGCTGGGATCACTTCACCCCCTTCCCTTCCCTTCCCTTCCCTATCCTTCTTTTCCCTTACTTTCCCTTGTTTTCCCTTACTTTCCCTTGTTTTCCCTTCCCTTCCCTTCCCTTCCCTTCCCTTCCCTTCCCTTCCCTTCCCTTCCCTTCCCTTCCCTTCCCTTCCCTTCCCTTCCCTTCCCTTCCCTTCCCTTCCCTTCCCTTCCCTTCCCTTCCCTTCCCTTCCCTTCCCTTCCCTTCCCTTCCCGTGAAGCACAAAAGCCAAACATATTTCTGCTGAAGTTCTCCAGTGGAGGGGGAGCGTTTTCAGACTGGTCAGGGAGCTGATGTATGTTTTGCCTGTGCTATCTTGGTGATGAGCACCATGAGTAAAGGGAGTTTCTTGGGTTTGCTGGTTTATTGTTTACAAAGAACTACTTTACATAATGATTCTCTGATGTCTTCACAACAGGTAATAGAAGAAGCACTTCAAAAGAGATACAACTGGGATACACTTGGTTACAGAGAAGCTTCATTTATGGTAAATGCCAATCACTAAAAATGTCAGATGCAATACTTTGAAGGCCAAATGAAAAAATGAAGAGTTGTTTTTCTCATTTCAAAGCTAAATCCATAACACTTGTTTTGCAGAAAATCCATGGTAATTACTGGTGAAATAAGAAGTCAAAGAAACTTCTAAAATCGTGATTTTAAAATTTAAAAAAATCATTATTTTAAAATCATCCTATTTTATTTTAAAATTATTCCCCATCCTAAGGAATCCAAATAGGTAAGTAGAAACAAGTACTTTCAGAAGATATGTCCTTGAAAAATCTGGAAAGAATAAAGAAACAAAAGAGCTGCATGGGTCTGCTGTACCTTACTCTAAATTGCTTTTCCTCACTAACTCTGCTAAAACAATTGCAGCTATGTCCATGAGCTCAAACACTGGTATTTCTGAATAGCTCTTTAACTGAAGGGAACTGCAGTCATTCTGAAGACATATCTCTGTTACAATCTATAATGAATGTAATCTTCAAGGGGCAATAATTTCTCTCAATTACACAATTTTTCTGTTAAAAGTGGCATGTGTTACAATCTGGGTTGTCAGTTCCTCTGGCCATGGACACACACATTTCTCAGTAAAGCATCTTAGGCACCCCCTGTGTGCTATCAATAAGATCAGTGTTAATGTTAAAACTTTTTTTTAAATTTAATTGCATGTTAACATAATCTTCCACGTTATTTTTTTCAATATAAATACATAGGGCACAACAGCTGTTTGGAGATCTCAAATTAGAGCTGTTTTGTGGCTGTCTCTGCAGCAAATGCCTTTGGCTAATATAATTTAAACCACTTCTGTGAATGAATTTCATGCTTTGAAGCTAGCTAATAATTTCTGTCATTTAAGAACAACATTCCATGATTTGCTCCTAATAGTAAAAAGAGAAAATGAGCACTCCCCTGTGCTGCTGCTCCCACTTGCCCATGTGCCAGAGCCCTGCCCTGGCTCTCCAGGAGCTGCCCTGCTGCTGCCCTGTGCTGCCTGGGAAGGGGCTGAGGACACTGGGACGGTGCTTTAGCAGAAAGTCTTGGAGCTGGGAGAACTTCACCGTGCAGTCCCAAGGTCACAGCCACAACTCAGAAGGAGAGCTACAAATTACAAAGTGCTGGACTGCAGCCAAGCCCATGGGAAGCTGCATTTAGCATATCATTCTCTAAGCAGCAGGATGAAACCTTAACTCTCTTTCAGACAGAATTTGAATGGAATTTGTTATAAGAACACTCTGATTGAAATATCACCGTGACTTTCCGTGACAACTCGGAAATGGGCTGCAATCGCAGGGGGTTCCTCTTCCAACTGGCCCAAAATGATGATGAGGATGATAGAGCCCTATCAAATATTTATGAAAACCAGATGAATTTCTGTGGTAGCAACACATGCTGCTGCTATAACAGAGACCTCAGTTAATCTCCTGACATTACCCTGAGCTGAGGTTTCTCCCAGTGTAAACTAAAGGTAGAATAACAACCTGATTCTAGTATTTTAAGTGCTGCAACAGAGGTTAATAATAATGTATCAGAAGAACACAGTGCAGGTAAGTGTGATGATTTGTTTTTTATACATACTGTGTACTGGCTTCCATCAGTGCTGTAGCCCTCCTGTGTAAGGTACAGAATAGAAGAGCTTTATGTGAGCTACAGACTCACATGTGTTAGGTGCATATACACCATCTAATGCTGTGGGGAGACACCGAGACCTGCAGGAGTGCCAGCATACACAAAACAATATGGGCAGTGCTGTCCCATTAAACAGTGTTTATGATAAAAGGGTTAATTAATTAATTCAAACATTCAAAAGTAACTTTAGATTTTAAATGTTGAAAAAAAATAAAGAAAGAAATTGTTCATATAATTTTTCTGTATCATTAAATCTTGCTGTCACACCGATAACTCCAAGACTGGTATTTAAAGATGTGAGATAATACTACTGCCAGTGTCAGTGGGAAGAGTGGCATCTTGAAAGGAAATCCCCTCCCCCTAGTCTGCAAAGCAATACTGGCATTAAGTGCTGAAACAGCTGCCATCCTTTGTCTTGGCACTAAGTTAGGTGATAGAAAGCAGTGAAGAGATGCTGGAGAGTTTGGGGAGCACTGCATGAAGGCAGACAGCTCAGTAATTTACTGGACAGCAGCTTCCTTGGGTGGATCATGCAGCCCTAACTAACAGGCAGTGTGAATTATTTTGCTAGTAAGTTGCAAGTGACTCGTTAAAACATTGTCACAGGGCTTTGATATTATTGGAAGAAATGCTAACAATGGGATCTGAATAATGGTTGAGAAGAAAAGCCAGAAAAGTAATAAATTAGCTTCTGTAGTTGTAGAGGGAGGTTTTTGGATGTGAGTGTAATAAAGTCTGCTTTTGGGGAAAGATGGAAAAAAGCATGTAAGTATTTGTAAAATATCATAGAGATGGCAGGGAAGGAACTTTCCCTAGAACTGGTGGATGTGGAAATCTGTGTTGGATGGAATAAGTTCTAGACTGGGGGATGGAAGGATGAAATAGTAGTTATAGCCAGTGCTGTGATAATGAAGAGATTTCATCACTTCAGATTAGGATGGGATTCTCTCTTCTGTTACTTGAGAAACCAGGCAAATACATTTCTGCCAGAAGAAAGGGGCTGAGTTCTGTCCGCTCGCCCTTCTCTGAGCCTTTGGCATCTGCTCAGATGAAGAAAATAACTCCTCTTCTGAACTGCAACACAAAGGGGAGATTCATGGCATCATCCTGTCTATGTGCCCGCAGACTCACATGCTTTACTGACCAGGATGCCACTTGTACAATTTCTTTCTTTATTTCCTAGATCTTTTCACAAATGGATTTTGTGATTCCTGAGAAATGAGAAGTCTAAAGGTTCACAAAATAACCAATCTGTCTGCTTTTGGCCAATGAAAGAGCAACTTAGCTTTTACCCCTTTTTATGCACTAGTCTAACTTCTGATGCTCTCTTTAGATTTCTGAACTTATTTTACTAATTCAGCTCATACTGATTTGTATGCTTTAAGCAGATCAAGCAGCTCATGCAAAAAAACCTGTTAAAGTATATTAAATAATTATTTATGTGACATCTTCCCTTAGAGAACTTAAAAGCAACACAAAAATTAATTGATCTTCTTTGAGCTAAGTAGTATCCCCATTTCAGGACATAAAAATGAAGGCATATTAAATCACATATTCAGACGTAGGTGCCTGAAGTCAGTCATCTAAATATACATGTCACCAGCTAACTACTGCTGTGATTCTCCCAACTCTGAAGGGGGTCTGTATTTGAGGACCACATTGAATAGAAGGAGAAACTAACCTCAGACTCTTTCTGTGGAGGCATTAAAGGAACCCAGATTTAAAGACCAGGATCTCTTGCAGCTTTGGCTAAATTAGCAACTGTTAAAAAATAAAGCAACTTTTATTTAGCTCCTAGCTTTAAGTGGATGTCAGATCACAGGCACTCAGGTTCAAAAAGCACTCAGAAAGTTTATCCAAATTATCTGGCCACCTTTCCCAAGGTGAGTAATTAGTGCTCTCTCGGGGACTGCCATTTACTTAACATTTCCTGACTTTCTCCAGGGTGGTTGCTGTATAAATGGTGGTCGGCAGATCTGGCCCCAGCAGATCTAAACGTGGCTGTGCTTCTCCAAGGCAGCACTGCAGGCAGCATCTGTCCCTTCCTGCCTCTTGTCTTCATCTCAAGCACAGCCACCAGCCCCCTCTCCCACAACACTGGCTTGCATTTTCAAGAGAGAGAGGCTTCATTCTGATGGAGACTGAAAGACCATTTATGGGTGCTCTGTGCACATTTCAAATTACAGATTTTAAGGGTAGTAAAATAACTGCCAGGTCTGCATATTTAATGGACCTTGAGCTATAAGCATTCCCCAAAAATGCCTAGTGAATACTGGTTTGATAGTGAATTGGCACAGTGCTGAGCTCCAGTGCACCAAATTAACATTGATTTGCAAAATGTTGCTGAAAGATCTCTTAAAGCTTGCCAGGTTCCAGAATGAGTGTAGGAGAAGAGAGTCTCTCACCCCAACTGCCTTCTTAAAAGTCCTTTCTAGTTTCTTACCAATACTCCAAGGGCATTCCTTTCAAAATGCTTTAGAAATGATAATTCTTTTCAAATTTTGTGTTTGCATCCTTATTCAAGAGTGATCAATTCCTCTTGGGGTTTTTCTTCACAGTAAAACAGGAAATCCTCTCGTGCTGGGTCAGGAGTGGAGCTGTGGCCACACAGTGGAGGTGCAGCTGGGCTCTGCACAGAGGGTGAGTGTTTGATAATCTGGGATGCAGGTGCTCTGCGACCCCCCATGGATGGCCAAGAAGTTCCAGGTGGGATTTAAAGGAACTGGCACTGCCCCATTAAGTTCCTCTATGGCATCAGTCCTGGCAACTTCAACAGCTTCCCCTCTGCCTGCACAGCATTAACACAGTGTGCTCAGCGGACCCCACGGTGCTGGACACCCTCAATAAACACAGGAAAGCTGCCAGGCTCTGCTCCCTGAAGGGTTTGAGGCTCTGCCTGTCAGCTCGGGGTGTGTTACCCGCCCTGGCACAGCTTTACTGGGCTGCCCCAGCCTGGCCACAGCCTGCCAGAGCAGGGGCTCTCCAGGGTGCCCTTGTCCTGGCTGGTGTCAGCTCACTTTGCTTCCATTCTGCTCTATGGATTTTCAATAGCTATGATAGAAGTGTGTGTGGTGAAACAAAAGTATTAAGATATAATAGTGACTTTTTTTCCCAGAATTTTTATCTTCATCTAAGCAGGGATACAAGCAGTAGGGTAACGTTTCAGTATCTGTTAACAGACGTTTCCTTGAAAGTGTGCTGTCACAGCTATTAAAATGTCTTACCAGCAAAAATCATGCAACACCACCTGTGACAGAGGCTTTGACACTGGTTTTGATCCCCTGAAAGAACAGAAAATGGGAATAGACTGTTTAATGGTTGTTTTCTATTAGGGATGAGTGCTGTGGTGTGGTTACTATGAGGTGGCACATGCCAGCACCGAGTGGCTCTAAAAATCTGCCAGACCTGGAAGGTCATCCCCAGCATGGCAGAGAGTGTGCTGCAGCAGTGTCCCCCCTTGTTCCAGCCTTTCTCAGCTGTCTTCCCTCTCTGCTCTTCACCAGTGGGGTCACGCTGTGAGGGTGAGCTCCTGCTGCTCCTGCTGGCACAGCTCCAAGGTCTCAGCGGTGGCACTGGGAGTGGAGCTTGTGCCTGCAGAACATCTCCCTACACAGTGGCTGCTCCAGCCCTATTGGACTGCCATGGTTGTACCTCACAGAAACAGAAGACTCCAGGAAACATCTACGGGATCTGATTGTCCCCACCAGCTCCCACTCATCATCAAAAACTGGAGGCTGAAGGGCTGCTCCTGTGGCTCAGCTGAAGCCAGAGACAAATGTCGGCTGCTGTGTGATGACTAAGTCTCACATGCTTATTGCTCCTATCAGTTAGAACTCTTAATCACTTTGTGCTGTTTCATCCTATAACATGAATTCACTTCAAGCTGTGAAATTCACCATTTTTGCCATGACTAATTTGTGAAATCTGCCACCTTTCTTTGCGGTTCATGTTGTGCCCTAGTTAGGCATCATCTGTCTGATTAGGGAAGTCTGTGATTTGTTTCTTGCAGTTGAGCCAACACAATTTCAGCCCCCTCCTTTCTTCTTTCTGCGCTCAAGTGCAATTTTACTGTCGCTTGTGCCCTTGGATGCACCGAGGCTGGAGTGGCGTGGGGACCACCTCTGCTGGGGCTCACACACAGGAGTCCTGGCTCTCCTCCTCCACACAACACCTAGGGCTCAGCCTGGGCCTTTAACCCTGGCTTTGCTAGAAGCTACCTAGGTCTGTTATGTTTACCATCTTCCTAGATTTCTCCCAGTCTGGTTGCTGCAATATTTTGGAAATCATTTCCCACCTGCCTTGCCAGTGCCTTGTTTCACGATACATTCATCTGTTACTCTTTACATTGAATGTTGCTGGCATTACTAAATGCTATAAATATACCCGGTATACCATAAAAACAGACAAGCAGATGACTGGTCTTGCCTACAAGAAATACTATGAATTTTTCATTTTTTTTTCACAGGCTCTGAGCAAAATCCAGAGGCTGCTTGAGGAACATTTCATAACTGAATCAGGTCCTAAATTCCTATTCTCTCATTAATTAGTTATTTCCTAAAAAAATTTTCCCACACTCTTAACATCTTAATTGTTCCTTGAAGACGTTGCCAGCTCATCCATTCTTTTTCACACCCTCTGATAAACCCAGTGAAACATTATTTTAGTATTTCTGTCGCTGAAATACAGTGATAAATGGTCTTCTTTTAAAATCAGTGGGAACAGAATAATGGATGTGCAAGAGAGCTTATTGACTTGCTCTTGCCAAAATGGAGTCCTGCCATGAAGTTCAGAAGGATCACAAGATGCCCTAGATACTCCTCGTGCTCCTCTTGATGGTAAAGCTGATGGGTTTGGGCTACACAGTTTCACAAGATACTGATAGAAAAGCAAAGGAAACTTTCCATCCTAGCTCTTATTTTTACCACAACTTTCCTTTCCATCTCTCTTCCTGTATTTTTTTTTACCAGTTTCACTCAAAGTTAATCACCTCTCTGCCTGAAAAACAGTCATGTGAGTAAGATCAATAGCATGCTTCCTCTTAAGAGATAAATAAATGGACAAATCTCTGAGAACTCCTGGCTGTAATTAACCCTTTATCAAAATCCCAGAAGAGAAGATTAAGGAAGAGCCCAAGCACATGTTCATGACTTTGGATCAGAAAACCTAATGGGCCTGATCCTGCTTCTGCTCACAGAGGCGACAACATTTCTCTGAATGACCCTGAGAGCAGGACTGTGGCTGGTGCTCAGCAGCCTGTGCCTTTCTCTGTGTTTGCTGTATCCAGCACAGCAATCTTGCAGCCCTGCTGGCCCAAGCCACTTACCCCCACTGCAGCCTTAATCAGATGGCAGCAAAAGCTTTTACTGTGCCATCCTGTTTGTGCTCAGCAGAAAAAATAAAAAGCATATTAGAAAATTGATTTTGGGCATTAATTGTGAGCAAAGAACATTATACTGAGTAGAGACAGGGTGGTTTTTTTCAGGCAGAAAAATTCTATTTTAGTCTTTTAAAAGTGACTGTGGAAGATGCTGAGCTAAGCCCCATGGACACTCTTTTCAAATACCATCCGGCAAAGAGTAGTTACTGAATCTCCTCAGTCTTATTAGCTTACATAAACATAAAAATTTGAATAATGTTTAAAAAGCTAAATTCTCCAGATAATCCATAATCAGTAAATGTTCATTACTGAGATGTAGCAAATATGCATGAGATTTTCCCAGTGGTATTTTGGCTGCACGATCTAAAAGGTGTAGAAAAGCTTCCTCCATGTGGGGCTGGGCAAGAACTTCTATAGGCTCCTGGGGCCATTCAGCCACAGTGTGGACCCTCCTGGTCCCTTCAGGAAGGAGCAGGAGGAAATCAGAATTCACTGTCTTGTATTACAGCTCTGGTGATTTATAAATAAATCATCCCCACAGGATGATTGATGTCTCCATATAAATAATTAAGTCTTGACCTTATGTTATGACACCTGCTAAATTTTTTGGCACTTGGAACCAGTGCCCAGGAGAGATCCTTGACTGTGGATAAATGAAGGTGGGACTGGATTCAAGGGGGAGGGGGAGACAGGTTTTTGTTTACCCTCATTTTGTTCTGTTTGATTCCATCAGCTAACTGATGATGATTATTAATCTCTGTTGCCATCTACTCTATGGATTTAATTCCTGCCTGTGATTGCTAGAAAGTTTGCTCCATTAGAAGCAGACTTTGATTGGATTTCCAGTAGCCAGAGTTTCCCAGGTGCCCCCCAAATCATTGTGTTACCTAGTCCAGGCACCTTACAATTATTTTTGTTTGCAATTTACTTTGTTTGGTGACAGAGCTCCAGTAGCCTGGGTGACACAGTCATTATGCTCAGCCAGGATAGGTAGCAGGTGTCAGCAAAAGTTTAATTTGGAAGCTCATGAATTCAAAAAAAGAGCTTAACAGCTATCCCCAACACAGAGAGCTGCTGTGGCCTGAGCCTGGAAAAGAGAAAATCCCAGGGACATGAAAGGAATTGATGAGACACCAGGCATCTGACAAAATGAAATCTTCTTGGGATAAACTGAGGATAGCTTTCTTGTCAAATGGTGAGCATCATTAATAAACAAAACAGATTTAGTAGCAGCATTTCCAGTTTTCATTTCTGAGATCGTTCAGGTTTACTATTCACTTTCTCTCTCTAGTACTGTAGGTACAGCCTATTCTCTTAATAGCTGCAACTTTTAAATCTTGCAATAAAATACAAGAATTTCAGGGTAGGTGTCTAACATTAAAAAACAAGCATCTTTGGTTTTTTTTTTTTTTTTTAACATATTAATCTACATGCCACATAAGTCAGCTACAGACAGAAAGCAATATTATAACACAATTACAATAAGGGGTTTTCCTAAGCCCTGAAAAATCTTAAAAAATTAGCGACACAGCTATGACCGGGTATCACATCCTTCCTGGCTACTTCTACAGGCAGCACCCGGGAATCCCAGCTGTCAGCAGGGTGCTGTCTGACTGCCCAGCACCAGCACACCGGGGCTCACAGGTACAGACCGTTCTTTGCTGTGTGTTTGCCGGGGTTTGAACACACCCGTTCCTGGAGGGTTGGCTGAGCTGTAAAGGGGCATCGCAAGGTCCGGGCTGCCAAGTGTGGCCGAGCAGGGGCAGGGGAATCAGGACGTGCTGAAAAGCACTCCTGTGGGAGAGCAGCACCCAAAGGAACCCCCTCCAAAGATAACTCCAGAAATTAAAAAGTGCCTCCGTGTCCGCTCACACGGCTCCTGTTCGCACAGACTGAACTCCGGGTGAACTGGATTTCCAGTCTAGGGAGATGCCCGCATTTATCAACTACTTTGCTCTGGATCCCGTTGTTCTCGCTACGGAACCCGTGCCGGACCCGTACCCACGAGCGTCCAGCCCGTCGGAGCGGCCGGCTCCATGCTCATGCGGAGGTGGGTGCCGGTGCCCCGGTGCCCGGCGCTGTGCCGGCCCCGCCCGGTGCGAAGGGAGCGCAGGGCAGGAGGGGACACGCCGCAGCCCGGCCCCGAGCGCGGCCCCTCCGCCCCAATTACCGGCGCTGCTAATTACGGCGCCGCGAGCCGGGAGAGCGGCCCTGAGGTCAGGGGGTCGCGCCGGCGGGGATGAGGAGGGGACGCGGGACGAGGGACCCCAGCGCGGCCCCGCCGCAAGTTTGGTCACTTTCCCGAAGTGGCGCGGGGAAAAGTTGGGGAGCGGCCGGGGCACGCGGGGATCCGGGCGGCGAAGCGCGTCCCGGGCCCGGGGACGGGGGGGGGTTCTCGCCACTGACCTGCGCCGCGGCCGCGCCGCCTCCCGCGCTCGCTCAGCGCATCCTCCGCGCCGCTCCCGCCGCCGCCCTGCGCGCCGCAGCCGCGGCTCCGCGCCCGCGATGCTCGGCGGGGAGGAGAGAGCAAAGCGGGACGGGCCGCCCGGAGACGGGAGGCCGCCGCCCCCCTGCCCGCCCCCGGCCCCCGCCCCGGCCCCGGCCCCGCCGCCGCCCCGCGCCCAGCGCGCACCTCCGGGAGCAGGTGCGGCGGCCTCCGGCGGGGAGCGCTCCCGCTCCTGCCGCGCCCCCGGCGCATCTTCCCTCGCCGCGGCGCGGGCGGGGCCGGCCGGGGCCGCCGCCTTGCCGGGGGTGCTCTCGCCTCTCGAGTTTGACACGTTCCGGCGGCGCCGGCCGCTCTCCGCCGCGGCCCCGGCTCGGGCATTGTCTGCGGGCAGTTCTGCGCGGAGCGGGGCCGCCCTGCGCGCTCCCGCATCCCGAGGCTCGGCCCGCGCGGCTCCCGGCGGGATCCTGCATCCCCCAGGGGCGCGTCCGGCCACGGAGCAGAGGTCCCGGGCACGGGGCGGGGAGCCTCTGCGCCTCTGCTGCCGGCGGTGCTCTGGGAGGGACGGAGAAGGGAGGCTCCTCCGTATCCTCCGTGTGGATACAAGCATCCTGCCGGGCGTCTCCTCCGGCCTGCGATTTGTAGAATATATATATATATAGAGAGAGAGATTGGTTGGGAAGGTCGGTGGCCTAATACTTGCTCCCAAAAGAAGGTTGTGAACAAACACCTCAAGTGCAGACACAGAGGTAATTGGAAAAGTATTGAAGTGATGGTGTCCTCAAACAACAACCTGGAGCAGACACGCTGTAGCCAGGGCATGGTGGGCACCGAGGTTCCTTGAGCCTGGATATGGACTGTGGAGTAACGGCACAGAAGGGGCCTCTTGCACTCTCTGCTGGCTATTTCCCACCCTAAAATACAAGAGAGGCTTTCCCCACATAACTGTGCAGCAGAATAAAGCCTAATGAGAGCAAACCCGGCATAGGCTGTAATCTCCAGAACGACCTCGGTGGCATGCCTGGCTATCGCTAGTGTAATGAAGCGGGTGTTTAATTCGATTGAATGGTGCCCCCCGAGCCTGGCATCCAGGGATGCTGTGCTCTGCACCCACTCCTCACTTGGGAGTGTGGGTCCCAGGAGCTGCCCTTGCTGCCGGGGGACCACGGAGCTGAGCTTTGGCAGCCCGGGGCAGCGGGAGCTTCCCAACAGGCAACACCAGATGTGCTGCCTCGAGTGCCACCACCCACCTCAACCCGACACTGTGTCTGTTCCCTGTGAGATGTGTCAACACGGATCCTATCTGCAGCCCTCAGAATCATTTCAGGTGTGTCTTATAAATAAACGATGACATTTATCCTGTGACTAGATTAGCAGAAATACATTATACTTAGTCTGCTCCCTAGCAATCAATTGTTCTAAGTAGGTGTTATTTATTAAAATATTGATTAGGGACCCAAGTCTGTAATTCTTAAGTAAGCCAGCTCATTGCTGATAGGATGGAATATTTAAACGAGAGTTTTGAGATCAGACTTTATGTAATTCCATTGTCATAGGAAAAGAAGGTGAATGTGACAGCTTTCCAGAGGAAGATGCATTCGTGCCACTTGGAGTTCAAAGGAAGAATAACATGTGAAAACTGCAGTCATTGCTTTACCTGAGCACCTTCTGTCCTGCTCTCTGTGGTGCAGGGTGCATAAGCTTTCACAGCAAAATAATATGTCTGTAACTGGGTAAATTGAGTTGCATACTATAAATGTAAAACATTGCTCGATGTCTGTTGCTATGGCAGGTGACCGGGGAGAAAACGTCCTCCAAGGGCCATCTCCTGGCATAAGGAACCTTTCCTGCCACATCTGTGGTGGGAGCCTTTGTGAGCAGGGCGAGCAGAATGCGCCTCTGTGTTCTTTATTCAGGTTGTGTTATGGAAAATGCTTTAAATGGATGACCTTGAAAACAAAGCCCAAACAAGAGTCCTGGCACTAGGTCCATTGACAGCGAGTTCTCTGCCCTGCTGCCTGAAGAACTCACAATTATGTTTTTCTCCAATTTTGCCTCCATTACTTACAAAAAATTCCCGTGAATTTGAAAAATAAGGTATCTTAAACCAACGATTTCTGGGGGTTATTTTTGTGTTTGGAGGATTGATTTTTTTTTTTTTTTTTTTTTTTTGCCTCTCTGTCTCCAATGGAACAGAAGGCAATGTGAATCCCTTTTGTTTACTTCTTTGTTTCTGCTCCTGACTGCTTATTAGCAGATATGTGTGTGGCTCTGCTGTAGTCTGGAGCTGGTTAGTGGCTATTACAAAGTTAGGAGGAAGAGTGACAATCACAAAGCCTTGGTTTTGAGAGGATAGAATGAACAAAAAGGACAGAGAAAAAAAAATTATTTAGGAAAAGAATATACTTGGTAAATGCATATGCTAGAACAATAAAAAAAATACTTATTCTGTTATTTCTAAGAAATGAGATTTCCAATTATTTTGATATTAAAACATGTTAAAGCAAAGGCAATATTTATTGAAGGCAATCTGTTTTATTAGTTGCACGGACTCAGACACTCAGGGTGCAAAGAGACACCCAAGTGTATAATCTAGTATCGTGATCCAGTGATGCTGGTACTGTGCTTATAATCAGGATTTCTGATTTATCATGCATTGCACACAGTCACTTAGAGTCCTATATAGAATGTAGTTGCTTTTAAGACCGGAAGGAATTGTTTACCTTTGCTTAGTCATCAGCAAATGCAACTGATATTTTTAAAATGTTTTCTGTGGAAAAATGGAGAACATTTGGAGGTGAGTGGAATTAATTGTAAAATTGTTTCTGGTGCCTGGATACATGTAAAATATTTCTGGTGGAAAAGACTGGAAATTATTTATCTTGGTGATTTGGAGCCTGATATTTATAGCAATACTGTTTGAATGCTTTAGGAAAAAAGATCATTTCTTCCATCCTGCCAATTATTTGGGAAAAAAAAAAAAAAAGGTCAATTTTTTTTAATACTATATATAGGAAAGCTTATCTTATACTGAGTCTTTATTCATCTCTTGGAAAATAGCACAGAGAAAAATGAAGAGAACATATGGTGTCTTCTATCAGTCAGTCATCATTACTGCTTCTTCACACTATGTCATCACCCCACAAATAGCAAATGAGTGTGAGTTTCTCCCTGCTGAAAAAAGAAAAAAACTGGTTAGTGCAGCCAAGTTAAAAAAAAATAATAAATATTACAATAGCATCAACTGGAACATTATATAAAATATTAATGACAATGAGAATGCAGAGGGAAAACCCTCTAAACTGTCAAACAATAGTATCAAACCTGAAAATGTTGAGCTGGAGCAGAACTCATGAATTTCTCTTGATTTGATAACCAAGCTTGAAATATTGATGGGACACAGTCTCTCTTGCCCATTCTTTATGAATGATTCTGTGCTATTTGAGGTGCTCAAACAGACAGAACTCAAATAAGAACAGTGAGGAATATAATGTAATAGTTTGTCTCTGGGGCATCCATAAAAACTTGAATTTCCTTTTTAAGCAGACATCTAGGAAAAATATAATTTTATTTAATTCCCTGATGTTCGTATTAGACTTTAGTATAAAGGTTGCAATTGAAACCTTATCTTTGCTTATCTGCTAAACCTTTCCTTATCTGCAAAGCCTCTCTGCCATTCTTGGTCTCTGGCAAAGAAATGTATGCCAAAGCAGCCTTGGAAAATAGCTACCACAGGAACTTCATAAACCCCAACCCTGGAAACATCTGTCCCAGCTTTGGAAGGGGTATTTCAGAACCACTCTTCTCAAGAAGCAGCCAAAGCATTTGGGGTTTATGGGGCAAAAAGTATATATATACCTATGAGTGTGTGTGTGTATGCAGTGCAACAAAGCAGCAAATTAGGAGCCTCATTGGAATATCTAAAGCAGATCTGGGCCATGCTGTCTCCCAGATCTCTAATCTTTCATTCCCTTTGGATCCTTCCCTCAAAAAGCAGCTCCTAACAGGATGCTAATGCACCTGGAATTGGGCCCCATATGTAAACTGCATGGCAAGCAAGCTCATTTGCGAGCTCCACTCAGTTTGGCACCCAGCTGAAATAACTGTATATGAGGTGCTTGGTAAAACCCTGGTTCAAACATCAGCCCATGTAGGCTCTTGGGCTAGAGGTAAGTTTCTTCTGTGGCCAGTTCCAGGATCTGATTTCTTACTGATGCTGCTTTAGGGTTACCAGACCCGACTGGGGAAACAGAGCTTTTATCTGAAGACCTTTTCCTTAAAATTGCTTACACCTAATGAGCCAATCAGGTGAACTGGGGTATGGGACAGTGCCAGTGAGGGTCGAGGAAGAGGAGAAAGCACAGAGTAATGCTAGGGATAGAAGAAATAGTAATAATAGTGAATAATAATGAAATATTATCGTGGAATAATAGTGAGTTTTCTGGGAATTAACCAAAATTAGGAAAATATTAATTAATTCCATGCACTCTGCCCCTGGAGAAATGCTACTGCATAGGTAGTGTCTGGCAAGGTTTCTATGGAGAGGCAGTGTCTTTTCCAGACAAAGAAATATCCATGGGACAAACTGTAGGGTACACAAACCGTTCTCTGGGAACAAAATAAAAATCTCTGGAAAAATTAGAGAAACCTCAAAAGACAGAACAGGAAGAGATGTATTAGATCATATGGTTCCTTGTGGGTAGAAGCAATAATAAATTGCCCCCTGGAGATAGAGAACATCAGTTATTTCATAAAATACAGCCAAAGGGCCCAGAAGAACAATATGGCTTAGATAGGGAAGCCTGAGAAGCATTTGATTTAGTCTTAAGTGAGAACAGCCAGACCTGCCAGATTCAGAATCCAAAAATGGCACTCAAAACCACGATTTGGAAACTCTCTAAATAACTGAGAGTAACTGGGAGCTGGAGCTGTTGTGCTTCTTACACTGGGTAGGTGCTGGAAGGGATTCTTTCTGCAGGACACATAAAGATGTGTGTTGAAATACTCCCCAGAACAACATATAAGGGTGCAGGGGTTTGGAGTATTTTACTGCTCCTGTTTTTTGTCCATCCTGGGAAAACTGTGGTTAAGATGGAGCAATTGCTGATAGCTGTTCCAAGCCCAGCTTGTTGCAGGGGATACAATGTGCTGTTCTAAGTTTGGGTCTTTAGGGGATGCATTCAAATCTCACCCATGCTGGCATTTGGGGCTTGGGGCTCTTTTGGGTTGGCTTCATTGTCCTGGATGGATTTGCTTTGTCACTTCCTGAGACAGTAAAGCTCAGGGACAGAATTTGTGTGCACCTCATGTGCAGCTCCCTGTTGTCCGTGTTTGGGCAGAAACAAAACCATGATCTATCAATATAGTGATGGACTTTGCTGTGCAGCTGGTGCTGAGCATGTTTTTCCAAGTGGATGTGTGGAATAAATCACACTGGAAAGATGAATTGGAGAAAAATATGCTCAATGTTGGCCAGCAAAAGTGATCCTAGTGGGATCATTCCATCACTGAAGGAATGTGTCGCAGCTCTTTCATAGGTGGCATAAACAAGTTCCTTTTTAGGCTGCTGGGAACAGGGGCAGGTCTCCTGACACTTGCATTCATTCTTCTCAATTTTATGTGCTTTGTAAGTTGGTGGTATGAGTCAGCAGAGAGGGAGAACTGTGCATGTAAGCCTGCTCCTGAACCACTGCTCTGAGAACCAGCCAAAGCTAAATAACTACAAAGTGAGGCTCTTCCCAGCCTTCCTGACCCCTTATCAGGGACCTTTCCTGTTTTCAGTATCTCTTGCCTTCTGCTTCTTTATCCCTCTGCATCATCTGTCCCACCCATCTGCTGCCAAAAGAAACCTTTGACCAAACCTTCCTGCCACCTCCTGTTTTCTTTGCTGCCTCTGTCTTTTCCCTTTTTTTTCTTTCATGTTACTATCAACAGTTCAATTTTTTATTTTTTTTTTAACATATGATATGAAGAATTGATTTTAGCGTGTGGTTCATGCAGAGGGAGCTGAGCCTGTGAACAAAGCCAATGTTTCTTTTTCTTCATTCTCCCTGAGTTTTGCATCTGTTATGCTGTTTTCAGTAAACAATTAAAATAAGTGCAAGTATTATGGTCAACTGGGATTTCACCTAGTCTGCCCTGTGCAGTGGGGATGCCATACTCTGGAGCTGCTCTGTGATCCATGGTTTCATTACATGGCACCAACTGCTTGTTTCTCCTGCGCTTTCACTGTTTGAAATACTGAGAGGAGCAAACCAGGGGCAAAGGGGAAGCCATAGATTTAGGCCTGGCTTTGCATGACCTCATCAGCTGGGTTTTGTTTGCAAACCCACAGTGTGCTTGAGATTCAGGTCATTCCTCTGAATCCCCCTGCAGTGGTAGGCGTGTGTGAATGCATCAGAGAGGAGAGATAAATGACTCACACTATGATCCATCTTTATTTCAAATAGTCCTCGGCAAAAGTGAGAGGGTGGCTTTGTGTTGCAAAACCATGTTGATTTAATTTTTATTTTGCCAAGATGGGTGTGGTTTGGGAAGAGGTACTTTATATCTTATATCTATCTATCTGTCTGTCTATCTATCTATCTATCTATCTGTCTATCTATCTATCTATCTATCTATCTATCTATCTATCTATCTTCCAGAGGGTGAGAGCAGCAAGACCCACGATTTTCAGTTTGGCCAGCTTCTCAGATGAAAGCTAACAGCTCAGTTCAGAGGGGGAAAAAAAAGTAACGATCTTTGTCCTGTAGATTTCTTCCTCTTGTTTTCATTTCTGAACAGGCATTGTCATCTTGTCTCATTAGAGGTAACACAAGCTGAAGGGTAAGAAGGGAAAAATCCCAGCTATTGACATACGTGATGCAAACCAGCTCTTATTTCCTTTGTAAAGCAGGAATTGTGGGGAACTGTAGCAGATGTCTTGTCAACTGGGGAATCTGCTGTTGTCCTTTAAAAGGCAGCTGCTGCCTAGGTGAGCTGCTTTTCCTTAGAGCTAGAACTGTGAGACTTCCAGTGTCAGCCTTTCAGTCTTCCCTGAATTTTGAATCACTAAAGCACCTCCAAGGTCACTTCCTGGAATACCTTTGGATTTTCATCACTTTGGGCCATCTGGACTAGATGAGCAAGGTGATGTCAGTGAACTCCTTTGTGAGCAACTGTCCATATGACAAAGAGAAGAATGTTGTGTACAGGGGAGGCAGAAATCTCAGGGCAGATTCAGGAGTTCAGGTTTATTTTGAACCGAGCCGTGTAACCTTTCAAATTTACAAAGCACGGTCAGCTCTTGTAATCCTGTATTAGTCTGCTTGGGTTTGATTTGTGTTTGTATTTTTACTACCTAGGGAAAAACAGATTTTGGCATCCTTTAGTCTGAACATTGTCAACTGTCATTGTAGGAATAAGGCAAGTAAGAATTCCCTATGTAAGCAAGGTTTAATTGACTGGGCACTTAGGGAGAAGAAAAAAGGAGCAAAAAGAAAAAGGATTACCTGTAGCTTGATTCAGGCATCCTGTCCATTCTGGAAATCAAGGAAAAGAGAACATAAGCTGCTACATTTGTGTGATGGCACTAAAATAGCAGCTTGTATTTACATTTTAACTTTCTATTACAAGGCTGCTTGCTGTGTATCTGGAAGCACAGATTTGGGATGTGGTGAGTACCTGTTTGGTGGGCTCTCTTACAGTGCCCCAAACACTCAAAACCCAAATATTATCAGTTTGATATCAGTGCCAGCTTCTGAGGCCAAGACCTCTGACACTGGGGATTTCATAGTGTTCTTGCAAGTGCCATATAATGACAATATGCAGATAAAAAGGACACAAATAATGTTTGCTCTGTCATTCTCAAAGTGATTTTCCTTGTACATTTAAAGTGGTCAGTGAATCTTTGTGCTACTGTTCAACACTTGAGTGAAATTCTCCCTTATGTCACCTAGGGCCAGGCTTTGCCCCCAGGTCCACTTTGGGGGGTTTCTTAGCATCTCAAGTGTCTTGGTAGGCTCCAAGTGTGATATAGTAAAACACAAAGCAATATTTTATAGCGTGTCAGACCTGAAGCACCTATGTAAATGTAAATGTAAATGCTCTTGCTCCTGTGTCTAATTCACTCACACTGATCCCTAATGTTGGTGATTCCCTGGATGGCTTCCCCAAATACTGACAGCAGAAGCACAGCCATATGCTGGAGGTGCCAATGGCCTTTTCTTTTTAATAATTCTTGTTTTAGTTACAAAGCTGTTCTCAGTGTTGAAGGAAATGCCCTACTTCCCCTCCCCTCTGTCTTGGTTTTTGGAGAGATTGAATAAAGACCTGACTTTTGGCTGTCACTTTGCAAAGGAAGCTGTTTTCCAATCTACACTCAGTTATTTGTCCTTCTGTGCCTTAAAAAGCAAGGATAGAGATTCCTGATGTGAATTCAGTGATGACATGTGACCATTTTCTCATTAAGCAAGCCAGTTTGCACTGGAACCTTGCTACTCCTGCAGCTCTCAGAATACAGTAAACTTTTTGTCTAATCCCACAGGGTCCTTGGAGTTTATTTCATTACAGAGTATAATATCTCCTAATGGAAACTAGGTAATAGACATACCAAGAGCTAGCAAACAGGAGATTTTGTGTCGAAAGAGAATTCAATTTTAATTAATCTTTTCTGAGTAATTCAATTGAGTCTTCAGGAGGAACCTATTTCTGCTTTTCCCTACAGTTCCCTACACTGATTCTGTGTATTTTAAATCTGTAACTCAGTAGTCCAAGAGTGTAGCTAAATAAAAAGCAAAAGATACATATTAGACCACAACCCGGGAAATTTGCTTGCATAAAGGATTGAATCTTTTCCTGTTGACAGGTCCTGTGTGTTTTGGTGAGGACAGTAAAATCTTTCTGCTTTTCCCATGGATCATTCTCCCTCCTTCCCCCCCACAGTGCATGCACAGGTGTATCCATGTGCATCTGTGGAAATATCCTGGTTTTCATTGACAAGAAGACTTACCTTTTCTGAATCTTAATTTAAAGATGAGCATTTCTTTGTTACTTCCTCTGCATCCCTTTAGCAGTGCAAGAAAGAGCCCTGTGTCAGCAGGACAGGTGCAGTACATGTGTGTTTAGTCTCTGCCTGTACCTACACCCTCTAGAGCCAGATGTCATAATTCACACATGAGCGTCAGCCAGTTTAGAAATTATTCTCTTTAAAATGGAATGAAAACACATAGAATGTATAAACATGTAGCACTATCTCCTTCTAGCTAGTTCTCTCCTGACCTCTAAACAACTAATTTCTCAGTTTTGATTTTCATTTAATATAGGGATGAAAAAAGGATTTCTTGGCATTACTCTGATTTTTGATTGCTTTCAATTAAAGCACGTTTATTTCTCAGATCATATTCTATTTGCCGTAAAAGGAACATGTCACCCAGATGTGCTCTGCCCCCATCCAGATGGGGAGGGCCTGTCCAAACAGGATGTGGTTAGAAGGTGGGTTGAGATTCACTTGCTGTAAGTGTGAAAAGTACAAAATCATGTCATCCCAGAGCAGTCATTATTTCCTGACACCCATTTTATGCAGAGGTGTCTGAGGGTTTACCACAAAACTTGGCCCAGTGTGTGCAGGGAGGCCCCAGGTCAGTGGGGCCAGTTCTGAGCACAGAGCCAAGCACAGAACGTGCTCCCTCTCCCTCTCTGATTTGTGCTCCAGCCTGTAACAGAAAATAAATTAATGTACTCATTCAAACCTTAGGCAAGGGAGAGTGACATACATTGCTTATCTGGCAGTGCAGGGTGTCCGTATCGTCTCTGGCAGAGTGGGGAGCACACTGACAAACACAGACTGCTCTGCAGAGTGGGGTCTGATGGAAGGTGTGCAGTGCAACTATTGAAGTGAGAGCAGCTGAGTGCTGCAACCCTGGCTTTAAATGCCCAATTTATTTCTCATTTAATTCTCCCCTTAGCATTATTTAACATTGTTTTGATAATGGGAGGCATTTGGCTCTGGGAATTTAGCACAGGGAGACGAGAACACTCAGAGTTTGATTTGCTGTTTCTGTAAGTATATTTAGTATTGCACTCGTTGTACAGTGCAGCTTGAATTCAGAGCACTGCTTCCCCTCAGCACAGTGGGTAATACATCTAGCCAGAAAGCGTCACTAGAATGGGGCAGGGAGAAAAAAGAGAGGCAAAGAGTTGAAGGAAGGAGGGTAAAAAGAAAAATGGATCGATAAAAAAATGGGGAAAAAATAGTAAAGGGGATAAGAGTAGTAAACAAAAATGAAGGGATAGGGCATATGTTTGTTAGAAAAGGAAAAGGAAAATGTGAAGTGGCTTGAGGATGCTGGGAAATCTCATCCTTTCAAAAAATGAGACTTCTAGGAAGCAGAGTAAGGCTTGATGTTAGAGCATTCCCTCACAGGCTGAGCAATGGCAGGAGTGAGAAGAAAAGCCTAAAAGGAAACCGAGGGGAAGAAAGACAGAGTGCTTTTGAAAGTGGATGCTGTTGGTAACAAGAAGGGAGGTGGTGCTGCTTTCTCCCAGGGCGCAGAGATGCTGATGGTCCTGCTGGGGGTTGTGAGGGATACAAATGCACAGCTGCACCTACCATGGGAACTCCCTGTTTTCCAAGACACTCATTAGAAGAACTTGACTGTATTGTACTTAAGGGCTATTTATTTGACATGCTGTAGAAACTTGCTTTTCATTAAGAGAAGGGAAAAGGTGAATCTGAGACAATAGTCTCATTTGTTAAAGAAAGTATCTTTTTGTCAGCATTTTTAACAAAGGAGTCAAACAGAAGCAGAGAAGGTTGCAGGAGGAGGCCCCATGTGTCCACTGAGCCAGCAAACAGTTTGACCCAGCAGCTATTAGTGTTTATTTGGGGGCACTTTTGAAATGTCTGCTTCAAGGCACAAGCCTGCGGAATCACTACTGGAGCTGTCCCAGCAGGGTCAGATGATGGGAAGAGTGTCCCCACAGTCCCTGCACGGGCAGTGCCACCCTACACCTCCCAGGGTGTGACACCACACAGTGCAGTGCTAGTGAAAGGCTCCTGGGGGGCCTTTGCACCAGCAGGTGTTGGGAGTGTGTCTTGGTTTGGAAGGACAGGTGTCTGCCAGGGAAAGCCGGAGCTTCCCTTGGAATGGAGAATGGAAACCACCTCCCTCCAAGTTATTATAATTTTGCAATTAAAGGTCTTTAGGGAAAGATACAGGAATAGGAATAACAGTTCTTTATTAGGAGTATTAAAAATGCAAATGTAGTAAAGCAAATGAACAATCAAAAAAATCTTATAAACCCTGAGAGTCAGAATAGGACCTGACACCCTGGTCAGGGTGTTGGGAGTAGTCCTGATAAATCCTCCTGGAGTGACAGATGTGGTTCTGCCAGAGTAGAGATGATCCTGTAGAAAAGGGTCCAGTGGTGGTGAGATGGGTCTGGTCTCCCTCTGGAATCCAGTAGAAAAAAGGCTGTCTTGCTATGCTTGAATTTCAGGTTTGATCCAGGTAGGAATGCTGGGCTCCTCCCCCTGGGTGGAGCCTCTCCCAATGGGATGATGTAATTGTCTCAGCCCTGCAGTGAGCCTGGATGGCCCATGAACAGCAGATACCCCTGGAGGAGGATGGGTCCTGGGAGAAATAAGGAACACTGCCCAGCCTGGTTTGAACAGCTGGCCATTAACAGAAGGCACCTGCCCCTCTTCACTGGAGTTAAAAGAAAAAATACCTCTTCAACTGGTTTCATCAGGTTGGGAATAGAATACATGCTTTGGTTGTATGTTGTAACCAAGACAGAGTGGCTGTAATTGGATTTATCAAGGGCTCAGACTCCCCTGCCCAGGGCTCCTGTGGGCCCAGGGAGGCACTGCCCTGTCTGTGCTCACGGTGTGTGGGCACATAAACCCTCGCCTGTGTCCTGGCATCCACACTGCCATCCAGGGAGCACAACTGAGGACTGCCCAGAGGAGGGAGAAGGATGGGGGCTGGTGTGGAGCAGATGCCCAGGGTTGTCTTTTTTGACCGCACAAAGAGCTGCATCTCTTGCAAATAAGACAGAACAACAAAGGGTGAGATTCTGTGTTCAGGTGCTTTAATTCCTGTGGGCATATTTGGATTGAGGAAAACTCAGTAAAAATATAAAAACTTGGCAATATCCTTAAATGATTCTCAAGAAATGTGCTTAGGAAATCAGATAAATTCTAGGGAACCCAAAGGAAGACCATAGCAGTGTTCAGAGCACTCCTTGACAGGCTGCAAATAGGAGCCATCCTTTTCTTAAATCAAAGTGCTGGAGAAATATTAGGAAAATCTGTGTATATTTGATGCCATTGTACAGTATGGCTGGCAGCTCATCTGCTACCTGTTAAGGAGCAATATTTATTTACAGCTTCCTATTTACTGCCATCCTTTTCCATTTGAGCATGTGTAATTTAAAATCATTTGAAAAACTAACAGAGTGAAACAAACTGTCTGGAGCACACAAGGTTATTTCCTTAGAATTTGGGCTTTAATGGCATACAGAAAGGGGCTTGCTTAATTTCCTTCAGGTAGTCTTTGATTTTGCATGGTTCCTTTGAGTCCACTTTCAATGAAAGTGTCTTGGGAAGGTAAAAGGAATCACAATTCCTAGGAGGAGAGGGGCAAGTCCCCTTCTATGAACCACAGGGACAGGAGGGTGGCACCAGCAATGCCTTTGGCCTTGTTTGTGAAGGAACATTTCTGAAGATGCTGTGTGTACTGGGCAGGAATAAAATGAAGAACCACGTCAATCCTGTAGTTTTTGCAGAATAAAGAGGTTTCCCTTTCCCCCCCGCCACCATCTCACCAGCATTTGGCTTAAAATGTGCTCTGACTCACTAGCCAGGTGGCTGGTAGGAAGTACAGAGCTCATGTCTCTGCCAGGGAGGGAGGCCAGAGCTGCTCAAAGCCCTTTCTGTGAGTGCACAGAGCCTGCTGCAGGGCTGGGATGTTGATGCTCTGGGATCTTCCCACTCTCTGTCACAGACTTTGCCTTGTGTGCCATGCCTATTTTAAAAACCTCTGGGTTGTTTTTGTATGTTTCTTGCTGGAGTGTGAACCACCAGCCTCATGCCTTGGGTTCCTGCTGAAGCTGTGAACTGTGACAATTAAACCAAATTCCTGATTCGTGCAAAATACCCTTTTCTATCCATCTGATGCAGGGCTTAGCAACACACAGCTGTCCCAGGTGACTTTCTGGGAGGATGAGCAATCTCCTTAGCCACTTTCCATCAGCATCCTGCTCTGCAGCTGTGTTGGTCACACGGCTGAAAGGCATCTGAATGTCACTGGGACAGGTAACGTGTCAGGTGCAATGGTCTGTACAGCCTTTGGCAAATGCAGTGGTAGGATCAAAGGTCTAAAGCTCTGGTAAACAGGACATAGCAAAGATAAACAGTCTTAAATAAAATGCTCTAACTCAGAGGTTTTGGATGGGCTCATCTTCATCCTTGCTTCAGGATTAGGTTTTCTCTTGCTCCATTTATTCCTTTGTATTTCAGCTGGCTTTGCTATGTGTTTTCAGGAACATTATTTCTGTTCAGGAGATATGAGAGAAGTAATTAAAATCCTTAGTTCTGTAATTTGCCTTGTACTGGCAAAGCCTGACAGCCTCTCCACTGGAGGCATTGCTGGCTCTCCAGTGCAGGTGCAGCTGGCAGAGACAGGGCTCTTGCGTGGGGGACGTAAAGCTACTAATGCCAGTGAACTTAAAACTTTGATTTAACTCTTCTGAAAGTTGAATTTACTCTTCAGGACCTCCCTGAAGTTGTCCCAGTAGCCCCAAGGGTGTCATTATCCCATGGGGCTGTAAGTTCTCGAGGGCACAGATCATTTCCCCCACGGATCTGTGTGTCTTCTCCAAAGGCTGACCCCACAGGCAGCTCGAGGAGCTGTGCAGCACATGCACTGTGTGACTGCAATAAGTTACATGAAAGTAGGAAATACGAAGGGAGATTTTATTTTTCTTGGGGTTTACTTCTGATAGCCTTCAGAATAACAGAAGTTATTTTTTCTCAAGCTATCAAGGAAAAAATATTGTGTTGAAGCAGAGACTGAGCTTAAGGCAACTCGGGTGGAGCAGGAGCTTTCAGCAGTTCCCCATGTGCAAACACCTACTGGGGCTCTTGGCTCTGCCTGCCCCCTGTTCCAGCAGGTTTTGTCCAGGAGCTGGACAAAAGCAGAAGAGGGCTGGACACCTGCACATCAGGAGCTGTTGGGAAGAGATGAGGAGTCTGGACAAAGCACTGCTCCATCACCAGGTAATCTGTGGTACCTGGGAGCAGAACGTATTTGTCCTTTCATGCCTCAGTTCAAGGAACAGCAGGAAAGCACCAAAAGCTGTGAACTCACTACTGAGCTGTGTGTTCTGCACTTGTGCAGCAGCCAACAAATACTGAATAAGGTGTAGCTGAGGTTGGGCCTCCTTAATTCTGCTGTGGGAAACAGAGAGACCCAAAACTTCTGTCAGTATAGCAAAAGTAATGTGAGCACAGATACTTGCGTGATCTTGTATTTTGGAAAGCGCAAAGGATCTGTAAACCTACCAAGGAAAAGGGTTAAGCTTGGTTTTGCATCTTTCCTTTAGGCAAGCAGGCAGCATGCATGGAAGCACAGTTCAGATGGAAACAGCATCACTACTGTTTGAGAGTGGCCAATCTTGCCCCTGTAACACACGGCTGCGATGGCCAGGCAGTGCTCCGTGGCAGGATGGCAAACACAGCCCCGGTTTGGTGCAGCCCCATGAGTGTGAGGATGGGGAGAGCAGGTGCACAGTGCCCTGAGCAGGGGCAGGGCAGTGTCCTGGGACTCCCTGTGCTCACATGGCAGCTGCACCCTGACCACAGGCCTGCCTTTAGTCAGATGTTCTTGTCTGTCTGACATGTGAAATAGCTGAGTCGAGTACAGTGTTAACAACTGGCAGGTTAACAGCCCGTTTTGAATCTCAAGGGAAAATACAGCCTCTGGAGCTCATACAGCGTGTGGTGGGGAGGACAGGGACACGCTGGACGTGGTTGTGGCTGTTGTTAACAATGTGGTCTGCTGCAACCTCAGGGCTTTATTAAAAGCTGCTCCATTTCACATTTTGTCTGCCCATATCTATATTTTGCTAAAAGAGTGACATGTGATATGTATATTTGGATACTTCAAAACTACCTAGTCCCAAAAGCATTGACTGAGATGTGAATGCCTCAGTTTCATCACTCTTGAGGATTCCTTCCCGAACACAGACACTGGAGAAAGTTAAACACAAAGAAGAAATAATTTCTTACTTCAACCGCTGTTAAATAATGGTTACTTAACAATTCTTTATGTTTTATACTATTATTCTTGAGACTGATCATAGTCTGAAGGACAGATGATGCTGTTTTACACTACAATGACACAGACTCTGAGCTTCAGAAGGTTGAAATGATTTTTTTATTTTTGGGATGTGTTTTTTTTTAATATACTATTTTACACAGACCAATTTGATTGGTCAGAGAAAGGCAAAACTTTTCAATCATATTGGTCAGACCAAAGGAACATCAAGAAGAAGTCCCTCCTAAGAAAAAGAATGAATAACACAGGTAGAGTTTACAAAACCACTTCTCTTTACAGAAAATTCTCTGGGGAAAGAATTTCATTAAACCAAATCATCTCACACACGAAATCAAGGCTACAGACAGGTATGCTAAAACTCCTTGGTAAAAAATAGAAGAAATTTCAGAGTTTGAAACAATGCTATGAATGTCTGGCCATTCCCCTGCCCATTTCCCCCATCCCGCTCCATTTCCCCTTGTTCATCCTTGGCCTGGCCAGCCTGAGAACAGCATCTTGGGTGGCAAAGAAAGAAACATTCCTTGCTGCCAGCAGACTGAGTCTTAGTGCTCTGCCTAGGAGCAGGTAAATGAAGAGCTTGATGAGGAAGGATAAACACACCAGGACAGTCAGCAGTACCCAGGAATCCCCAGAAATGGCCTGCCCCAGGTGAAAGGAGCTGCAGCGTGTCAGCAGAGATGCAATGGCCTGAGTGGGACCTAGAGAGAAGGCAGCAGATCCTCCAGATTGGCATCAGCAAAATCACAGATGGAATTGTATTTTCTGGAATTTTTGAAGGGCAGTACAGCTCTGCCAGCAGAGTGAATGCAGGCAGATCCAGCTCAGCAGCAGTGGGCTGGGACACCATTTTATTATTTTTCAGTTTTTAATAATTCTAGGCTTTAGCACTCCCACTTATTGCAGTGGCTGGCAGGGGGCCTACAGGAAAATCCAGTTTTATTGAAATTGAAAAGGTCAGTTTTGTTGAGCATTTCCATGGTGAAAATAGTAGGTTAAATGTATTCAGACTTCTCAAGCTACTCAGCTCTAGGTTGGACTGACCAAGTGGAAGATTTTCCCTGCAAGCTATTGTAATAGTATCTTGTTGCAGAGCTTTCATGTGTGGGGTGGGCTTGAGGTTTTTGTCAGAAAAATAAAAATTGCTGGCCAGATTCTTCAGCCTTTGCATTGCTGTCCATGGCCACACTGCTGCCAGGAATCTTGTGACAGGCTCTGAAGGCAATGGGAAGGCAGCTTTTCAGTATTTTCATTTCTGTCTCACCTGGGACTTCTGCTGACTGTCCCTCTAAAGGGTGTTTTGTGCAAACATTCCTTCATTTGTCTCTGGCAAGTGTCACCTGGGACTCTGCTCTTTCCCCCTGATGTCAGTGAGGTCTTTGCTCTGTGTGGGTTGGGTTAGTCCACAACAGGATACATTTTATTAGGCCCCAGAGTGATTTTGGTTAATTGTTCAGGTGAATGTGATCTCTCTGTCATTGCCTGAACATTGCATCGCATTCACAGCTCCTGCCCCAAGAGATGCAGGCCCCCTTCTCTGAGATGCTGCTACACCTTGAAATGTTCCTTCTCCTGGCTGCAAACTTGCAGGAATTCCTGCCCCAGCAAAGGCACAGGAGCTGAAGAGGCTCCTCTCTGTGCAGTAACTCCTGGGAGGGAGCAGTAACACATTTCTTGTTCAGTCATTGTAACTAAGTGTCCAGTCCTGCTCTATGAATTTTCAAATAATTCCTCAACAGTCTCATATACTTTCCATATTTCTTCTTCCTTCTGCTTGGTGCTGAGGTGCCATGGGTGAAAAATGGATATCTTCCTTTTCAAAAAGTTCATCTTCTCCTGCCATTGCTGCTAATTAGTTCTTTCTTCCCACAGTTTTCATAAAGCTCTCTCAGTAGCCAGGTATAGTGGCACCTCCTACAGGGTTTCTTCCCTTTTGTCACTGTGTAAACCCTTCACATGATCACATGGAAGGGGGTCCTGTCACGTCCCCTGGCTGTTCTGTGGACATCATCATGTGTGTGAGTGATCCAAAATGTGTAGAGCAGCAATTGCACTGGGAAGGGAGTGTTCTCCCCAGTCAGGCCACGAGCCCTGCCCCGGTGTGTGACCCCAGGGGTGTCAGGGCTATGGCTCCTGTGTCATCCTACCAAAGCCCTGGGTGCCTTGTGCTGGACTGCAGCTCAGAGGCTGTCTGAGAGCACAGGGCTGGGCTGGCAGTGGCCTGGCAGGCTGAGGTCATTGGTGGCTGTCCCCATGGGAAGCCTGGACAGCACTGGGGCAGTGTGAGACTGCTGCCCCCAGTTCCACCAGCCCACTGCCCTGGGTGAAGGGCGCAGAGGGGCAGGGAGGGAGTGTCAGTGAGAGATTCCCTGCAAAGACTGGGAATGAAATGATTGATTTTGTAACTTTTTGCAAGGATGTTTGTACCTTGAGATAATCCCTGAGCAGGTGAGGCACTGCTTGGCTGTGCTCTGGGGCCCTGCTCATGCTGGTGGATGTTGCCACACTGGTCTGTGCAGTTTGTACAGGCAGCAGACCCTTGAGAGGCAATTGTCATGTTAATGGGAGACCTGCCTGGGTTTTATAACCTTGGGTCCATGCCCTTCACTCCCTCCTACCCCTGGCTGTTTATCACAGCTTCTCCTTCTGCTCTGGTTGCTGCTCCCCCCTGTGCCAATCAAGCAGCTTTCCCCTTGGTGTAGGAAAAAGGACATCTTCCCAATCTGGGAATAGCTGAATCTTGTATTTTACTTGCAAGACACAACTGTATGTAAATTGAGTGAATTAGCTTTGGTTGGGGTCCTTCTTCCTTCCCTTTCCCTTTCTCTCTTTCCCTTTCCCTTTCTCCCTTTCCCTTCCCTTTTTTCCTTTTTTTCTTCCTTTTTGCCCACAGTCGACTGCAATATGTATCCCATGGTAATCCTTGTATAACCTGCTCAGAGTTTTATAGCTCCCAGTTCTCCTGTACCCTCACACCTGCCAGTTTCTCAGTGCAATACCCACACCATGGAGCAGAGTGCAGCTGCTGGGAGGCTGGGCAGCGCTGATCTCAGCTCCATCCCCACTCTGCACCACGGCTGCTTCTTGAGGCAGACTCCTCCCTCAGTAACTTTCCCCCACATTGCACATGCTTTTAACATTGCTGGCCTAATGGTTTTTAGCCATTGCATCTGATTTCAGAGGGGTTCTTCAGCCTATACATGTAAGAGCTGTTTGTTTCCTTTTGCATTCAATGTAACATAAATTGAATAGTGAAGACCTGGAAAACCAGTAGATTGTACACTTTGGTTACCCACTGCCCCTTTGGGTTTGTATTCACATCATGCTGTACAAACATGCACATTCTTGCTTAAATACAAGGCCTTGCCTATTTATTTCTCTGGCCAGGCAATTTTGCAATTAAAATATGCAGAAGTTTTTGTTTTTGAAAACAGATGAGCACCCACAAGCTGATCTGCATGACTGTTCTCCATTTCCCAGGGATGGAAGTTTAAATGCCGCCAGCAAACTTGGAAGAGGCCAAACTTCCTTAGCATCAGTTACTTAGTGAATATGATAAGCTCTGTAGAGTTAAACATTTGCTACACAAATGAAAGGAAGGAAGGAAGGAAGGAAGGAAGGAAGGAAGGAAGGAAGGAAGGAAGGAAGGAAGGAAGGAAGAAAGAAAGAAAGAAAGAAAGAAAGAAAGAAAGAAAGAAAGAAAGAAAGAAAGAAAGAAAGAAAGAAAGAAAGAAAGAAAGAAAGAGAGAAAGAAAGAAAGAAAGAAAGAAAGAAAGAAAGAAGAAAGAAAGAAAGAAAGAAAAGAAAAGAAAAGAAAGAAAGAAAGAAAGAAAGAAAAGAAAGAAAGAAAGAAAGAGAAAGAGAAAGAAAAAAAGAAAGAAAGAAAGCTCAACAATTAATATTACAAATCATTGTTTAGTTTACAGCTGGCCTGGGGCACCTCCTGTCACATGGGAACTGTACCTGCTCACAGAAAGGTGGCAGAGCACAGTACAGGGAGAGGAGGAGAGGAATGATGCCCATTGTGAGGGCAGAGGTGAGAGGAACAGGGACATTGAGGAAGTCAGGATGAAGCAAGGAATCTGTGGCAGAGCTGGAGCTCTCTGCAGAGTCCCAGCACCCCAGTGCCTTATCTGGTGTGAAAGATCATCTTTCCCCTTGTTAATAGTGAATATGATCTTTCAAATAAGATTTTATGTGTATTTGCATTTAATTGCTCAGGAAGGTCTCAATCCTGCTTGCTACTACATCAGTTTGGACTGGTTTAGATCTGCTGGGAGCTAAAGATGCTCCTCTTTTCCTAAACCGAGCCCTTCATGAAGCTGTGCAATTGACAGATTACCATTTATAGCTCTTTATTGCTTACTGTAGGTTTATTGCAAATTCCTTTCCTGCTTGGTTTTCCTTCCCTCTCTCAGAGCAAACATAATGTACAGCCTATGTAAATATAAAGCATTAAGCAATTACTGGGTTATTTCAGATGCAGCACTAATCATAGATCATTTCTGGAAAGCACAGCTCCCCGTGTCGTCTGGTGCAGTGCTCACTGGAAAGTGAGCTCAGCCATTACTGCCGTATCCCTGAGTTATTACTCACCCAGCCCAGGAAACAAAGGGGAGTCCCAGAGGTTAATGTGGTTAGTAAAGCAATTCGAGGAAGATGAGCTCGAATCTGCTTACACAGTGTACACAGAAGAGATTTAAGCAGCAGACTTCCATCTCCTGCTCTGCAGCTCCGGCCCTGTTCTGTAGGCAGGCTGCTGCTGGAATGAGGAGCTGCCCCTCTGAGGGTCTGCCGGCTCTGACATCCCTCAGGCAAATTGTCTGGCACCGGTTTGAAGAGGCTCGACGTGAGTTCTTGCTGAAAATGAAGACTCCCGAGGCTGCCCGTGTGTTTGTTGGTGCTCAGCCCTGGGACACAGGGATGCTGGGCACTGCCAGGGCCGGGGGACTAGGGACAGGCTGAGCCCCAGCCTGCTCCCCTCTGCACTGCACACCGCCTCTTGGACGGGGGTACATTCTCAGCAGGAGCCAAAGGCACGCTGGTCAGGCAGGCTCAGCAAAGTTTGTGCTGCCTCGTTGTGCCTGTTCCGTGGGTAAACAGCAGGATCAATCTCCAGAGCTGTCAATCCTGCACCTCCACTGGCACTGGAGTGCCTAAAAAAGATGTTTTTAGAGAAAGGTACAGGTGCACTGTGCTTCCTTGGAATACACAGTTGAAAAAAAAAAAATAATAGGATATGCTTAAAAGCCTGTCTGCACAGTCTTCTTTTCTCTCCACCTAAAAAAATCCCTCTTCTGCACTTCCAAAGTTCATTTGGTAAAACACTGAAATGAATGCACCGTGGCTCCTCACTGGAGGAGGCTCCAAGTGACTCAGGACACACACTCACCTCTGAGCTTTGCCAATCTCCGTGCCCTGCACTGTTTTTTCTGCTTTAACAGGTTCTGTTTTGAATGGGCTGTGGCTGTTTCCAGCTCCCTGCCGAGCCCCCAGAGCTGGCTCTGGGCACAGAGGGGCCAGCCCTGCCCGTGCCAGCCTCGAATGCTTTTCCTTTAGCAGTGAAAAATGAGCTTTTCCTGATGGGTTTCTGGCTGGCCTTTTCCAGGCCCTTGGCTCACAGCTGAGCTAGCTGTCACAGCGGTAATGGCACTGCCTATGAGCCTGATAAGGGGTTAGTTGGCTGATGGATTATCTTGCCCTTTCCTTTTGCACTTGGGATATGGAAAATGTGCTTATGTTTTCTTGAAAATATCGGATCTACAATTCCAGTTTGGGAACCGTGGTGTATGGGCGTGCTTAGATATGAGGGTGTGGTAAGATAGAGAGACAAATCACGGTAGTGGGCTGAGCTTTTTATCTTTGACTCTTGTTAAATGTGGAGTACTATAGGGCACATCTTTGGTGCAGTGTCCAGATTTCATTTGCATTTGCGTAGGAATAAGTAGTGCTCACTTATCTCTGCACCATTTACCAATTACATAAACAACATTTATAATTAGGATTCATTTATTTAGATTTTCTCTTGTGGGATTTCCACAAGCACAGTGAATTAGAGAATTAAAATAATGTGGCCAGATTAGTAGCAAGGCATTATTTCAGGCTTGCTCTGACTGTAGGTCATTCCTGTTCTATTCAGTGTGTGAGTGCAATGGCCACAGTGTAATTCTTTATGGACATCATAAAAATCTCCCAAGCTGTACATTAATTGACAGCCTGTTTGGATGCCTTGATTGTAACCTGCAACAGGACCAAGGCAGGTTTTGTTTCTGGGAAAATAACTCAACTTGGAGCACCGTGAGCAATTCCCCAGTAGCCATCTCGTAATGTGCTTGTCCTGGGAACATACAGAAATCCCAGTGTTGGGCTTGTGCTTTTGTTAAATTCAGAATTTCAGTGCATTCAAGCAGAAGTGATCAATACTTTTACACATCTTTCTCTCTTTTTGATGTGCAGAATATATTGAGGAGGGCTGAAAGGCGCAGCTGCTATTCATTCCTTGGGGAAACACTGGCCTGCTTTGGTAAAATCATTCTTTTTTGGAAGAAAATTTTTGATTTCTTGTAGAAGCCTTAGAAGATGCAAAAAATATATATTTTTAGTTCAGAACTGGAGAAAATGAAAATGTTTTCAGCGTTTCCATAAAAAGCAGACTGCTTCAGGAGGAAGCCCTCCACATTCTGCCATTCCCTGGTCTGTGGTCTGCTCCTTGAACATCCTTCACAAAAATCCCCCAACACAACCATAAAAGAAAATGAGAAGGAAAAATTTCAAGCAACCTTGATATTAACAAAGGGAATTTTTATCAGCTCACAGTTTCCAGAAGAAAATCTCATTCCTGCAGAAGCAGTAACCCAGACATATCTCTTGTAATGAATTTCAGCCATGAGCATCAGTGTGTGATGTATTGGCCAAAGCCTGTGAAGGGAGTGGGACGCTGATAGTGCTGCCAGCGGGGCAGATTGGCAGATAGCCTTTCTCATGTCCTGCAGAGGAAATGACAAATCCCTATTATTTACCATCCTTAAATAACTTACCACAGTCCAAAGCTCCCCTGTGTACTTAGCCAGAGCTCACAGTGAGTTACAGTCATTTCAGTGGTTAACTGAGAACGTTGGGACTGAGCCTTGTGCCAGGACACCAACATTAGGCATCCAGTCCTGATGGTTTCTAACTAGGGCTGGAGAGGAGATGTCCTCCTAGTCTGCTGCTCCTCCAAAGGTGGCAGGACCATGGGGCTGCCCCCATGGGCTCTTGGGGCCACTGGAGGATGAATTATTCCATAAACAGCACACATGGGAAAATGGGAGGCTGGGAGAGTTCCTGGAAAGAAGAGTCCCAGGCAGCTGCCCCACATCTTGTGGTCTGATTTCTGCTGGGAGTTAGGCAGGAAAGGAGCCTGCTTTGTCCATCGTGGCAGTCAGACACTTTTCAGGGAACATTTTAATGAAATAGATAAAGACTCCTTTTGGGGGGAAAGTTGATTAATTGGCATTTTCTGACAGAACATGTTTTGTCAGAAAACCCCTACCTACTCCAAATTAGAGGGCTGGATCTGGCCTCTGTGTTTCAGACTTCTGTTTGGATATCAGATAGTGAATTTCTACCAGTGAGAGCAATTTTCCTAAAAATTACTTTTGGATTCCGGCAGTTTGTAAGATGGGGAAAAAATTTAAAAACGCTTAGGGGCAAATTTTCTGCATGGTGTACAGGGAATTTTAACACATAATAACTGCAGCTAGGTGGGTAGCTCACTATGCTGGAAATTTACTTCTTTATACCTTGAGATTATAAATCAGGGTGTTTCTTTGTGTCAGCCGTGGGCATTTTGCCTTTTTTAGATCTCAACTTTGTAACTAAGTGGGGGCAGATGAAGTCTGTAATGCACAGAGAAGGGAAATTTGCACTGCTCCTTAAATCAAGCAGGGCTGAAATAGCTCAGGAAGATTTCTGTGAGCCAGCAATGCTACCCCTCCCTAAAAATCCTGTGGTAATCAAACCTAATGGTTGTGCTGGGAGCTGAATGCATTTCAGATGGGAATTAGACCTATGTAATGAGCAGAGTGGGGCATAATTAAGGCACCTCATGACACAGATTTATAGATTAGGATGATACACTGACTTTCAAGGCATCTGCAGCATTCCTCCCCAGTTTCCTTTAGAAACTTTCCAGAGATTTGGGACAGAGGAGTGAGGAAGGCAGGCCTTTGACCCAGGGGTTTAGGTAGGACAGTGGCTTGATTTGATGTTGACCATCTGATGGTGCCTAGTGCTTAACAGGACACTGGGCTCTGAGCTGCACCATGGCCCAGAAGGTTATTTTAGAGTGCACCTAATGCTTTTTCTCCTCAGAAAGTTTTGATTCCCTGAGGAAGGATCAAGAACAATCAAATCCAAATTAAACCCATGATCCCCACGTGCTGGAGATGTGAAGGGTCTTGGCTCCTGCTGCTTTGGGCTCCTGGTCGCACTCCGGCTGAGCTTGCTCATGGAGACACTGCTGGAAGCATCTGCAGGACTGCCTCACTTGCTGCTGCTCTAGCACTGGGGGTCTTCCAGGGGCAGTAAAAATACCTGAAGGCTGCTCTGAGTGTCTCTGGTGAATGCCAGCCTCCAGAAGGGCACCACGAAGGACAGCAGGGCACAGGAATGGGGCTGCCAGGGGAAACTGCCAAGTTTGGCACATAAAGAAAACAGAGAAAAAGTAGGTACTATGCTACCAAGATTAGCAGGAGTTAAATTCTGTCACCAAATTACTCTTAATTAGAGCTGACTGTAAGATCTGACATATTTTAGAGGTTTTGATAGTGACTGAGACATGGATAACTTGGGGTGAGAGCTTTTGTTGACTTTGACTTCCAGATTGCTCAGCAGGAGCAAGCATGTGGGATGCCTTATATAGCTCTAAAAGTTTACATAGTTTATATATAGTTGTGAAAGTTCTCATATTTCCACAATTTTTTCCATATTTTTAAATTTCCTCCTCTTCATCGTATCTTAACTTGAATACAGAAGCTGTAAGAAGGTAAAAATTTCCTTAGCTCTTACAGCACCCTAATCTGACCAAACAAATAGATCCACGTTATTACATTCAAGATGTAAGGTAAACCCAAAACCCCCAATTAGCCTTTCTCAATCAGTGCTAAGTTGACACGGGAGGGATGAAGATAATGCTAAAAAAATGTTAGTTTTAAAAACCTTGTGTGAGCTGGAGAAGTTGTTCCTAGCCAGTACGTGCAGAATGCAATGCCAATGTCAAAAGAGTCTCTTTGCACTAAAAATTGTGCAAGAAACAGAGAAGCAGAACAAAACATTACCAGCAGATCTCTGTAAAATGTATGCTTCACTTCAAAACAGCTGCTGCAATAATTTTCTTCTGATTTTGACCTTTGTGAATTTAACATTACAAAGCTGTAGCTGTAGCTTTGGATTCGGGTGAAGACAAAAACCTAAAAATAAACCTAATTTGTTCCAAGACAGAAAACTGAGGTCTGAGTAACCTCAATGTGCAATTACAGGTGTGCTCAGGTTCACTTGACTAGTTCCTGTAGAGAATCAGTTGAGAACACTTGCAGTGTTAATTTAAAGCTGGTAGCAGAACTTGCCAAAAGACAAATCAGGCAGGTTTCCTGCAGCTTTGTATAGCTCCAGAAGTCTTCTTCCAAATGAGTAGTTTTCTCCCCCTGCTAATTCATTAATTTTACAGCGCTGTGCCACTGTCAGGATGAGATGTGGGGTTTGTCAGGATGGATATTGTCACCGTGGCTGGAAGCCATGGAGAGCAGGGTGGCAGTGAGGCAGGACTGGGGGTGGGGTGCTGGCAGTGACTTGTGCCATGGTTGTGTCCTGTGTCCCTGTGCCTGTGCTGCTGTGCCATGGGCACTCTGCTGCCTCCAGAGGGGCCCTGGTGGCTGCACTGCTGTGTTCCACCTGGAGTCATTGCCCTCCAAGGGCTTTACAGGAGTTGGAGGGGTTGGGGTGGCAGTGAAGGGCTCCTTGCCACTGCCTGTGCTTTAAGGAGCTTCCCTCTGGAGGTTTTGGAGTAGTCTCTGTGCAGCTAACACAAAAGCAGTGCCCAAGAAACACAGCTAGACAGTCACAGGTGAGGTTGGACAGGATAAATGTCCAGGAAGGGAGCATTTTAAGGACAATTACACATGCTTGTTTTATCCTAAATTTCAATTAAGAACAAATAAAATTATACTGCTGGGCAGTCAGAGATTTCTCTGATCACTTTAAAGCATTGCCTAAGGCAATCTATGAATATTCAATGTGATGACCTCTCCTATAATATTGCAATCACCTGAAAACACAAATCACGGAGGTTTTTTATCCTTGAAGTAGGATTTGTGTGACATTATCTTTTTTCACCTTGATTGACTGGCACACCTTGAACTCAAGTATTCAGTGGTTAACACTCCTTGATTATTGTATGTTGATCTTGACTCTGCCTTTCTCATCATAGGATTGATTATTGAAGTAGTTTTGTGAGCCCATGCTAACCTGGTTTCAGATTGTTCCAGTGGTTTTTTTCCTGTAATAAAACCCCTCACCTGCAGTACAAATGGGCTCTGATGCCTCTTTTTGTGCAGGCCTGGGGATGCCGAGTTCTACTCTGCTTCCTATTCCCTCAGCTGTGGACAAAGAAAGCATTTGATTCCTTGTGTCTTTTCACCAGAGCTGGCTAGTCAGCTTTTATTAGCATTAGGCTAAATCAAAATACTCATTCACAGCTCCATGTAGGCCCATTTTCTAGGCTTTGACCTTTCCCTGCTCTCCTTCAGACCCTTGCCAAGTGGTCCAGGTCCCTCCTGAGGACAGTGCCCCACACTGCTGAGATTCCCAACAAGCTGCACCACTTGCCATCTATCCCTTTATTTATGTCTTTATGTCTCTTTCAAAATCGTGGCATTCTTGATTGCCACTCAGGATAATTCACTATAATTCTTAGATCCTTTCCCAAAGAACTTCCAACTAACCATTTTCCCTCCATCTTGTATTTCTGCAGCGGAGTATTTTTGCAGGCTCTTATTGAAACGCACCCTCTTGTTTGTGCTAGTTCCCCAGCTTGGTGGGGCCATTTGCAATTCTGATGCTGTCCTCCCACACACTCAGCCCCTTCTGGCTGGGGGTCATTTGCAGATGTACTGAATACTCTATATCCTACCTGCCAGGTCACAGTGATGTGGCACTGAACAGAGCTGGCTCAGGACAAATCCCCAGGCAATACCTTGGTTTCGTGCATCCTTCCATTGTGAGCAGTAAGCAATCAATAACTCCTCCCCAGCTTAAGTCACCCTGTCTTTCTTGCATCCTCCTACAGAAGTTTAATCTGCATTGTATATCCACAGCTTCTATAAAAACATGAGAAACAGTGTCAGAGACTAAGTAGGTTAAGTATGACGTCCCCCTTCTCCCTTCACCACAAGGTCTGCTACCTTGTTGCAAAATGAAATGATATTGTTTTGACATTACTTTTATATGACAGATTCATGCACAGGGCTGTTCATCTCCTTCATGTCCTCCCTGGCCTTACAAATCACTTGTTTATTTGTTTCAGCATCCTCATCTGCCCTTTCATTCCTCACTCTCCCATCCTACCCAGTGTTCAGCACGGGCACTGTCACATTCCAGTAGTTTTGTGCCTCTCCATGACTTCTCTGCAAGGTGAATTCCTTGCAATGCCCCTGACTAGTTCCATGTAATGACCTATGGGCTGTTTTCCTCAGGAACTAATTGGCTGCTGCAATCACAGAGACCAGACTTACTCAAAGTACCCTTGAAACTCAGTTGCTGCGTGTCTTCTTTCCCTTTATGCAGATGGTGAGAGCTACTTCCATCCTAGGTCTTAGCTGTTGCCCACCCACTTGTGGACCTGTTGATGGAGATTATTGCTCACAAGAAAGCCTTGAAATCATCAGCATTCACCTTCGCTGTACAGAGTCCTGGTTTTGCACAGTGTCCTCAGTTATTAGGGTTCTTAGGTAATTTCCTAGCCGTAGCACGTTCTGTGAGTTCGGTGGCCTTCCAGCCCACGTTGCAGTGTGCCATTGCCTGTCCTGGCAGGGCTGGGCACAGGTGACACAGGGGCACAGCAGGGCACCCTGCAGAGGGCACAGCAGGGCTTGGCTGCTGCAAAAGGCAGAGCTTGGCTGCCCTCCTGCTCACCCAGGGGTGCTCAGTGATCACACAGAAACAAGCATGTCTGAAGTCACCTCCATCCCTTGTTCTCAATCCGGTCTCAGTTAGTGCAAGCTAATTACATCACAGAATCACAGAGTGTTCTGAGTCGGAAGAGACCCACAGGGATCACGGAGTCCAACTCTGAATGGTCCATGTGAGAGTCAAACCCACAGCTTTGGTGTTATTAGCAGCGTGCTCTGACCAAAGCAGCCAATCTCAGATGACGTGGCCTTTGTTTCCCGTTCAGGAGGCAGAAGGTGACTGTCACAGCCAGCCCTGTCTGTGTGCTGAGCCACTCTGCTGCAGTTCTGCCACATGCACCAGTGTGTGCCACAGCCAGAGCACCACAGCTGGGAGGAAATTGCAGGCAATGGAAGTCCTCTGGCCCAGCCAGTCATTGTGATAGATGAAAGAATTGTGTTAATTTATATAAAGTGGCTTTTGCTAAGGCTGCTTCTACTGGAATTTGATTTTGAAAAGAAGAAATTATTCTCCCTCTGTAATGCAGACTTTGTAATGCTTATTGTATTCTTCCTTCAGGTCACTCAGTACCTGAAGCATCGCACTGCTTTTCTCCTGCAGATAAAATGATGCCTTTTGTTTCCCCTTGCTCAGGCTTGACCTCTCCTCTTGCCCTGCCATCCACACCTCTCTGATGTCTCAATGTTTGTGGGCTTAACCCTTACCGTGAGGAAGCCTTTGTGGAGGATTTAAAGGAGACCATCTTGTAGGTCTTCACATTCTCCCTTCTAGTTTCAGCCTCTGGCTTCTCCCAGCTCCAGCAGGATCCTTCCTCCAGTGTCCCAGTTCAGTCTGACTCATTTTCCTTCCAGAAAATCTGCCATGGGAGGCTCCTAGTCCTCTGGTTGGGGAACTTGCATTTCCCAGAGGGCACAGGACCAATGCTCACTTTCCTGGCCAGACGAGGTGCTCTCCTGTCTGCTACTCAATGTCTGAGCTGGAAAAACCTCATAAAACTTTTACAGCTAATAAAGCACTGCTGCTTCACCTGCTTTTGTCCCTGTACCTCTTTTGTATCTTCCCTTACTTATAAACCTGACACTTCATTTTCTTTCTCATCATTCTTCTCATGCTTGTCACTTGCCCATTTTAAGATTTTTCTGCAGCTGGTAGATCTTGTAAATGAGAACAGGATCGTTAATGATTTGATAAATTTCTGTGTGAAGACAGGGTTAGAAGGTCAAGATTAGCTAGTTCTGATAAAACTAGTCGGAGTTGATGTAAAAACCAGAATTTCAAGTCAAATTTCTTACTATTTTCTGCTTTAAAAAATAAAAGGACATGGAAATATTAAATTGACAAGAGAAAGACAACAATTCAGTAACTAGTAAGTTTTTAACATATGTCATGAGTGCCTGGAAATTGCTACTTTTATCTATCAACATATAGTAATGTTCATGGGAAAGGGCATTTATTTATGTGGCTAACAAGAATTCATACAATTTGAGAAGACTTAATTAAGAGATTTGTAAGACATATCCTTAAAGTATACTCAGAGGTGTGTGTGTCCATTGAAATAACCCCCTGGCTTCAGAGCACAATGGAGCCACTGATGGGAGAGAGTTTTGTCACAAACCCACAGCAGGCAGCGCTGCAGCAGCCTTGCCCTGGGGTCACTGCCCTGCCCTGGGGACCCTGTCCTGTCCTGAGGACCCTGTCCTTCCCTGGGGTCACTGCCCTGCCCTGGTGACCCTGTCCTGCCCTGGGGTCCCTGCTCTGCCCAGGGGACCTTGTCCTGCCCACAGCAGCTCCCCAGGCTCCCAGCTGAGTTTCCTGGCTCAGGAAAGCACGGGGCATTTCAGACAGTCTGCTTGCACACGGTTCTGTACAGGATGGGTAAAGTGGCATCTCTGTTTCAGAAAGGTTTGATGAGATCTCTTCATGAGAACACACAGTTAGATGGGCTTTAGTTTTCTACAACTTTCAAATACAAATATAAATACACAGAATGTGGCTCTGAAGGAGTGTGTGCTCTTTGCACTCCCAGGGCACACCAGAGAGCCCTTCTGTGTGGGAGAGATGATACCTGGCTGATCTTTGCTGACCATAAACATCTTAAAACATCTCTCTCCCCGAGATACATGCACATGCTTATGAATACATGTGACCTAACACGCGTTTTTCCTATTGCCTTTTTTGAATATTAAAGATCGGTATTTTTGTCATTATTTTGCTTTTCATAACATCTTTAAAGCTGATGTCAAGTGACAAATTAGACTCAAAACCAACCACAGTGAGCTGTCACTGGCTGAGGTATCTGATTGAAGATAACCACACGTGGCAGCAGTAGTACTGGTACTGGCAATGGAGTTATAAAACCAAGCACATCTCCAGAGGGCTCTGTGTACTGAGTGATCTGAGACTTGTATGCAGCAAAATCCCAGTACAGCTCACTCACCATAGCCCAGCTAGGGTAGGCAGTCTGAGTCAGTCCCCAGAAGCTGAAATCACTCCTCAGCTGCAGCAAACAGCTGCTGGTGGGTGTCACTTGTGGCCTTGCCACTCTCCGGGGGACAGGTGGGGACATCCCACCCGAGGCCAGGGAGGTACCCACGAGCACAGCTGAGCTGGAGGGCTGTGGACCACCCTGCAGGACTGCTGGTCAGTGCTGCTGCTGCTCCACAGCTGAGCCTTGTGCCCCCTGCAGCTGTAGAGCCAGCCCGGGGTTTGGCTGTGCAGGCATCCACATCAATAATGTTGGAGGAATAGGTATTACTGTAAGTCTTTGATAAATAGCTACAGCAAATAAGGGGCAGATAAGATGCTGTAATAAAAAGACAAATAGGTTACATGAGATAAGCTAGGAAGAAAACAAGTTAGATGGCTTTATAAATCACATCTAGGAGTTATGAGACACACAAGTTTGATCTTTGCTGGAGAGGCTAAGAGGGAAGTGTGAGCAGTATCTACAGACAGGAGTTGGACACTGCTAAATGAGAGACGCTTACAGGATTACAGGAAATCATTATCTTTCTATCATTACACTATTTAGGTCTGGCAGCTTAGGTAGATTTGAACTCACATCTGTCCTGCTTTTATCAATGACTTTAGCTAAAAGAATAGCAAAACTGTTCACAAAGGCCTTGAGGTCTTTGCAGAAGACTGCAAGTGATGTCAGTAGCCCTGGGAGCAGATCCACTATTTTGTTTCCCTTTGCTGTTGAAGTTCCATGGGTTTCTTGGTCCCTCTGGGTCTGGGATCACCCCTCACACCTCCGGCAGCAGGCTCAGGGATTTCATCAGGGCCAAGCCAAAGGATGAACTGCACAGCTCCATCCATATGGCAGCAGAGCAGGAATCTCAGTAGGATCCTCTTTTGCAGGGATGTGGGGACAGGTGAGCCATGAGCCAAGAGGGGATGTTGTCAGATTTCTGAAAGTCCCTCTGGAGCCGATGGGCTTCATCCCTTTTTATAATCTCCTTGAGCTAAATGACACATTGATAAACTGTCTAGGATAAATACTGTTTTCCAGACATTACCAGACAGTGGGGAATTTTTCAATGATCCTTTGTCACCGTTTAAGATCAAAAAGGTTTGTAACCAGTGAAATGGGAGGAAGAAAAAGCTTCTTGATATTGCAGTGAGTGTTTAAGTATCCTATTGTTTAGTTAACATGTTTTGACAGATTTGGTTTCAAGATGCATAAAAGTGTAAAAAACCGCTGTTATATAACCCTCATCAGTCAAGGATTGAAATTTAGATTTACTTCTTACTGAACAGAGCTATTGTGTTCTACCATGGAGCTAGTGAAAATGCATAGCCATAACAGTGCTTGGATTTAAAACACAATATACCAGGTGGACTCTCATGGAGTGATCGGAATACTAAGTGTCACTGGTGGTTTGCAATGAGCCTGAGAGATTATTTGTTTTAGGAAGAAAGATGAGTAGGCTTGCTGTAAAAGCGTGAGGAATCTCTGATTGGGGTACACATGGTAGACAGGCCAAACATCTTTCACTATGATAAAGTGGTATCAGACACTGAAGTTGGATTGCTTGTTCTGGTGATGCTGTTGCTCCCTGCGTGCTATGGCAAGTTAATCTGGTTCAGCAGTAGCTGGGGGATGAATTTTGGCATTTGGAGTATGTTTTATCACCTGTTTCCCTTCTCTGATTTCTCTATTTGAAGCAGGGTCTGTGTGTAAGAACAGTCCCTCTGAGCTTTGATGTGCTTCAGGCTTTGCCCTAATGTCACTGTAATCTCTACACACAGAACAGAATGCTTCAGAACAGAGCATGGCACAATCTTCACCAATTTGGAGCTGGATTTGTACTGCTCTTTGATTTTCCACATTCTGCAAGTTCCCACATGACCTGTACCCAGCACCTGCTGCGTTAGGGCTTCAGAGGGGAGTCTCAGGGGACCTGCTGACTTCTGAAACTCCAGCTTCTGATCTGGTCCTCGCCTTGCTCCCAGCAAAACAAAGGTGATGTGCAAGCATGCCACACAAACATGTCACTTGCATAGGAGCTCATCATTTTCAGCCTTTCCCACGCAGTACAGACTTCCTAGGCTACAATGAGGAGAAACAATAACAGAGTGCTAAACAATAATGTTTGTAAAATGGCAGGTTTTGGCTCCCCAGGCTCCCCAGTGCTGTCCCTCCTTGCTGGCAGCAGTTCCTTCTGGAAGGTTGGCCAGCCTTGGCTGCAGGGACATGCTGCTGGAATGCACACTTGGCAGAAAACCCTACTGGGAAAAGCAGGCACAGCCACTGATTTGGATGGAGTTGCACTTGTTTACACTTGAACTGAGCTCCATCCCCAACTCTGCAGTAGTATTTAGATTCCTGGTGCTTTGCTGTGTCTGCCATTTGCTCAGGCCACCTACACACAGAGGCAATGCTGCAGCTCCTCGGGGCTTACAGCAATCCTGTTAGTTAGGGTTTTGTACAGGGCTTGCCTTTTCCCCCTAAAAATGTATTTAAACAAGTAGTAGCACTATGCTCTGCTTTTTTACTGAGCCAGTAGCAAAGGAACTAAGCACAACGAGAACAGCAGGAGAAATACAGCAGAGATGTGGGGGATTAAACAACAGGCATCTTCTCATTTTACCAGCGAAGCTTTTACTGAAATATCGTTACAGAAAGAATTTGAATGGTTCTGATTTTACACAGAGTGACATTAAAAATAAATGCAAAACTTTAAGCATTGTAAAATCTCTGTTACTGGACTATTTCAGGCTCAGGCAATAGGCAAGAATACACACTTCCTTTTGTTTGCAAGACTGTTGCATGTTTTGGGTATTCCTGGGGTAAAAGGGGAATGGTCCTGATGGATGGAGGCAGGGTTGCCACTGGTGTGCTGTAAGTCCTCTCGTAGCTGCTAATGAAGAGGTGCTTGCTGCTGTTGTTTGTAACCAAGAAGGATGAGGGCTCCCTGAGGCTCTGATTCTTGTGCTCCTGGCCATCCATAACTCTCAGTGTAGCGGCATGACAAGAGCAAGAAAATGAAAAGGAAAAAACATTGGTTGTCTATAAGCATCTTTGAAAAATCGATCCAATAAAATGTTCAATGAATATATTCACAAGTAATCTATGCAGCTCTATGAGCTGAAAATAAATATGGGAAAGAGGAAGGTCAATCATTATTTACCTTGTTCCAAATAAATCAAATAAATTGTCAGATCAATTATTTGTCAAATATGAACCGAGCAATTTTTTGGTCTCTTCTAATAGTATGTCAAAGAACTGCATGATTAGCATTAGTTTGGCTCTCCAGTGATGTTGACTTGGCCTTGAAGTTCTGTAGGCCATGTAATTAAGCCACTCAGATTCTTCTTGAATTTGTTTGTTGGGTTTGGCTGGGTGCATTGCCAGATGTCCAAACAGATGTATGTCATTGCTGGGTTTGCTCCTGAAGAGTTCCATTTTCACTTCTGCCCTTGGCAGATCCTTCACAGCAAACTGCTGTGAATATCTTCTCATTTGCTTCCATTTACTGCAGCTGATGCCTTGAAGATTTCTGTTCCTTTGTTTCCTTGTTACCCTGTTTGGTTCACTTATTAGCCTGTAAATGTCCCTGGGAACTTAGAAATCTTGCCTAGATGGATGAGTGACTCATTATTAACAGAAATACTTTTTGAGAACTCATTTGTATATTTTGCTGGTAGGTTCTCCTCTATTCTTAAGAGTTCATGTCTGCTCTAATTTGAGAAAAGACTTTGATTCTTAATTTTGCACTCAGTACTGGGATGCTAACTGACAGCGTCTCTGCTTTTCTTCCCATTTTAATATACACAGCATTTAAGGCCAAATCAGGAAAAATCATTCATTGCCTGCTTAATCAATGACTTCAGCAGAAGCTTCGCCAAAAGAAGATGAAAGGTTTGGGCCAGTTTCAGTGCTACAGAAATACTGAAACGCCTCAGACTCTGGGTCTCAGCATGATGGGGGACAAAAACTGCCAGAAGGACAAGATACCAGGGAGTTTCATGAGCAGAGGTGGCAAAGGGGCTGCAGGATATGGGAAGGGAGGATATACAGACTTGGGAAGGAAGATCTGAGTACAGAAGTGGAAAGGAGACTTTGAACAAATGGAAAAACTCTCTAATTCCCAGCACCCACAGTATCATCTTCAGAGGCAGCTTCTCATTTCAGCTGGCTTTCTCAGAACTTAGACTCATGTACATGTAATATTTGATGACTTAGGCAGAAATAGGTCTATTTTCAAAGCTGATCTTTGCATTACATATTGAATCCATTATAGATTCTCTTCTACTTTAATGAAAAGCCTGCATGAATGGCTTAAAAAATGAAAAGGACTTACATCATAAATCGGACGGAGGCACTTGCTTGAGAATTAGCATGAATATATAAAAAACTTCCCCAATCAAATAAATGGTAATAGTAGAACTATTCAAACATCTCAGCATCAGTGAAAGAGATGTAAGTGCACTCTGCATCCTGTGGCATTTTGTGCATCTTTGTCAGAGGTAATATTTCCATAGTATTTAAAGGACACATTCTGTCTTTTTGTGCAGGGATGCAGTCTGACAGGAGAGCAAGTCCTGATTAAGCTGAGTACTTGGATCAAGAATTCATGGCTTGTGTTCAAAAACATTTTAAGAAGCTGTCCTTCTGTGGAAGAGATACGGAAGTGAGATGTACGTGGAGCTCTCCGTGACTCATAAGCAAATGCATGGAAGTCCATGCTGCGGTGTACTCACAAGGAACTGTTCAAAAGATGCCTCACAACAGTAGAGGGGATAAAAAAGTGGCATAAGCCTACTCTTGGGCAGTTTTTTCACTCCAGACTATGGCTCTGCACTGCAGTTTTCAGCCATGGAAGGGAATGATCACCAAGCAGAATGAAATAATTGGGTCAGAACTGTGATTACAGTGTAGTTCTGTTTTGCTATTCAAGCTAGTATTTTACCCAAAAGGTTTAAGAATTTTGGACTGGTAACAGAAATGAACAGACAGAATGATAACAGCAAACAAATTAAACTTGGAGCCACTCTATCTTTCTGTTTTATTTTCTTTCCTGGGTTTGCTGGGCAGTACAAATGTTGTCTTGTTGACACTCCTATAGCCAATAGCATATTTTCTGTGCTTGGTAAGGGAACAAGTCTATTGCACTTACCTGGGAGAACAGCACACTCAAAGTAAAACTATTATTTATTTATAGAACAAATGGGAAGGTTCTTAGAGAAGATCAAGTATGTAGAATGAAATGCCAAGGTTTTCTTTTACATCACAGATGGAAGTGATTTGCTGTCATCCCTCATTAGGAAGGTCCTCGTCATTGGGGATGTTCTAACCCATCCACCCCATGCAGAATATCCAGGCCTCTGTGTGCTGGGTTGTCATGGGTACCTGTGTGTATCCATGAACTCTGTTCAGATGGAGCCTGAAAACAATCTCATACCTACACAGAGAAAAATTCTCTTTTCATCACAAGAGCTGCATTTGAGCTCACATTTCTCTATCTCTCCACAGAAGCTTGTTTACTCAAAAGCAGCAAAATATAAAACATTTACAGAAACGTCAGCATAGCTGCAGCTTTGGAGTGGGGCTGGGGGAAAGGGTGGGTTTTTTCCCCAGAGGAGGGGTAGAATGACTGTTTTGGTCTCATGATCTTGGAGAAATGAAGGACTCTCAGAAAATGTTGGGGTTGGTCCTGCCTGTTGACTATTCCAGCATTAATGGTTGTAGCCAAGGGACTGAGTGAGTGCCATCTCCTCTCCCTCTCCCTGGAGCAGGGGAAGCAGCAGATTGGAAGTAAATCACCACAAAATGCAGCATCAAGTAAGGATTCAAGCTTTCTGCCCCCTGTTCCACCTACTCCAGAGATATTTCCCAGCCTGTGGCCCATGGGTTCCCAATTTTGATGGAAAACACAGGCTGATTCTGAAATGTGACAGCGATTCAGAGGGAGGGAAGAGAGAGTGCCAGATGGCTCTGCTTTGCACCTTCTTCAGTTTGCAGGATAACACTTTGTGATTTGCCATAAATTTATCATTCTCTTCTCTGCTGTGGAATGAAGCTAAACTTTTGGCCTCCCGGCTCCATCTTTCCACATCAGACCAAAATGATGCAGCATCGTGGAGGGAGGGGGAAGAATATCTGAATATCTGCCCTTGCATGTGCACAGGGAATAAATGGGGGGCCAGCTATGGAAGGAAGGAGAAGCAGCTCATGAAGAATATCACTACAGAGCTGGAAACACCCCCTCACTGCCCACAGGGAGTGCCACACATCTCACTCATCTGAGAGTCTGCCTGGAGGTGTCCTAGATCCATGAGACCAGAAGGAACTGTTTATTGAGGTGATCATAATCCAAGGTGGAATTATAGCTTGAGCTGATAAACTTTTGGAGGCATATTACTTGCGACTGTACACGTCCAAATGACACTTTCTTTGCTAATTTTCTTTGCTCTCTTCCTGCTGGTGCAGCAGAAAATGGTGAAGCAATTCCACTGGGGCATGGTGGGCCACTAATCTTCACACTGGGCAACAGCAGGATGTGCTGTGCTTTCAGGTCCGTGTTTCAGTGTCCTCCTTTGTCCTTCTGGCCTCTCTTCAGAGCTTCCATGGAGAAAATTTTATCCATGTTTTAATTCACTTTCACACTGTAACTAGTAGGAGTGTGATAATGTCACATTACATGATTATTTTTGGTAGTTGCTACCAGGGACTAAAGAGTAACAAGGCTATAAATACCCATTGCATGACCTTAATGCAATCCCTCTAGTAAATGAAAATGTCAATTTTCTTTTATGAATTCTTTTTATTTATTTTTAACAAATATAGCACATAGAGCAGAAACTTGCAGTTGGGAGCTGATTTTTTTAAGTTCAAGAGAGAATTCAGTGCAGAATTTTTTTTAAGTTCAAGAGAGAATTCAGTACAGAAAACTTGTCAATAGGAGGGGTTTGGAGCATGTGTCAACATTTGCAGAGAAACTAAGTTTATGCATGTAATTTCCATATTCTGATTGAATTCTCAACCAGACTTTTAAAATTATAGTCCTAAAATTTGCAGTGATGTTTAGTCTCTTCCAGGTTCAAATCAAGTCCTGTGCATGCCCTGGGCTGTTTGGCAGGATGGTGTGGCTCTGTCACCCACACACAGAATGAAGAGCTTCCTACAGCTTGGCCCCCTCCGTTTTGTGTCTGCTGCCAACAGAAGTCTTCTTGTGTCACTGGGGGAAGGAGTTCAGCCCAGGAGATGCTCCGTGTTGGTTATCAGCTCCATCACTGTCCTGCTGAGCTGAGGAGGGATTCATGGCCCTACCCCATGCAACCACCCCTGTTTCACTTCAAAGCAGCCACCCTCAAATCCTCCATGTCCTTGTGTCTCCCCTGTCTGTGCCTTTCCCGTTGTTTTGGTGCCTATGCAGCAGCCCAGCGCAGTGTAAAGTGTTCTGTCCCCAGGGAGGATGAGCTTTTTGCAGAGCCCAGTTTTGTGTCCATCTCCCAAAGTCACGGGTGAGCTGCTCTGTGTGCACATCTCCTTCAGCTGTCCCAGCCAGGCAGGTCGGAGCAGAGCCTGGACACTGGCTATGGTCCCAGCAGTGAGCTACACTTCATAATTTGCATGTGATCTGGATGCATTTTATAATTAAGTAAAAGTGTAAATATCTGGTTTTGCACTCTGAAATCTATGCACCTTTTCAGTACAATGTTACCTGAAGTGGTTTCCTTCAGAGCAGACACCTGTGGCCACTAGTCCTCTGACAGGGCATTAAGAGCAGAGAACCCAAGAGCTGCTGTCATTTCTCAAAGAAGCTGCTTTGTTCAGGGACAGCCCAGCTTAGGTTTAGCTATCAATTTACTGTAAATGTACAAGCAGTTTAACTTCTACTCAGAAAGGTACCTAAAGCATTAGCTTGCAAACAACTGTATGTGCAAGTTTGGTTTTCTCAAGAGAGAAATGTGCAAATGTGCCAAGATAAGATTAATTAAATCCTTTGTATCTGCTCCTGTTTTAAAAGTTCTTCAGTGCTACTGCAATGGCTAGAATCACAAATCTGCTTTTGCTAAGGAACATATCTAAATGGAAATAAAGATAGCTACAAGTATATCTACTGTGCTGTGCATGTGAGCTCTGGTCAGGATAATAGTTTTAATGTAAGAATTCATACTTTTTCCATATTTTTGGTACTCCAGTAGGAATTCCAGACTTTGAGAATAAATCCTTTCTCTGTTCAAAGATCCTATTCAAATGAAAATTGTAATTTAGACACGATTACATGGTTTAAAATAATCTGTGTATGTTGTAATAATGAGTATGTTGTAGCAAGAGCCTGTCCTTAATAAAACATTGATCTCAGTCTTATTTGTCACCTTTAACAAGGTTTTTCTTGCAAAGGAAGAACTGTCTCCAGAAGGTCTAGTATAGACTATAAAGCAGGATGAGGAGGCTCCCTGTTTTCCAGATTGAGTTTGTTTTATGGGATTAAATTCTATTAAGTCTGAATTTAAACAGAAACTCATCAGGAAAACAAGAATCAGTTTCAATCATCTAAGATTTTAGTTTGCTTGGGGGTTTTGGGGGGTTTGTTTTATTACAAGACTTGGTGGCAAATCTGCTAGGACTGAAAATTTGCAGGTTTTCTACAAACAAGCTCTATTTCTTTGAACTCAGTTTCAAAAGTATTTTCAGGTCGTGGAGTGAATTAAGATGGTTCATTTGAAGCAAGAGATCTTCTGATTGCTCTTTGCACAGTTCTGAGCAGTCTGCCATGGGAGTCTGCACAAGTGTGCCTGGCCCTGGGCAAGTCAGGAGTTTCCCAGGAGCCTGCTGGCCACGTGTGGCTGATGATCCACATCCCTTCTGGTGAGGACCTGTAGGGATTTTTTTTTCCCCTCTTCACCACAAATCCATTAACACAAAACCAGCACAGGGCAGAGCCTCAGGCGCTGGGAGCAGACACAGCGGTGCCACGTTTGTGCCACTGCCCTTGGGCTGGTGGGCAGAGCCCTGTGGGTGTGACCTGGCACTGCAGAGAGGTTTTCCTCAAGAACCTCTGTGCCTGGAGCCCTTCCACAGGTGTGTCTCAGGGCTTAGAGAGCTACACAAGAATTCACTTCCAACTGAGGAGCCACCAGTTTGTCAGGATATATGGTTATATATATTATGTGACTAGCAGGAAACTTTCCTTTTTTGCAAATGCCAAGGGTAAGGGGAGGTTGGGAAATCACACAGCTTTTTTGTGACAAATAGATCAAGATTTAATACTTCTTAACCATTGCTGCAGTGAACAAAAGGACTTTATTTTGTAGATTAAACAAATTCTGGTGAGTGGCATCTGTTTCTCATTGGCCCTCAGGGCTGATCCAACACTGCTTTTCCTTAAGCTTTTGCAGCACAGCTCTGTCACAGTAATGCTGGATAATACCACCAGTATTGATTGTTCCAGGACTACAAAAGGTCCTGTTGCTGTTGCAAATACTTTGATCATTTCACTTCTTCATCGAATATCTGCTACATTCATGAAGACTTTAAAAAGTCCCAAATAAACAGTTCTAACCAAAGGAACACAGGTGAGAGTCAGCCGTGGTTCTGTATTTGTAGGCAAGAGCAGAAATCTTGCACCTGGTGTGGGCAGGCTTGTGCATTCATAGCACTCAGCCTGTCTGTTTATCAATATTATGACTGCTTAAGAAAAACTGCATTTCTAAACCCTTAGTTTTGATTTTCATTGTTTTGTCAGCAATTTCTATGTGATTGGCAGAACTTTGGATATAAAAGCCTACTTTAGGCACAGAAACATTAGATCAATCATGAGATTTTATAGCTATTGCATTTGTATCCTTTTCACTTGCCACCTAATGCTGAAACACTGGGGATTCCCACTTTCAGCTTGTCTAAAAAACGTAGCAGAAGACCTACCCAGGTTTGTATCACCGCTGTACATTTGGTGATGACCTGGTGCACACAGTCACCACGAGGAGCTTGAGGCCTACAGGAATCCTTGAAGGGATGAGTCCATGAGTATTTTCAAGGCAGGGCAAACCCTGAGTTCCCCCTGCTCAGCTGGTGGGTTGTGCTGGCTTGGTTGTGTTGAACTGGCAGTACCTGGAGTGTTGTGCAGCTCAGCCCTGACTCTCTGTGTGGAACAGCCTTTTTTACTGTTGACTCTTCCAAGTGATAGCAGAGGTTTTACACTGTGTGTCTGAGCACACCCTTAATTATATTACTTTCTCTGCTTACTACTGGTATAGTGAAAATGTATTTTCATTTTGGTGATTGAAGTCTCTGGGACATCTAACCAGTGCCTCACAAAATAAAACTGCTGCTCCTTTTATCTCTCCATTATTCCTTTAGCAATCTGATTCTCTATTTTTTTCATTTCATATGTGCATTGGCTGAAAACCTTAACAATATTGCTGATAAAACTGTAAGTTTTATCTCTTTTATGAGGTAGATTGCTCCAACGACTTTCCAAATAATAGTTATTTCTTCTGCAAGTCCTTTGCTTGAAGACTTAAAAGTCTTTGTGTATCTACAATTACCATCTATTAATCCAAGAGTATAATCAATCTAACGCCTCCATGGTATTAGAAATGGTTTGGATGTTTTCTCTAATTTAATCTCATCTGCAAAATCTGAAATATGAATTTCAAGCCCATCCATCACACCACTTTTATACATGACAGTACAGTGGGAAGATTGAGTTCAAAAGTTCGGGTGTGTAACTTGTTTCTGAGGTATTTTTGGGTTACATGTTATTTATGCTTTCTGCTTAGTGCTTCTCCTTAGAGCCCTGTTAGTTATGTTTGATACCTTGGAACCCTATTCTGCTGGATTTTTAGCTCTTCTGGTATTTTTTCTTTAAAAAGAAAATCCTTTTTTCCCAGCCTTGTAATAGAAGAAATTAGGGTAGAAGGGTCAACCAAAGCCCTGGATCAGCTGAAGTCTTTCAGTGAACTTCACTGAGTTTGAGATCTGTTCTTCAAAAAGGGGGATAAAATTGAGGTGGCAGCTCATTACCCTCGGCAGCCAGGACTGAAGAAAGCTGAAAAAAATTGGCCACCTGCTCTCCATTCAGTGTGGTGTGGATAGGTATGGATAAGTGGGTGAACAGTATTTGATTAGAAGTATTTCTGGAGTGTGGGGGGGCACTTGATATTTGCTTATCCTACCATTCTACCACCAATATATTCACCTTCAGAACAGTAGACATAACAGTGTTCACTTGGAGATTGTGATAATTTGGTTTTCTGGAATCATTTGCCATAATAAAATAGTTCAAATCATCTCTCTTTTACTTTATCTTTCTAATCTAAATTTAAGTTTCTCTTTTTTGTGTGTGTGTTTGTTTTTTTCTTTTTTAAGGTCAAATTGCTGCTGCCCATGTAATCTGCATATGTTTGAGAGGAAACATCTGTTCTTAGGTTTGGATTAATAACGTCCCTGAACCTGTCCCACCTGCAGGTGAGGCAGCACTGTCACCCCAGGACCCTGCCTGTGGGCACCCACACATTGCTTGCTACTTCTTGCCTGGCTTTTTAAGGAAGGACCTATTGGTCAGATTGGTTTGGCTTAGATCACACAGCTCCAGCCAGAAAAGCAATGATATTCATGTTCTGTTCCCCAGGAGCAGCTGGAAATGCCTGTTTGAACAGAAAATACTGTCTGTACAAAAGCTGCCTCCTGCACAGGGTTGGCTGGGAGCTATTGCTGCTATCAAATGCTCACAAGGAGCTGGGAGGGTGGGGGGAAAGGGGCACTGCTGCCTGTTTGGTGACTGTGCTGCTGCTCTGAGGGAGAGGCCTGGGGAAAAGAAAGCGGGAAAAGGAGATCTTTAAACTGATGAGGAGCTGAGCCTGCCTTTGGTAGTGTAGAGATTAAAGGTTATGTCTCTACATTCCCACGGATTTTACTGAGGTCACTGGAAGCTCTCAGGGACTCAGCTGCCTGCACAGGCACAACTAATTGCAGGATTGAACCCAACTGATTATATTTGAAATTGTCTTTTTGATGGTTACTCCATTTTCTGAAGCTCTGTTATTTTAGTAGAAATCTAATATTTTTACTGAATCTATATTTTGTGTGATCCTGGATTCAGAAGAGAGCTTGTTAAACTTCTATTTGTACTGTTCATCCCATCAAGGTTGCTTATCATTGTTGCACAAGAAAAGGAAACATATCAAATAAAAAAAAATCCGTTTTATAGTTGGCAAACGCCTGTATTTTGTCTTTGTATGATGTGTTGTCATTCATCATCTAACCTTGGGGAAATCATGGGCACTCTAACAATGTAAGAGGCCAATAAAAAAGAAAATGATTTCAGGAAATTTTGAGCTAGGGATATGTAAAAGAGAAATGCCCCTGGGTAATAAAAATTCCCCATGCCTAATGGCTGTGGATATCTCGAGCAGGCGTGCTGCACATCCCCACCGCTGGCCCTGCTCAGCAGGCTCAGGGCACAGGGATGGTGGCAGAGCAGGAGGTCAGGCAGGAAGCAAAGGACTGAGGAGCCAAGTGCTGCTTGGTAAGTGCTCCTGTGTCTTTACCCATCTCTTGCTCCTCTTTGTTACAGCTGTCTCCCTTGATCTTGCCTTTCTCATTATTACTCTCTGCTACAGAGTTTGGGCTCAGTTCCAAGGTTGGGGCCTGCTCCTGCTGAATGTCTCCCATATCCTTTCCCTGTTAGTCAGCCTGTCTCATTAGACTCTGCAAGGCTTGTGCTGTGCTGCAGCAGTGACATTGCTCTCCCTTGCTTTGGTGACTGTAGGGGCTGTGCTTCTCTCCAGTTAATAGCTGGATACATTTGCTGCTGTCATCCCCTTTGGGCTTGGCTGCCATAGCTTTAGGAGGCTTCTCAAAATACAGCTCCTTAGGCTTCACTTTTAGTTTTGTGAGGACCTAGCCCCAGTCTGTGCCTCAGCCAGGGCCCTTAATGTTCTGAACAAGAAGGCAGTTTTTTACAAGAAACCACTTTTCCAGCAAGTCCTGTTCTGACAGATTGCAATCCCAGCAAATAGTGTGGCTCCTGCTGGAGGTCTGAAGTTCACTGGATATTTCCATTTGATATTTGACATTTTTGTTTATTGCACTTTTTCTTCCCACTGTTGCTCAAGCTAGCAAGGGGCACAAATCTCAGATTAGGGGCAGGTCAATAGGTCATGGGGTGACTGGGGCTATGTCCTTCCTCTCGGCCAGAAGTTGCCACACCATGAGCATTGACTGCCCTGGGCTATTTCCTGCCTGTCTGACCAGCTCCTAACAGGCAAGAGTCACATGCATAAAACAAGTCACTGTTAAAAAGAAATCACTACGAAGGGGTGGTTCTGCCAGCTAGCACTGGGAATGTGGGACAGGCCCCTGAACTTTGACACTGGAGTTAGAAAAGTCCAGAAGCAGTAAGTCAGAGCTCTTACAGCACATAAAGCTCCTTGCAGATAAGTCTAGACACAATCCCTCCTCCTTTTCCAGTGGACATTACACCAATGACTCTTCATTAATAGGAGTCTCATTTCCACGTGCATTTTCCATTTGTGGTGACACAGAGGATTCACAGTGAATCTCCACAGCAGGCACTGTATTTACTGCTCCCTGCCCCCCTGTCCCCCACCTCATTGTCCACTACAGCAAATTCAAGCTTTTGGTCTTGTCTTCATCAATGTAGCCTGTCATAGCTCCTAGTGTGAGCAACTGTGAGTTCTCTCTTTGAATTAGACTGTTGCTGAATCAAGTCCTTTTATCTCCTTTTCTCATTTGAAAAGGGTTTAGTTAATCCTGCTGGCACTAATATTTGAGCCAAAAAGCTGGAGTCAATGAATCTGTTATGAGCTCTGTGCTACTGTAACTGATTTCCTCCAGTACCAAGCTAGGTGCTATAAAAATAGCTGGGGTACCAATATGCTCCAGCACAGTCATTTCTGTGCCTGGAGCAGAGACATGCCTGAAGAATCTAAATTAGTAACAACTTTGCTGACTTGCTTCCAGCTGCACCAGCTGTTTGTTTAGGTAGACAGCCAAACAGCAAACACCCACAAAGCTGTTAACTCTGCAAATCTTCAGTAAGTATTTCCTAAACTACTGCTGACAAATTTCTGATGGGACCTTAATCTCTATAAAATCTATTGAATGATGTCAAAGCACCATTAGTCAGCATGTCATTGGGCCTATTGTGCCGTGGGGCTCAGTGATTGGGGTCCCCACTCTTACTGCAGAAAGGTGAAACTGGGAAGACTTTACACAGCAAGGGAGATGGGCACAGCCTGCGGCAGCTGATGACTGGTGGGTGGTACCCAAATGCCCCAAGGTGTGATTTCGGAAAGAAGCCTGAGCCTGAAGAGGTTTTTCCTTCTGTTTTTTATATCTTTGGAAACAAGAGAAAATTAGCTCTCTACAGTCTTAGGAAAACAGTTATTTGTTTTCTGCCCTTCCTCATACAAGAGTAAGGGTGGTGTCACCAGAGGGGTGCCGCACAGTTAAACGTGCTATCAGCAGGAAGTAAATGCACAAACCCACGTCCTAAATGAGCGCCAGGTCATGTTTAATATTGGAACTGTGCGGGTTTATACCTGCTTTAGACCTCCTGATACTCAGCATAAACCCCTAACAGCTATCACTGAGAAGAAGCTGGGCTGCAGGGGAGCAGGCTGCCTGCCACAACAGCATCCCAGGGTGAAACCTGCACTTTATTGCTGCTTGGCATCTCCTCACTTCTGGGACTCAGTGAGAACCCACACAATTTTCTGAAGCTGAATCCTTTGTGTCTGGCCATCATATAACATCAGCCTGGACCAGAGAAGTTATTGCTGTCAGCAGTAACAGACGCAAAGAAGTCACCACTTTTCTGAAAATGAAAACAAATATAACCAGAAAAACCCAGCCCCTCTCCTGTCAGCCTACAAAGCAAGGACACCAGGCAACAGTTCAAACGGGGCCTTTGCATGCAAACAAACAAAGATGCCTCTCAGGGCTTGAGGCAGAAAAAATGGCACAGCTGTACCACCACATCAATGGAATTGTATGAGCCTTTTTATTCTCAAGGATGCAGACAGATGCCACCTGAAACACAGGATGCTTGGAAATACCACACAGACACACACACAGTTAAACCACACACGTTCTTTGGGCTTCCCTTCCAAATCTCCTTTGCACAAATGGCATTAACACTGCTAGTGCTGATGGGAACCAAGAGAAGCTGTCCTCACAAAAGCTTAAACTTGTACAGAACCAAAGGGTGGCTTAGCAAAAAAGTGCTTTGAGATGGCAAATAACAATTTCTTAGAAATCACCTCTCTATTCATGACTGCAAAATTAAAAACAGACAATGAGATTTGAATTTAGAGGCTAGGCAGAAGAAGATGGTGACTGTAGATATAAATTTTGTTGCCTTGTGCTGACTTTTACTGAGCCTAATTTTCATGCATGCATGCAGGTTACCTTGTAGATACCTGTGCCCAGTGTGACTCGTGCAGGGAGGTGTACCCTGCTTTACCCCCAGAGAAACACTCTGCAATAAGGGCTGTCTCTGCAGTAAACTGAGTCACACTCTCATCAGGCTGGTAGTCTTTGAAAAATGCCTGGAAATATGACCCGTTTTTAAAATAAATGTTAGTCAGTGGATTCATTAAAAGGCAAAGAGGCGGATAACATCCTTAGTGAACTTTGTGCTTTTGGCACAGTTTCCACTGCCTGGAGAGAGGCTCTCTAATGTCTTTAGGGGAGAGAGCGGTTGTGTAAAATAGCCATTTTTTACAGTTCAAAAGATAATTGAATTCTCTGATTTACAAGCTCTAGTTTTTTATCCTCTCTGTCCTCTAGTGTGTTATTGCACAGCCCCCCTGGTCCTTCCTGAGCTCCCAGGTTAAAGCTGGCTCCTGAGAGGGGGCTGTGGACACTGGGTAGTGTAAGTGGTCAGACCAAGCTGGGAAAGTGCTGAAGTCCCAGGACACAGGCTGCGATGAGATAATCTGCTGGCCAGTTTCTTATCGCTTGGGGTTTTTTAGGTTTAAATTGAAGGCAGGAGCCAGCTGGGTTAAATTTCCAGTCAGATGCAGAGGAGATGAGACGAGTGGTTTGCAGGAAAAGGAAGTAATTTCTCTCCTCATCTGCAGTGGGCACCGAGGGCCAGCGCTGGGAGGCGCTTTGGGGCAGCAGCGCCGATGGCTTTTGGCCAGGCAGGGCTGAGGTCATGCGGTGGCAGACGTGGCTCCATGGCAACCTCGCTGGCATTCCCAGACTGACTCCTGCCACTCTGCCGAGCAGCACCAGAGAGGAAAAGCTACAGGAGCAGTGGGCCCTGGCATCAGAGGGCAGCATCATAAGCGTGCCTTTCTTTCCCAGCAAGGAGGATAGGACCGTTCCGAGCAGAAAAAGAAATGCTGTCCGTGCAAAGCCTGAAAGAACTCATCTCAGAAAATTTTAGTATGTCTGTGTAAGAGAAAGCGATTTCTTCATCATCAACAAAATACAGATCTTGATAAACCAGTGGCTTACAATTTTATTGCAAGATTTCAGAGCGGAAGATACATTCCAGATAAATGATAATTAAAGAGGATTTTCCTACCAGAAACGTGAGGAATCTGACTTTAAATTGGTGTGAAGATACGGATCTTAATCTGCAAAAACCTGAAGGCATTAATCTTTGGAGAAAATATTTACATATGCATACTATAATCTTGTTCAGGGATTTGTTATACACTGGGTGGAGAGTATATTATGCACACACTAATGAAAGAAAAAATAAGCTTTGTAAACATGCTCTGTATTAAAACTGTACAATGTATTGCAAGGGTTCAGGTAAGTTCAAGGTACCACAGGGAACTTGTAAGAGAAGTGGTGCTTTCCCACTGTGCAAATGGCACATGTTCATATCTCCAGGGCCAGACAGATTCTCTGGAACACGGAACAGAGGCTTCATCAGCCTCTCTCCTGCTTCTGCTGTAGAAGATGGTGCAAAGCCCCTTTGGTTGTGCCCTTCAACATACAGCCAAGGAGCCACTCCTCAGTGTAGAGAGAGGCTGTACTTCTGAGAGATGCTGAAGAAAGACATCATGAGTAATGTGAAAGAATTTTGTTCTCAGATGTGATGTGTACTGTAACTTTGGTGATGCTGTTGGGGTAATGGCTTCAGTGATACTGACTACAGTCCACTGCTGCAAAATTCCACTACAGTATGTTCATTAAAACTTACTTAGAATAGACAAAGGTGTTCATCTATCATGCTAACTAGTATCAGTTATAAAAAAGGAGATCCAGGATAGTGGCTTCTCTCTTACACCTGGCAATTAGCCCTGACTGAACTGCGCTCAGGTCACATTTCTAATGCAATACAGGTGCACCCAACTCTGAAAACCAGAAAGGAGCCGTGGTGCTGGGCACTAGGCAAAGGACACACAGACATAAACTCTGCCTTTCTGGCCTGTGGGTTAGCAAAAAACATAATATATGAGCAAACAGACTGAAAAATCATTGAGAAGTCTCCTTTAGTGAAGCAAGGCAATATGTTGCAATATACAAAAATTGATTCTTTTGAGCTGCCAGAGATATTAGAGAAGCATTACAGAGAACATCACATTGGCCACTAATTCTTAAAAAAACCTGACAACCCAAACCTCTAAAAAAGGAAGCCTTTGGAGCAGTTTTGATAGTGCTGTTTTAATACAACATCATGAGATAGGAGTTTCTGTGGCAGCAACTTATAAATACTGGTGGGCAGATTGATTTAAACGAAACAATTGCAGTCTGTATTAATGAACTGTAGCCCTGGTTCTGTGCCTGAGATGTTCTGGCTTTCTGAAATCCTTTTCCTAGGGAATTTTCTGTAAACAGGAGAAATGTTTTTGTAACTGTACGTATCTTATTCATTCCTTTTCCTAGGAGGGGCTTCTTCTTGGTGTCCCTCTGGTCTGACCAATGTAATTGAAGAAGTTTGCCTTTTTGTCACCAATCAAACTGGTCTGGATAAAATAGTATATAAGTGAGACACATCCCAAAAATAAAAGTAATTTTCAACCTTCTAAAGCTCAGAATCTGTGTGGTCATAGTGTAAAACAGCACAAATGAACCTAAAAAACAAATTATACATTTTTGTGAAGATAAAACAATAGCTGGAAAAGCTACCTTAGACTGTGTGATCCTTGATGGGCACATTTGGAATATACTAGATTTTCTTACTCTTAACTAAAAGTCAGTGGTGAGAGTAATGAGGTAATGTAATGCTTTACCTTTCTTGCCTTTTATAATAATTTAGTTCAAGCAAGCTTTGGTAAGATCACACTTTTATTTCAAGATCCAAGAGATCAATACAGCAGTATACATTTAGTGCTTGAGGGAAAATTTACTAAAAATCGTTTTGTGATGAAAATGCCAAAGGCAGATGCTTTTGTTCAGTGTGTTGCTTTGAAGGACCTTGTAATGTTAATTCCACATAAAAGACTTATGGCCATTATATCAAACAAAGGCAGTAGGGGTCCCTGTAGAATGATTCTATTTAAAAAACCCACAGTATTAACACATTTTAACATAGCAGTCTGTATAATTACTTTGGACTAACAGCTGATCCTACAATGTATGAAAGACTTTGACTCAAATAGGCACAAAACCTATCTGTTCTTTGCCTAGCTAGTGCTCCCCCATCCAAGTGAGGAGGGTCACAGAGTATTTCAGTCAGCAATGTTCTACCTTCCAAAATTTTGGAGGAATAATCAGCAGAAAACCAGATCAAGCTGAACTTAGAGCAATTCCTGTGCTGATAAAACAGCATTTCCCATTATTTCTGGTTTTGTGATATGGAAGCTTTCTGGATATTTAGAAAATGAGTTGAAACTTGTACTGAAATCATATATCAAGTAAGGATTTACTAGGGAGGGTGCCCTTAGTCACTGACCATTAGACCCTGTTCCCCACTTCATGTCATGGTATTGGCAGCTTGGGAGTGCTCACTGTGGCACCACATTCTCAGGATGTCTCTGTGATCCTTCACAGCAGTCCCAGATGATTTGGCCTCTCAACAGCTGCATTTTCCCAAAGCAGGAGAGAAGTTCAGACACTGCAGCAGTCAGTGTTTAGCTCCTGTATTTGACACCACTCTAGGCTGGAGGGCAGAAGGAGAAGTGATGTTCCCCAAGCACATGCTGTGACTGCAGCATCCTTCCTTTTCCACTACCTCATATTTGGGCTGCATCTGCCCTTGTCAGCTTTGGATTTTCATTCATTGTATTCTAAAACCAGGAGCGAATGCCTTGACCTGTATTCACAACAGTTGTGTAATTTTCATGTAATAAAAGGAAGTTTTTAACCTAACATTATTTCTTTTCAGCTGAGATAATAGAAGCAATCAGCTCTGATGGTGCTGAACTCTCAGATCCTGCCTGGACAGCAGTATGAACAGTTGAAATACTGAGGGCTGGTGCAGAATCCCATCACATGTTGCAGTCTGGCATCTCTTGTACATCCAAACTGCTACAGTGGGAATTTTTAAAGCTGCCTAAATTGCAAAATCAGGCCTTCAGCATGAGCGAGGATGTTCCTGCTCATGGAGAGAGTCCTGCTGGGAGACCAGTGACAGTTATGGTCAGTCAGACTGGGGTGGAGAGGGAAGTGTTCTGAACTCAGCCTCTCAGATATTAAGGGTTACTCCTCTCAGTTGCAGAGTTCAATTGCAGCATGGAGAGAATCAGAATTGTCTGTGTGCTCAATAAAGCTGGATTTGCTCCTAGTCTGGCAGCCAGTGTCATTCCTGTGGTGGCATTTCATGTATAGCCACCTCATAAACGAGTTTAAGTTGTGCACAGTGCAGGAGTTTCATTCTTTCAAATCCTGAGACAGAAGAACAGGATATTTCTTTCTCCCTCTAATGAATGTAGTTTTATTTCCTGCTGAGATTTAATACACTGCAAGTAACTTCTAAATGTGATGATTGTTTTTGGAAGGCAGGAAAAATGACTAAGAAGGAAATTAAAATAGACAGGACAGAGACCCAGAAAATCCATTTTAGGGAGCAGATACTACAGTTCAGGAGACTTTTAGGGCAAGTGTAGAAGTAGGCAAAAGGGAGCAGGGAAGTACAAATGCCCAAAGCCACTAAGGACAGTATTTGGAAGAGTACCTTGAAGGCTTTAGTCTTTTCTCTCTAGTCCTGAGAGAAGGAAAAGCCAAGTGAGCTTCCCAGCCTCCTCCCAGTGGTTCTGATGCGACCTAAGCAGAAGGAAGCCCCTCTTGGAGACTGAAAGCAGTAAAATATTTCACTGCAGTTCACTTTTTTTTTCCCCAATCTGCAAAAACTGAGAGAAGTTTCTTGAAATTTAACAACTTATCAATTATTTCTAAAATGAGGCTTTATCCATGAATCTGGACCCCAAAATAAGTATTGTTACTTGTCAAATGTGCAGTTCATGAAAGAAACTTTTCAAGGTCTCTGACTCTTGGACATAAAAACATAAAGAGCTAGAGAATGACTGCTTGACTTTTCTAGTTTTATCAGTTTACATGCACCTATCCAGACTTCCAGAAATCAATGTTTGCCTGTGACTGCCCTGCAGCTCTCACACACCACAAGAGCCAGCTCTGCATGAGTAGCTGTGCTTTTTTCACAACTTCTAAAGACCAATATGACCAGATGAGAAAAAGGGGCTTAATTGTGCATGTGTCTTAGTAACAGTGCACTGATTTTTCATAACATACACCAACTTAAAGCTCCATGTATTTTATGATCATACTCTGCCCTTCATTCCTCTCTTTCCTGAGTGTTTATTGTGGAAGCAGACCTTTCATGTGCAGCAGCCAAATATTTCAGGTCTCACAGTATGTTCTTTTGAGGTTCCAGACCAACAGAGCGGTGGCATTCCTGGAGCAAGGACTCACACTGCCCTTCCCGGGGTGGAGGGTCACCTGCCCACCCTGAGCTGAGTTTATCACTGGTTTATTGCTGCACACAGAGAGCTCCAGTCTCTCATTCTTGTCTGGTGTTCCGTGCTCCCCCGTATCTGCTTTCGCAACTGCATTGAGTTACTTGATGTGTGAACACTGTACTGTGATAGTTTCTTCAGGTATCTTGTAATCTTGAAGCATGAACAAGTAATTTTGAGGCAAGAACGAGTAATTTCACATTGTGATGAAATCCATGTGAATAGAAGAAAACCCAGCAGAGTGGGGCGAGCCCAAGGGCTGGCGATGGCTCCAGCCCCAAGGCTACTGCTAAACACCCTCACTTCAAAATGCAGCTGGAAAACATCTCTTCCAGGGATTACAGTAGAACTGCACATAAAGTGGATTGTTTGAGCAACCATTAACTGAGGAGAGGTCAGTGGTAGAGCAGCAATCTCTGTAAAAGGTTGTATTTACATGTTATCCTGGCTTCGAGGCCTGGAATTGTTTCTTAGAAGGCAGCAGGCGCGGAGAGGGCCGGAGCAGCCGCACACGGCCGCTCAGGACGATACCCGGGGCCGGGGAGCGCCGGTGCCCCGCCAGGCCGGCCTGAACCGGGGCGGCCCGGGCGTGAGGGGAGCGGGCGTGAGGGGAGCGGGCCGTGAGGGGAGAGGGGCGGGACGTGAGGGGAGAGGGGCGGGGCCGTGAGGGGAGAGGGGCGGGGCCGTGAGGGACAGGGGCGGGGCCGTGAGGGGAAGGGGCGGGGGTCATGAGGGGATGGGCGGGGCCACGAGGGGAGGGGCGGGGCCACTCCGCCCGCCCCGCGCTGAGGCGCCGCTGCCACGTGACCGCGCAGGGCCGGGAGTGAACATGGCTGCGGCGGCGGGGTGAGTGCGCGCCGGACCGGCCCCGGGAACCCCGGCACCGGGAACCCCGGCCCCGGGAACCCCGGCCCCGGGAACTCCGGACCGCCGGCACCTCGCTCCCTGCGAGGGGCACGGCGCGGCCGGCGGGGACTCGTGGGTCCCGGTGGGTCGGCGGTGTCCGGGCAGGCAGGGCATAGGATGGGGCCGGGCTGCGTGCGCTGGACCCGCGGTTCCCCGGAGGGTTTCGGGTTTTGCGCGGGGCGCTGAGGGCACTGTGAAGGGTCCCACGGGCGGGTTGGCTCGCACTGCCTCGCCCCCAGCCTGCCTTATCCTTTAAGTTGTCTTAGGTTTGGAAGTGATGCTCAAAGGCGGCTTGGGTTACACAGCTCAAGGGGTTTCGCATATTTAAAAGCAAATTTCAGCCATTTCTTACCATGCTGTAAGAAGGTGCCGTTATCACTGTACCAAAACGAAGGGGGAAGTTTCCAAAGTTGCCGGACGCGGGTCAGGCTGGGGCTCGGCTGTGAGCCGGGGCTTTGCCCGGAGCGTGTCCCCGGCCCTGGTGTCCCCAGCCCGGGTGTCCCTGTCCCGGGTGTCCCCAGCCCGGGTGTCCCCGTCCCTGCTGTCCCTGTCCCTGGTGTCCCCGGGGCTGTCCCGGGAGCTCCGGCCGGCGCTGCCCTGGAGCCGGGACATGGAGCGGCGCCGGGACTTCAGCTTCTGGTTTACAAGAAACGCCGAGCTGGCCGTGAAGAAAATACCCATTTATACCTTGAACAGCCGTAGTTGCTTTTGCTGTTTGGTTCTATCGCCTGTTTCCTTGTGCTGCTGTTAGCACGGGCCCCTTGCGCTTCACACGTGGGATGTGGAAAATTGTTTAGGCTCCAGGCTGGGGTTGATGAGTCTGTTGCTCAAAACAAACAAATAAATAAGGTCCAGTTAACGAACAAGTGATAATTTACTGAAAGTGGTTTTTGTGGTTTCTCATCTTCATTGAAATCTGGATCCTCTCTGTGGGATCTCAGCAGATCAGAAATGGCAGTCCATGAATTTTCTGCTCAAAAAAACTGAAAGTACAGAAGATTAACTGAAAAATGGTAGGAAAACCAGAAATAAAATAGGAATTTTGGTTACTAGTGTGTTCTGGTGGTTGCTTTACAACAAATTCAAAATGTTAGATGAATCATATAGTGCCAGAATGTCCGCTCTCTAAAATATAAAACTCCTGAAATAAGCATTGAAAATCAGGAGCTCCAGGCAAAAGAAAAATATCCTTTAAAGAAACAGATGTAGTTTAATGTTCCTAGCTATATTTCACTTGCAGTACAATAAAAGAGCTTGTCTGTGAGCTTGGGCCTAAGTGATCATAAAAATTGTATGTGACAGCCAGCAGGAAAGTGTCAGCTGCTGCGGGAGGCCTTTACCAGACTGAGCACTGGCTGAATGCTGGGACCAGCCTGGAGAAGACAAGGGAGCTGAGATTGTCTTGCCCTGCTTTGTTCTTGCGAGTATCCACTTGTGGCACTGGCTAAGGTTTATTTGCAGAAGCTAGCATAGCTTCAAAGAGGTGTGCACCACAAAGCAGTGCTTGTATCAAATGCCCTTCTTTATCAAGTGTATAACTTCACATCAGAGTTTTGGGTTGAGTTTGTGGCTGGAGATGCCAGAGTCCTTGTGCTGACAGAAGAAACTGGCCTTGAAGGATCAGCTGCTGTGTTGTATTAATTCAGTTCTGATAACTCTGCTGAAGCAAGTCCAGAGGAGGCCACGAGGTTGATCAGAGGACTGAAGTGCCTCTGCTAAGAAGACAAGCTGAGAAAACTGGGGCTGTTCAGCCTGGAAAGGAGAAGGCTGTGTGGACACTCACAGCACCTTCCTATCTGAAGAGGCTGCAGGGAGACTGGCTGTTCATCAGGAGCTGCAGGGTTAGGGAGTAATGGGTAGAAACTGGAAGAGTGGCAATTTAGGCTGGATATTAGAAAGAAATTGTTAATTGTAAGAAGAGTGGTAAGCTAGTGGAACAGGTTGCCCAGGGAGGTTGTGGATGCTCAGCACTGGCAGTGTTCAGGCCAGGCTGAGCTAAGCCTTGAGCTCTAGTGGGAGGTGTCCTTGCCCATGACAGGGACGTGGGGCAAGATGATCTTTAAGGTGTGTTCCAACACAACCCATTCTATGATTCTGTGATTTGTGTGTCTTGTGGGATATAGCTGAGTGATTAGAGATCATGGACCAGAATGAAAAGCTTGTACTTTCTTCCCTGGAGATAATTTATGGCAGTTTTTTCCAAGGCAAATGCCATAGTTTTATGCTGCTTTTGTATTTGCATTTGTATTTGTAGGGTTGATACACGTGTGAAGCAGTTACATATGCATACCCACTCAATTTACTACAAGTCACTGAACAGCCAGCCCTATGTGTGACATTTTTGCTTGTGATCTTGAGTATTATGAGAGTCCTGTTTCCCGATTTTTGTTTGCCACGGGAATCTGGGTGTACAGCCACCCACCCTTTTGTAAGACTTAAATGCCCCTGTCAGTGTTGGCTCTGCAAAGAACTCTGTGTTAGCTGTGGAAAGCTGGTGCTTGGCTCTGGTGTGCCAAGACCTCTGCAGGCAAAGCAGCACCTGTGGGTGTTCTGCCGGGTTGTCAGTCCATCCATGGGGCTGCCATCCGTCTGGTGTCTGGGTGCTTGCAGGAGAAAAAGGAGAACAAGAGCTGTGGAAGAAGTAAACTCCTCTGAGTCGAATATTCTCTCTGAAACCTAGCTGGCTTTTAGTAGAGAATTGCAGTTGTGGAAGTAGGTGTATCTCCTGGCAAGCTCACTGTGTCTGAGGTGTGAATTCACATGAGTGCTCATTGGCAGCAACACTCAGCCATTGCTGCAGGGTCCAGCTCAGGGTCCTGCTGTGTTTTCTACAGGAGCCTTAACACAGACACCAAGGCCATGGCCCTGAAGAAACTGTGCCACTGAAACAGCTGCAGAGGCCATGCTCTGCTGTGGCATCATATTCAGACAGGGAAGGTGGGATCTGTTATGTCCAAGGAAGAACACACTTTCACTTAGAGAAAATGTGCGCAAGAACTGTCATTTTGCACTAGGGTGCATTTTAGCTTTAGCATTAAGGTCCCAGTAAAAGGCACACTTATGTGGCTTAGTAAAACTGCTGGTATGAATTGCTGCCTAATGTAATTATTTCTCCTTGAGTCTCATTTGGATTGTCAAAGGTTTTAAGTATAATAAAAGCATTAATATTAGGCTTGAGGGAGAGGAAAATGTGCCTTTGTAGCAGCTTTCGATGAACTCCAGAGTGCAGGAATAGGCGTGGAGGAGAAAGGTCAGAGTTCTCTTTTTTTTTCCTTTTTTTTTTTTTTTTTTTTTTTTTTTAATCACAGAAAAAGATTCCCAAACTTGTGAAGTGAGTAAAATAGCAATGAAGGTGACTTTTTTCCTTCCTTTGAAGCAAAACATGAGACAGGCTGTGCTACCACCTCTGCCTGGGTTTTGTTTGGTTTTGTTTTGGTTTTTTTTTTTTTTTTCTTTTTGTTTTTGTTTTTTTTATCAGCAGATACAAAGATCTGAGAGCAACATATGATATAAGGGTATCCAATGATGTTCTTTCCTCCCTTATATAAATGTCCCATAAGGTGAGCATATGATTTCCAGGCCGTTGCAGGTACTTACTCCAAGGGATAATCATGTTGGAAAACAGCCTTTTCAGCCTCTTGTGCCTTGCTGAGTTACTGAGCCACAGCTATGCACCTGGAAAGCCTTGCCTCTTTTTAGTTTAAAGTTCACTGTCTGACCTAAAACTTCCAGTAGCTTTTGCTGGGATTTTATGAACCTGTTTCCTTTTTCCTGCAGGCACAGGCAGCCAAAAGAAAAGCTTGTGCTGTGCTTCCAGGCTGTGCTGATGTGCTGCAATAGGTAGTCTGCAGCCCCTGGGATGATTACCTGCCTTGGTGCTGGGCTGTCAGGTGTGTGTCAGAAGGAATAAAAATAAACACATTTGGGTTTTGTGCGCCATCAGCTGAACTTGTAAGCAGATAATTTGAAAAGTGGATTAGCAAGAACAATTTGCCTTCTAAAATGACTTACACTGTTACATCAAGTGGTTTTAAGCAAGTAAAATAAAGTATTTTATTAGCTCTTTTATGCTGTGGCTGCAGTAGGAAATTATAGGGTTTACATTTCTGAGGTTGATAAGTCTTTTAGGAGGTTATGCAGCTATAAATCAAAGGTTACCTTTCAGATTGCCTATGAAAGCTATATAGTAATTAAGATGTGGAGCTTTGCTCCTCTAAGGTTAAGTCCTCTGGTTCATTTCTTGTCATCTTAACATGGTAACAAGTTAACTGCACCTTTCTGGCATCTCCTGTAAATCAGAGCTGGTAGAAAGTGACCATCCAGACAGTCTTGGAGAAGCTGAGGTAGAGGAACAAATTGGACTTAAATAATAGGATTTTATGGATAAATTTTTTGATCATCTCTAATACTAAAGCTCCAAAGCACAGCTTTGCTATATTAAGCATAAAAAACTACCCCCAAAACAAACTGCTTTTAGATTCTTCTCATATCATTAGGTTAAACTCCTCCCTCTGCTCCATATCCTAGAAAAGCTATAGTGTTTCTGCTGGTAAAGCTCCAAAAAATTATGGACCTGAAATGGGAATGAATCAGCCACATATTCTTGAGGTACTTTCAACTGTTGGATTATACTCTTTTTTTGACTCAGAGAGGGGGCAACTGAGAGGCGTTTTAAATACTTTGGGTTTATTTTTAATCTTATGTGAAGGGTGAGACAATATAGATATTAACAAAATTGGAATGGAACATAAAATGGCTTGAAAGTGAAGAAGACTTAAATATGGCTTTTGAAATTTGAATTCTCAAAAGGTTTTGAGCGTTCTCTAGAAATCCATTTCCCACATTCAACATCTAAAATTGCTTAATAGCAGCAAGCCTTCTGCTTTTAAACTGTGTTGAGTGCCATCTTTCAGGGTCTTTCTGGGCTGTCCCAGCACATTTGTGTTGCCCTAGGGTCCAGCAGGGGTACCCAGTCCATGCTCCTGTGGCCAGATGTTTGAGTTCAGTCACTGGCTGAAGCTGCTTGTTGCATGCAAGACAAAACATACTTACACAGAAAAGAGATTTGCAGGTCCTGTCTATAGGAAATGCTGTTGTCCTTTTTCTGTTATCCATCATAATTTCTTTCCATTCCCGGTTTCCCAGAAAGACTTGCTGAAATTTGCTAGACTTAATGTAAACTTCCACTTCTGTTTTCAGCAACTCAGAACGGATTTCTCCTGCTTTGGCTGTCCTCAGCTGACACGGGCTGTAGTCACTCTGTGTTGTGTTACCCAAAGGGGTGTAGTGAGGGTCGTGCTCTGGGCTGTAGCTGCAGCCAGCCTTGTCTGTGTTTGCCCCTTTTTCCTTTGGGACTCGTGTGAGCAATGCTTGGTGGTTGCTTGAGAGTGATGCCTGTGTACAGCATCTCTGCCCCATGAGTGATGAGCCTCTTGTTAGTAGAGTTGAACTAGACTGATGAACACTGTGCATCTAAATTGTGCTAACCACTGTCTTTGCCATTAATTGTCGATTGAAAACATCTCTTCTAGACCCTCCTTTTGGCTGGGGAATGAGACTTTGAAAGTGCCTGTAGCACTCTTTGCCTTGAACAGAAGACGACTGTGTGAGCGCCTGAGGCAGAATAAGGATGTCCAGAAGAATTCAATTGTTCTGCTGCAGGGTGGAGAAGAAACCCAGAGATATTGTACTGATACTGGGATTGTGTTTCGCCAGGTAAGAGCTGAATCAAAACTTCAAATTAAGAAACTAACTTTGTGTGAATTTTTAAATTATTTTAAATTATGTTCTCTTTATCTCTCAGACGTGCATTGTCGTGCTTTGCTTAAATAAATTGGCTTCTTTATAACATTGCTTCTTCACTTTGAGTTGCTCTCACTTTCAGTACTTTAGTGCAGGCTCATTATCTGGTTTAAAGGGCTTAAACCTGTTCAAGGTCTTACTGCTCATCAGTGTTTGACTCTAATCTTGAAGACATCAGTGGAATATTTCTTAATTTTTTCAGTCTTGTCTGTGACCCAAAAAACAAGCTTTTTTGTGTTATAAAACATGTTACAGTAGACTTAAGGTGAATTAATTAATAGAAAAGTATATTTCATGGTTTTATAGAACAGCAGCTTATATCTGGGAATTTTCATGTGTCTTAACTTAGACTCTTCCTTATGTACCCATGTGTTCTGTCACAAATAGGACTTAACACATTCTGGGGATGTTGGTTTAAAACAACTCAAATTGTCCATATCCCATACCCTGCGTGGTTTCTGCAGCACTTTGTTTTGTGAATTTAATTGAGCTATTGTATGTAATGAAGAAACAAACCCAGTAAATTCTAATTTCGATAGCACATATCTCAATGAAGTCACTAGTCTGGTTTTAGAAGAGATGCACCTTTCAGGCTACAGAACCTATGTCCGTTCTTACCAAAATTAAATCCTGTATTGTTGGGTGTTTTCTTGTTTGCTTGCTTGTTCTTAAAATAACTCTTGGCTAAGGGCTGTTCCTAGTGCAGCTTCCTCTTCTCTGGGGAAGGTTGGGGTTTCACTTCAGCACCTTGCCTTCACAACCCAATGAAGCAGCACTCTGCTTTTGCCTTGTCTCTTGTGACATCATTGTTCCTTTCTCATGATGCATTCCCTAATTCTAGATTGGAGAAATGTATTTTAATGTTTGGTGTATGTTTATTGTGCTGAGTTAACCTCTCCATGGTAGTTTATAAATCTCTGATCATTTCCACTTACCAGCAAAGGGATCTGTATTATTCTAACCTAAAACTAACCAGTCTGGAAAGGTTTAGACCTAAACCACTCCTCCCCCTCCGAAAGCAAGAGACCTCTTCCAGATATGTGGAAATAGGAATTAGCATGTACTGTAGTGTATTTTTAAAGCTGGTAGAAGTGAGGTCTAAGAATATATTTTGTTTTAACCTAGGAATCTTACTTTCACTGGACTTTTGGAGTAACTGAAGCAGGCTGCTTTGGAGCAGTAGATGTTGATACTGGAAGATCTATGCTTTTTGTTCCACAACTCCCTGAAAGCTATGCTGTTTGGATGGGAAAGTAAGACCTATCTTTTAACTGCATTCTGGTGTATCCAAGTACTTTATATAACATAACTGCCTGTAGAGCTCAAGTGTAGTGTCATTTAATCAGATTCCACCAAATCATGCCATGGGAATGATATATACAGAGTGATATACACAGAGATGCCAAACACAATCAGTTGATATTGATCATGTGATATGAAATGATCCACCACCATTTAGAGTGCAATACCTTTAGAATTGGAACCCACCAATTAGCTCTGAGAGGAAGGTGGACCATTGTGTTAAGCCCAAGCAAAAACAGATAATAAAGCAGGCTTTTTCAAGCTGCTTTGCCAGTTTGCAGCAGCCTGAGTTAATGAAGCTTTCTGAATGGCATAAGGTAGTTTAGCCTCTGACAGGCTTTTTTAACATGAACTCATGGACAGGAAAATGTGATTTAAATGCTATTCTATGAGTATGCCATAAACATCTCTCCATCCACCTTTGTAGTAAATACTGCACAGTGCCATAGTAGTGGAGGAATTGATTTATTTATGTGTTTGTTTATTTTCTCAGTCTTAGTTGTATTTATACCCTCTACCAAACTGTAATTTTTTGTATCATCTACATTGTCTCAGTACATTGGATTGCTTCTAGTTTAATTTTCTTTCAAGCTGCTTCACTTCTAATTGAAGCTATCACTTTTAATGCTAATTTTGGGAAAAGGAAAACAGTTGTAACTGATCCCAGGTGCTGAACTGTGCCAGACCATATGGCAGGGCACGGCTGCTGTCTTCTCATAGAGTTTATATGAATTTCACTGTCTTAGACCTGTCTGGGGACTGAAATTGTGATGGCATAAAAATCTTCATGCTGCTGTCTGAAATATTTTAGCTGTGAGCCACACCTGTCTGAGAGGGCAGATTCTGTAAGCCCCCCGTGTGTACTCTCCGAAATCTGTTCCCACTTGGTGCTTATTCCCACTTATAGGCAAAGTTTTTTTCCTATTCTTAAATTCTCCTCTGCTAGTTCAAAACAGCTATTTCATACTCACACTGATTGTGCCTAATCTAAAAAAGCTTAAAAATATTATTGAAATTCCAGCATCTCATTTTGGATTCTCAGACAAAATATTTTGGTGCTCGTAACTAGTGACCTTTTTGATTTGTTTGTGCAGCACTTGCCTGTCTATTTACAGAATTAATTAAGTCTAGTTGAAAGTAGTTTATTGTCATTGTGTCTTCTTGCAGAGTATAACAAATGATCTTCGTTGTTTTCTAAATTCTTCTCCTTACCCTTCCCAAATCCTTCTGTTTGAATCTTGTTTTCTCTTCTGTCAGCTGTGGTCATGTACTTTTTCTGCTTGTCAGAAGGAGGCTGGGTGAATAACTCATTTGTGAGGCAGTAGCAGTTCTGCTTCATAAGCTGGATGACAGTGGGTACTGCACACAGCTAGGGATGGTGTTCCTTCCCAGAGGATTCAATTTTAGCTCAAAATTAGCACTGAAAGAAAAACACAATTAAGTGTGCTTTCCATCCACTGCGGTTTATGACTATAGTTTGCCTTGGCAGTGCTTATTTCTGGGCCCGTGGAAGGCTCTTTCTACCCACTGGAGAAACAGCCATTTAACATCAGTGAGGCACAAATCAGTGTAATGCTTTCTGTGAAATTTAGGAGGTTGGTATCTTACAGAGGTCTGCAGCTGCTCTGCTAGTTCATAGCACAGGGTGGAGTTGCTTTGCCTGGTGTTTATTCTGTTTTCTATTTAAGACAAGTGTGAGAATCTGTGAATTTGGGCAGAAACACACAGATTCTCTTAAAATTAATGCAAAATGCTCTTTACTATGGTTTTACCACTGCTGCATTACTAAATTTATCATTTGATGTAGTGTTGTGCCTTCACTGCTGAAGAACACATATTTGAGTTGCTTTTGAATCATAGAGTGGATAATGTGTCATTCAGAAGGGTTAATCTTTTTGCCTTGAATACAAAATGGGTCTTCTTGAGTCCATTCAAATTGCAGTCTTAGTTTGGCCAAAGCAGTGCAGTATCTGATGGTGTTTGCTTGGAGATTGGCAGACCATGAGTCTACAGATGAGACCATGGACACTGCATCTTTTCCAGCCTCAGCACTGCTCTTGTTTTGCTGAGGTGGTGCCTGGGGACTGTGCAGACTGTGCCCATGAGGAATGCACCACTCTGGGCTCAGCCCACAGCCCAGCACTCAGCAGTGCTGGTGTTGGGGATGACTGACACTTTACAGATCTGGTAGGACTTCATGCTGAATGTGTGTGCTCTGAAGATTTGTAAAAATAGTTGTAAGGCTACCTTTCAGAAATCCTTCAAGCCAAAATAACCTCTGAAATTTTAAAAGCAAGGAGAGATTTAGTTTAACATGCAGACTATGGACCTTCTCCAAAACAATCCAAAGCCCCTTAGGGTGGCAGTTGCAGAATTGTTCTGAGGGTGGCTGTAGGACTGGTGGTCCTACATTCATGGGAGGGATCACAACAACATTGCTGTTTTTAAATTATGGCTGTGGGCATTTCTCCAGATGTTGGGCCAGCCAGTTTCTTAGTTTTCCACTGGAAAAACCTTTTCTAGTAAGAGAACCACTTTGTCTGTCTCTTGACTTGTGCCTCTGCCCCTGTCCCTCTGTCATTTGTAAGGCAGAAACACAGACTTTGAGAATGACTCTGAGCTTAGCGGGTGGCTTTTCTGCTCCTGAATATTTTTCTGTTTTTAACTTTAGAGGGAAGAGTTTAAGAAATGAATCTGGTAATATAGGATTTAGTAAAGGTTTCAGAAGTGTAAATGTTTTGTAAATGTCCCTCTTTCTTGGCACAGTCTTACCTAATCAAGCTTTTGGTGCAACAAAGCTGTTAGCCATCATTTCTATTCCTAGAAAGCAGTGAGTTGGCATGACTGCATGTCTTCACAAAGACTTCAGTTTTGCTAATTAATGCTGCACCTGCCATTTACCTCCTTAATTATAAATGACAGAACTAGTCAGTGTGCTGATTAAAGATATTTTATAAAGTAAAACATACTGTACAGCAGCTGCTTTATGTGGAGAGCGTGCCAGAATAACTTAATAGCCGTGCCACATAGAGTGTTTTTAATGGAAGTCAAAAAGTATTTAACCCCTTCATGCTCTAACTCTAGAAACACATATTAAATGTATAAATGGTTCAGAAAAATGAAATGGTGCTGTGGTGCCCAATTAATGGTGCAATTTTCTGTGTTTTCCCTGAAGCTCTGCTGGGTGACTGGTAAATATTGCAGCTTTAATCTGACATTGCACCCTCTATAAGTAATGTTTTCCCATGAATTTGATTGAAAACTACCTGTGTGTTCGAAGTTGAACCTTGGATTAGCACTTGGAGCTGTAATAAAGCACAGTGAAAGGCTTTGCAAATGTTAGCTATTTCTCAGTGACCTAACGAGGAAGCTGTTTAAAACATTGTCATAAATTTCAAGTAGGTTACAAGCAAAATCAACCTTTGGTTTTGGTGATTACACTTGACTGACATCAGCAAAACTGAACAGTTTTACTGCCTTTTGAAAAAACTGCAGAAGTACCTGGTTGGGAGTTTTTTGTTTGTTTGCTTTTTTCCCTTTAACACTTTTGTGAAAGAAGGTAGCCTCCCAGTCACTGTGGACTTTTACCCTTTTTTTCCTAATGGACTCTTTGTGACCATGAAAATTAGAAGCTAAGAAATTGATTTCTTGATCTCTTATTCTTAAAGGAGATCGGTGAGATTTTGTGGCATTTGTATTTTGAATTATTGTAAGTATTAAATCGTGCACAGCATGGTATGTTTATGTGGCTACATCATGGTGATGGAGACGGTGCATTAATTACCCTTGTTCTGGCAACAAGAGGACAAGGTCTGTGGAAGGGAAGGTGACAGTGGGGACAGCTCTTTGGAAAGGGAATGGAGTGTGTGGGGTGTTATAGGGAGCAAACTCCAGATTACCTTAATTGCTCTTCTTAATGTACATTTTGCAGGAATGAAGGACATCTTCTACAGGAGTTTTATTAATGTGGAACATACAGGTCCTCTTCTTCATGGCCTGCTCCAGAGCTGTGTGTGTTTTGGTTTTACCTTCAGAACTGATCTGCCATCTCTTGATGCTTTTTATTGTAATTTTTTCTCTAAAATGAAATAGACTTTTCTTTTTCCATGTCTCTGTTTGGTCTTTTACTGCAGTTTGTCACTTCCCAGTACCCACTGAATCTTTATTTTGCTGTTTCAAAAGACCCCACATTTTAATAACTTCAGGTCATCTTATTATTCTTTTGTGCCAATTGGCATTGAAATTTATCTGCAAAGTTTGTTACCACCTGGAAATCTTCTCTGTGGATCTCATACTCAGTTATGCTTCTATTTCTGAGTAGTGTGAGAACTAATTTCAGTCTTTGCAGTGGCTCACTAATCAAGACTTGCAGTCCATTTCTGTTTATTGCTTTAACTTCTGGGAACATCAGTCTAAGTTGGCACAGCAGTTTTCAGGTTGGCAGTTGGAGGGTTTCCCAGCCCAGGGAATGCTCATCTTTTTATACAATTATTTATTTATTTTATTTTCTGCTTTAGTCTTTTCTGTTTTTGTGTCATGACTAGTCATTGGGTTTCAGGTTACATTATAGTGTTTCTGTCTAAGCCAGTTTGAGTTGATTTTGGAGAGTAGCAGTCTTGAGAAAGTTTTTTGTCAAATATTTTACTGTGATTCAGGTGGTACATCTGTTGCTTTACCCTTCATCTGATCCTTTCAAAACTCTACAATAAAGCTGGTTGCTTTTGATTGACAAGACTTGTGCAGGGGTGCTTATTTTCCAGGATTCCAGTTCTCTTCCTGGTAAGGTGATTTCCATTTCTTGTCCCCCATTCATTTATTATTGTATTTCATAGAATCATAGAATGGCCTGAGTTGGAAGGGATTTTAAAGACCATCAAGTTGCATCCTCCCACCATGGGCAGGGAGCACATCCAGAGGTGGGGCAGCCACAGCTTCTCTGGACAACCTGTGCCAAGGATTAAGCACCCTCACAGGGAAAAATGTCTTTCTAATATATTACCTAATATATTTTAGTTTGAAAGAATCCCCCCTTGTCTTGTCTCTCCAGGCTCTTGAAAATTGACTTTCTCCATCTTTCCTTTTTGTCTCCTTCAAGCACTGGAAGGCTGCAGTTAGGTCACCCTGAGACTTCTCTTTTCCTGGCTGAACAATCCCAGTTCTCCCATCCCTCTGCTCCTGCTGGAGCCTCCTCTGGGCTCTCTCCAGCAGCTCCAGGCCCTTGCTGTGCTCAGGGCTGGGGCAGCTCTGCAGGTGGGCTCTCACCTGAGGGACAGAATCCCAAATTCTCAAATGCTCGGTTAAGTCATTGTCCCAGTATTCTCATTATCCACAAGCCTTACTTGGTCTGGGATGAATGTGTGTTGTTTTCATGACTTTTACTTCTGTAATTATTTGTATAAATCTTTGCTTTCTTACGGCTTTTTTGAACAGCTCAGGTTTCTTGTTGAGAAGGCTTGTAGCCATAATAGCAATTTGTTTCAGTCCATTGACTGTCTGTCTCTACCAGCATACACCTTGAAGTGAATGCTCCAGTTGGTGGTTTTGTAAGTGTTAAAGTGCTTCTTTTTCCTCTCCCCTTTTTGATTCAGGCATTTTGAGAAAAGAACCAGCACTAAGCAAATGTGTTTGATCATGCTGCACCAGAGTTTTTTAATATCCGGATGTGGCTTCAAACCACAGATTGAGATAGCACATCTCATTTTGGTGGTGTGGCAGGGAATGTTGATAACCCCCGCCAGACATTTCTTATTTCATACTCTGTGTAATGTGCTACCAAGAGTGCTGAGTTCAGTGATATGAACTCCCGATAACATTTTGAAATATCCGAGAATCCAAGTTGGTTTTTTTAATCAGGCATGCCGAGTGTTTTTTCACAAGGACTTGGCTGCTGCTGGTAGGAAGGTGAGCTGCAGCAAAAGAAGTGTCTGTGGGGTTTGCCAGCAGAGCTCCAGCAAGGCTCTGCACCTCCACACTGCCTTCTGCTGTGCCCCTGCCTGGCCTGGGGGCAGAGCTTTCCTTCTTGTTGCCAAGATGCTTCAGTGAAAAAAACCTCAAGCGAAATACCTACAGTGGTTCCTCTGTTCTTGCACTTCTGAAATTCCACATTCATTGCTCTTGATGTTAACTGTTTTCCTTAGGGTTTTTTATTCCCTGTGACCTGTCTGTATCTCAGGAAGGACTCTCTGAAAGAGTGTGGACTCTGCTGAGAAACAAGCAAGCAAAAAAAAAAAACCAACCAAACCCAACTGGTCTGTTAAAATATGTTAGGGAAATATATCATTAATAGTAATGCTTCTTAAAAGTGAAATGGGAGCATAAAGCAGGCAGGTTGTGTTTTAGTGCAGTGTACCCCTTGCTGGAGCCCTGGCAGTCAGAGCAGGTGGCCTAACCCTAACCTCCCCCAAGAGGTGTTTTGCCAGAAAGCAGACCATCTACTGTTGGCAGATTTGGTATATAACTTCCTTTGTTAAAAAGCAAGATTTGAGACCAGTGTTTAAGTAAAACACTGTATATACTGACCTAGAAATTACACTTCATACCTTAACCACTATAATTCTTACGTTCTTTTTTGTAAAGAAGAGAGTTTTCTAATGAGTATATGTCATCAGTTTAATGCTGCAAGAAATCTTCCAGGGATTTCAGTGTGTAAACATTTCCTTAGTCACAGTTCTTTCTGTATAGAGCCGTTGACTCCAAGGAAGAATTTTATTTGCAGAGAGGAATAAAGCAAAGGTTACCAATTTCAAGTTTTCTGTGGTTTTTTTGGGTAGCTCCTGATAGTATCTCTAAAATATCTAATTGAGACACTGCTGCTTGAGGTAGAATTTATAGAAAGTCTCAAGAACTTTTCATCTTTTGGAAAGGTCTGTGGTGGGAATAGCTAAGCAGGAGCAGTGAGGCTGTATACTTGAAGTAGATCAAATGGGAGGTCAGTGTTTGGCTTTTAGTAGGACCTACTGTGACATTCTCCTCAGTACTTTATTTCTGATTTCCTGAGTCCAATGGCCTGTACTGCTGCTCCTGGTTGTTCTGATTCTGCTTGATCTGTATAGCCCTGGGCAGTGCAGTGTCACATACCCAGCCCCTTGTGTGCAGCTTCAAGCTTGTGGACTCTGCTGTTCTGCCCCTCACACCGATGGGGCTTCACTGACAGTCCTGCTTGTTTTCCAGTCAGATCAGCTTGACTTCCCACCTTCATCCAGGTTCCTTTTAAAGTCCATTATTTTGTCAGAATCCATCTTGGAAATCCGTATTTTTGTGGAATCCATCTTGCTGGAGACTGTATCAAAAGTAGCAGGCAAGGAGTCTGAGTTTACATGTGCACAGGTCGTTTTGTCTTTCAAAGAGTGTAGCAGTAATCTAGAGAAATGTGGAAAGGGAATACAATTAAGGTAGTAAAAACTTTGCTGTCTATGATACCAGCAAGCCCATTAGTACTGTTTTATTTTAAATCTAGCTTGATGCCTTTTAATCTTCTTGTTTGAGATAGTGGAATTCCTTTTGGAATATAAAGGTGATGGCACTTTTTTGGACAAAATCAGGAACATCTGCTGGTGTCTTTTAAAGTGTGCTGTGTGGTTCTTCCTAGCAGTTCTTGACACCCTCTTGTTTGGTTAATGCTTTACCATCTGTTAACTTGATGATATTGTAATGAGAAGGGAGTTTATTGGTGAATCTCTGACAACATTAAAACATTGCTTTTGCATCCATTTTCCTCTTTCAGCTCCACATATGCTAATGTATTTCAATTCTTCTGCCTTGAATTTTGCCAAGGTTGTTACTCTGTGTTTGCAGTCTCTCTGAAATTTGTACTCTGCTTTAAGCTCATTCTAGCAAGGGCTGAGAAATAAGTTGTTGACTGTGTAGAACTTAAGTGCTGAAGATTATGCTTGTCCAGTTTTCTCCTTGTGCATGTGCTTTCCCTCATTTATGTGAGGAAAAATGTAACAAAATTCATGCTCTGTGTGTGCTGCAGTGCCAGGTACAGGTGCTACCTGCAGGATAATGTAGGCAGTTAATTTGCACAAGGCAAAGTGATTTTGCCATAAAGTGGTGTTTTATATCTGTTACTCTGAATCTGAAAGTCGGTTGAATGGAAGAAGCAGAAAGCTTTAGTGTGAAGTTCACTAGTTTTAGCCTTCTATCTCACTACATCAAGAATCATCCTCTCCTGATTTTGTGAGACAAGCTTGGACAATTTTTTGTGTATTTTAAGCAATAAAACTTACAGAACCTATTAGGATAGTGTTGTACCCTGAACATTGTTGTGTAGAAGTCTTGGTTATTGCTCTATTCTGTTATTGTTCCAACAGTGTTAATCCTTACTTTTAATTACTGCTTATGAAAGCGTCACTTTATGAAAGCGTCTACAAGGAGCTGTGGATCCTAAAGAGACTAAGACTTGTGGATCTGTATTTTAATTGTAGGAGAGAGTCTTTAGCATGGCATGTTGCTTTCTGTCAGTACTTGCTGTCATCTTCTCTGACATAGTAGGAGTTCCTCAAAATGGTTGTTGACTGGTTATTTTGAGATCGCTACAGCTCATTTTTAAAAACCCCATAAATTATTGCTTTTGAGTTTTGCTGTTTGGTTGGTTTTGGGTTTTGTATGTTTGGTTTTGGTTTTGGTTTTTCTTGCTACAACCAGATACAGTGATTAGAAATTGTAGGTAATTCCCATTATTTGCCCTAATACACATTCAGTGAGAGCATATGTGGTTAGCCATCCAGAATACTGCTTTGTTGTCTGTGCCATTTGATACTAAATGAATATTTCATTTGGTAGAAAAGCAGTTACATCACATTGGTGCTTATGGTAGGCTACACCTATTGCATTCTTTTATATGCAGCAGTGGAGAAAGACTTCCAATTCCATTTGGAATATTTTTTTCCTACATGACTATTCTACATTCTAGGCTATGCAGTAAGATAAATAATCTTGAACTAGGAACCCCAATTGAAATGCCGAGGAAAAGCTAAACCAGACTGCTTCAGGAAAAGCTGAATTTCATTTTAGAGCTGATTCCCTGTAAAAACTAAAGCCTGAAAATCTGTCCTAGAAGCATTGAAACATGGAAGTACAAAGGGAATATGTGTTAAATATATTGAAGTTTGGACAAATGTTTAGGTGCAAATGAAAGCATATACATAAAAATGTGTATCAGCAATTAGGCTTCAAATATATTAGCAGGTGGCTTAGATGTGTTTTATTCAGGAATAGCTATCAGCTATTAGAAATTCTGTTCACAGTTTTTCTTTGGCATTTGTGATTTAGATCCATCTCATTTTACCTCTCTTCTGAATACTGTTATGAAAACTAGAACATTTTTTGTCATGTTGGTATTACAAGGCTATTGCTCCAGAGTCCTTTAGCATACAAAGAAATGTTGCTTAATGGAATTCTTACAGTGATGTCAAATTTGTACAGATCTCTGAAGATTTGTGTTATGAATTTTTGCACAATGTAATGAACAGCAGGTTTAAAATGTTTTTAGACAATGAGACCAAGTTTTATTTGGTTTAAAGTGGAAACACAGCATGGTTGATAAACTGCTGCAAAGAAATTGCGATTTGAATTTTGTCCAAATATGTGAAAGCTTTAAAATACATTTTTTGTGTATTTATAGATATCCAGAACTGTTATAGCTGTTCATCTTACTGATAAATAAACACAGGAGCCAGTGTTTATTCCAATCTGAGGATCACATCAAAGTGGAGCCAGTCCTAATAATGTGGTCTGGTAAAATCTGAACTGGTGTGATTTGGTTGTGATTTGATGAAGCATCTTGGCTTTTAAACCTGCCATCTCATGTACTATGTGAATTTAGTTAAACCAAATGGAAAAGTTTATTCTAAACTTGGATTTTTTCACTAAGATGAATAACTGACTGGGATCTGTGACTAGTTTTTAGTACTATGCTCCCTTACGTTTTTGCTCGGGGGTTTTGTGTTTGATAAATGTGTGTAAAAGAAATGAAGTACAGTCATTATTGTAAGGTATTAATTTACTCTCTGACTTAATGTTTCAGACTGTATTTTTACAGTGAAAGTTTTGCTGCAGCTCCCCCACCTCTTTTTTCCCATTGCTACCTGAGTAGAATTTTGTTTAAAATAAATTTGTCGCTGAAATGATCATTGAAGGATGAATCTTCAATGTTTGGTGCTTAAATAAAATCATAGCTGTTAAAATAAAGCAGTGTATAACAAAAATCTTCTTAAATTATAGTTTCACATCTTTAGCCCATCTTCAGCATTTCCTAATCACTGAGAAAGTCTTGAAAGTAAGAAACCAGGTAGGTGATCTAGATGGGGCAGAAAAACGTGGATGACAGAGGAGTTTCATGGGAAGCATCAGCAGAAAGTAAACAGCTTAATGTTTAATTCAAAATAACTTCAGCTTTTCCCCCAGAAATTGGGATGAATTGTAAGGGATGAACTAGAGACAGTAAATTAATATCAATGTAGGACTCTTAGGTTATCTTTCTAGTGGCCATGAACTCGGAGATGTCACATTTTTGCCTGGATGCTTGGCCGTGCATTTGTGGGCATGTTCCAGGAGTTTGGAACATGCTTGTTCCCACTGTAAGAGAAAATGATGACTCCTGTTATTCTGGAAGTTAACTATTGACAATTCTGATTAACACTGGTATTTGTTTGGCTGGAGTTATAAAACTATAGGGAAAGGATATTGAGCCTTTTTAGGGCTGATATGCATTATTCTTTGTGGGTTTTTGCCAAGCTGTGTTGTCAGGGAATCTAAACAATTTTGCACACCCTGTAAAAATTAGGTCATTGCTCCTGTTCACATCTGTTTACAAAAGGGTTGGGGTTTATATTTTTATAGGTAAATAAGCATGATTCACTAATATCTGGGATCATGTCTCCCACTTGGGTAATCCTTCTAATTAATTTATGGCTTGCTGTGGGGTTTTTTGCATATAGTCTCTGCAGTGATTAATCAGAATTCTAAAACTGGCAGCCCATAGCAGCGTTACAAATGACAAAGCCAAACCTAAAAGTTGTAACCAGTTAACTTACTCCTAGCTTCTTTAGAGTCATTTGGAAAGAGAAGTACTCCTCATCCCTGGGAAGTATCAGATGTACTTGAAATTATGATAACTGAACGTAAGTTCTGATTTCCTCCATGCCAATGAGCATTTAATGGGAGATACCCTGTGACAATGCTGATTAGTGCTAGCTTTAGCCTGTTTTGCATTCAATTTGGGTACAAATGGGTCCTGAGCCCTGTATCTGCTCAGAACTCTGCAATGGTACTTTTTACAGTAACTACCATGTTGTGCATCATTATCTTTCATTGAGCCCCATTAAACTGGGGAAAAAATGGAAGAGAGTAAAGAGAATATGGAAAGATACGACTGAGGATCACAGAATGATAGAATGGCCTGGGTTGGAAAGGACCTTAATGATCGTCAAGTTCCAACCTCCCACCGTGGGCAGAGACACCTTCCACTGTCCCAGGTTGCTCAGAGCTCCATCCAAGGATGGGACAGCCACAGCTTCTCTGGGAAACCTGTGCCAGGGCCTCACCACCCTCACAGGGAGGAATTTCTTTCCATTATCCCATCTAACCTTGCCATCTTTCAGTTTGAAGCCGTTCTTCCTTGTCCTGTCAATCCAGGCCCTTGTAAAAAGTCTCTCTTCATCTTTCCTGTTGCTGCTTCAGGTACTGGAAGATCACAAATAGGTCACCCCGAAGCTTCTCCTGTGCAGGTGAACACTCCCAGCTGTGGCAGCCTTTCCTCCCAGCAGAGCTGCTCCATCCCTCTGCTCCTGCTGGAGCCTCCTCTGGGCTCTCTGCAGCAGCTCCAGCTCTATCTCCTGGGTCTGTGCTGGCCCAGGGCTGGGGCAGCTCTGTAGTTGGGGTCTCACCTGAGGGCAGAGTGGCAGAATTGCCTCCCTTGGCCTGCTTTTCTTCTTCTGCTTCTCCTTCTCCCTTACCTTTGGTTGCTTTCCATACTACTTTTCTATGTGACAGCGTAGAATTTTTTGGCTCTGATATAGACTTCATGTACACTTTTTCCTTGCACCTCTATGGTTCTGCAATAGAGTTGGACTTGGAGATCTTCCCACAGTGGGAGAGGCAGCTTCATCACTGGAGCATCATGGATCCCATAGGATGGTAGTTTGTGGGAAGTGTATTTGAATTTATTTTTCCATCTCTTTGGAGGTGCTAGATGCTTGTATAAAAAATGTGAGGCAGAGCTGTGAGTGCTTCAGAGAGGAGCTGAGAAGTCTGGCTCTCAACTTTGTGCTAAAAGTCTTGCTGACTTTTGAATGAGTCAGAAGAAGATGAGCAGGGAGGTACACATCTGGGAATCGTGGCAGCTTGTCATTAGATGTGATGAAGTCCAAAGGATCTCAAAGATGACCTCGTTTAACAACTGAGAAAGAGGATGGAGGATTGTGGGGAGCTGCTGTTCTCTTTCTCTTGGAGTAGAGAAAAATTCTTCAGCCATGAAAGAACAATGAGCCACTTTTGTTCCTCAAAAGAGTCATAGTGTACATAAAAGGATGTTGGAGGGATTAAAGCTGGAACAGATTAATATTAACTATAACCAAAGAATTAAATTAGTAGCCATGTGCTGTAGGCTACACAATTGTATGAGGTAACTAGCAACAAAAAGAATGAAAAAGAAGTTAAGAAAGAGCTTGTGGAAAGAAATTTTCTTATTGGAGTGATGGAAAATAAGACCTATTCTTACTTTAACTGCATTAAATGAAGTCAATAAAATCCAGCACACTTGTGGTTGTACTTTTATGAAATATTTACTTTACATGAAACAGTTCTTTGATTTAAACAATGCAGCTGATTATAAAAGGATGCTTTGGATATATTTCTCTAAAGAGCATTCGTTACCATAAATTACCACTGGCTGTACAGTAGCTGGTTTTACAGTTGGGATTCTTCTGATACCAGATGAATTGGTGAAAACTGTAATAAAAGAGAATAAAACCAGAAGGTGCTAAATCTGTTCATCATGTTTCTGGATTGTTAAAATACTTCAGTGTGTGAGGAATGAAGGAAAAATAAGGAGATGCCTGTAGGAGAAATAGAGTATGCAAAAATTGGAGGTAAGGGGGCTATAATATAGAGGGTATATAAAGATAAGAGGATACAGTGGGGGGATTTTTTTATTATATGTGAAATAAGCCAGGGAGAAAAGATTTAAGATAAATCTTTTTATTTATTTATTTATTTATTTCAAAGCAAAGATAATTGCTTTGAAATCTTTGTCACTGATAGGAAGAGTCTACACAAGGAGTATTGCAAAAGGGAACATACGAGATAATTTTGTGTTACTTTTGAGTAGTACTTTCACAGATAATAAATCTTTTAAAGTCTGTGATTTTTTTCTTGAGAACAGCATAAATGGTTTCACACTGTTGATGCCACAGCCCAGTACTGTTTGGAGCATGAAGAAATGTAAATGATAAAGGAGCACACAAGACTTAAAAAATGGACATGAGGCAGTGCTCCAGCAGCTCTGGCACAGGCCTTTGGTGTGGAGCAGCTCCTCAAGGTGCTGAGCTGCCCCACCACTTCTGATGGTCCTCACTGCAAGGGTTAGAAATGCTCTTTGCCCTCCAGCCTCCTTCATTCTTTCCCAGATGGAAAAGAATGTTGTGTAATGTTTACATCGCTGAAGCTTTGGTCCTGCGCCTCTTTCTCTCCTGCTGTTGTTCAGGAAGCAAAATGCATGGGATGGTCCAAGCTCCAGCACTTCCAGTCATGGGGTTTTCCTCCTGTTTTCTTTACTCTGGAAGTAAAGAAATGGTTTTTTGGTGGAAGAATGAAAAGTGGGTGATTTTATTACTTTGAGATCACATTTTCAGGATTACAGAGGTTGTATTTATTTCAGTGTTGGGGACATGCAGGTTGTAATCAGAGACTGAAGTCTCCTGAATGGCTGCTGCCCTACAGTGAAGGAATGAGCAGCAGTGCAGCCACTGGTACAGAAAACAGCAGGAGAGCCCTGGAGGGACTGGCTGCAAGCAGATCCTTCATGTTCTTCTGGCCTTTAGAACAATGTCTGTGGCTGGATATCAGGAGAAAAGAGCAGAAAAGATTTGGTTTTGGACACTGTAAGTTGCCCACTGTGGTGGGTTAGAGGAGTGCATCTCTGGTGTCCTGAGGAACAGAGGCAGCAGAGCCCACATCTCAATAGCCCTCAGTCTGCTAGGGTGGTTAGCAGGGTAAAAAAAGAATGTTTTTTTTGCTCTTTTGAATATAACACTGGTCAGGCTGATCTTTTGTTATTTTCACATCCTTCCAAAGTTTGGTGAGTTGGAAAGTTGTGTATAAATGGCGTGGCAAAGTCCCTAACAAAACTGTCTTGCATAGGATGGGAAGAAACCAGTTTGGTTCTGAGGAGACTGTGCTGTCTAAACATGGATTGGATTAAAGCACCCTGATTTTTGCAGCCATGGCAACTTTCTATGTAATGCCCTATTTTGAGAAATAGAGTTAAAGATAAGATTAGTAAAACATTTCTCGTATCTGATTCTATTGTTGCGATAATAGAGAATTTGTCTGTGGCCGTATTAAATATAAGAGCAAAGCTAAACCCAGGTATTTCTTTTTGTTGTTTTCCAAAGGATTCATCCCCCTGAATTCTTCAAGAACAAATATGCTGTGGATGAAGCCCACTATGTGACCGAGGTGAGTTGTCCGTGTCTCTGAATATTTTTTCCTGTGAATACAAAATCAAAGAATGGTATTAATTTTGTTTAATTTTAGTCCCCTTCTTACTGGATGTCTCCTGACTTGGTGGGATCTTCTCTCCCTTCCCTGTTACTGGAAAATATCCTTTTATCTTACAGAGCACATGTACATTTTTTTTAAGGCTGCTCTTTTGATATGGACACAGTTCTTAATCCAAAGGCAGTCTCATAAACATGTTCTGTGCATGATGAGACCTGTCAGTGTGTAGCTTTATCCAACTGATAAATATGTCACTAAATAAATTTTTTGGCATACCTTGGAGATTTGAGGAGATTGGTGTCAAGGAGGTTGCATGTCTTAGCTTGGACTTGGGAGCCTACATTCATTTTATGCCTCCAAAAATCTGTTGGGAAAGGCTGCCTGCCTCACTCTTCTTTTCTACAGAATCATCCTATTACCTGAATAAGCAGATATATTCACATTTCTCAGTGCAAGAAATGTGCCTTGCTTAGTTAGGTTTCTGATTTAATTTCTGAGCAGATGTTTGTACACTTGTGCACCTGGCCAGAGATTGTTTTGGTAGGAAGGCTCAGCAGGTGAGGACAGTATTCCTGCCAAGCTCCGTGTGTGACTTTCATGGAGAGCTGCTTGAAGAAGACTCCTCTGATTTTTCTCTTCCCATAGAGCACTAACACTGGCTCTCTAGACCAAAAGTTTTGTTCTCATCAGCTGTGAGGAGGTTTCATTTAATTTTCATAATGAGTCCAGCAACAAAGTAATGTTTGATCTGTATGTCAGAAGCTGGGAGTGGAGGGAGCTGTGGAGAGGCTGATTTTTGCCATGTGTGAGTTGGAGTCCTGTAGTGTTCAGGTGCTCTAGTGCTCATCTGTCAGATGGTGAAAATTGCAAGTGAAAAATACATGTTTTATTTTTAAAAATCGCATTCACCTTAGTCATTTTGGGTCACTTTCTGTCAACAGATATCCTTATTGCAATTCTATTCTCTGCTTTTTTACTGCCTAAAATCCTCATTGGTGGGAAAAAGAGCTCTTTATGTGGACCAGTAAATAAATTAAAAATGAAGGCTGCTTTCGACCTGGACTGCATGTATTGAAGTGGGAAGCTTGCAACGTAACTGTTCAGATCTCAACAGTTCCTTCTATAACTTTTGCCTTGTTTGCCCAGGAATTCATTTTCCACCATCAGGACACCAGAGGCTTTTTTTTAATAGAATGGCTTTATGTCAATGAATGACCAGCGTGTGTTAGTGTGTTATCCTGATATTTAGTGACATAAGGAAACAAAACAAACAAACAAAAAGGTGGAATTGATATTTTTTAACTTCACTTCCATATACTTTCTTTTCTTAAAATTAATACTGTGCTATTAAGGTGGTTTAAAGTGGATAGAATATTGCTCCATGAAGCTGTCATGGGTTCATTGCCTCAAGATATGTGTAATTCAGCACCCACCCTTCTGCAGCTGCTCTGAAAGCCTAGCACTCTACAAGCCCAGTGTAGGCAAAATCTCTGGGATTTTCTTCCCAGTTTGTGAATGTTTGAAGGAGACTAAAGGAGCCTATAAAAGGATCAGTCAGTGGAAGTGACCCAGTGAGAATAGCACTAAATATTCTTTGCTAAGCATTTAGCACATTGTAATATAATAATACTAATGCAAATGTTATATGTGCAGGATAGAGTACCCTGGTGTTCTTTATTTCTGTGTGACATTGCAGCTTTTTGGCTTCTGTGTTGTGTCTTCCTAATGATGACTGTAGACATGACTTATAATTGGTATTTATGTCTTTAAAGAACACAATGAACTTGATCACTGTTTTTCTGTCGATATTTTGTATTCTCCTGTCTCTTGTTGCATGTCTCAGGTAAAACTACAATATCTGAAAGGGATCAGAGGAACATTTTTGTGTTGCAGCTCATTTACTTTTTATACAGTGAATATTGATGAAATTGGTATCAATGTGGTTATGTGGAAGAAAAAAGACAAATAACAGTGATCTAAAACCTCTTTCTAGATATCCAATGTATTGGCTTTGAAGAAACCTGCTGTACTTCTCACTCTGGTAAGTCATATTCTGAAAGTACTAAATTTCTTCAATAAGGACACACGTTCATGTAGCATTTCTTTGCACTGCCATTCTCTATTTTTTCCTCCCATCTTACACCAACTTTGAGGTCACCTGTGTATAACAATCTAGTCTTCTGGGCCCTCCATGATTTCAGGATTTGTAGCCTCTGGCCTTATCTGGTCTGCATTCTGTTTGCCAAAAGCTGTATTGTTTTTCTGGTAAAACATCACAAGCCTGTCAACCATGAAGACCTCCAGCCTATCTACACTGACTCCAAACTCCTTTTTCCTTTCCTGCTGTTCTGGTCATGCCATGAGCATGTTTGGGCCTTTCTGTGGGAATCCCACAAAGATTCAGGGAATACTTTTTCTCATAGAGTGGTTTAGTAAGACCAGCTTCCAGGAGGAGTGAGGCAATATCAAATGCTTGCTAAGTATTTTGGTTGGTGCTTGCTTATTTCTTGGGAAGAAGCATGAATGACTGGAGGTGAAGACTGCAAGTTTGTCCTTCCCCATCACCTCTCTGCCAGGTGCTCTCTGCTTTACAGGTGTTTTGTAAACTCTTACTATCTGTTTTATTGTCTTCAGTCTTTATAAAAATTGTTTGCTGACTCTGAGCTTTCCCTTACAGCAAATGCAGTGGCACCTCTTAGATTTCTTGGTTTGCCACGATAGAGACCAGGCAGAAACCTTGACAAAAAATCCCTTAGGAAGTTACATGGCCTCAGATTTGAATTCTTTATCCATTAGGAACAGAGGCCCTAGTTTTCAGTCTTTCTTTTGTTTATATTTGTATGCACATGTACACACTTAAAAGATGCCCCTATGGCTAAATTTCATGTTCTTTAAGAGAAATGAGAGAAATGGAATGTTTGACTATCTTATGTTCTTACTGTGCATTTTTACATGGAGTTGTTGAGTAGTTATCACTCTGGGAGCATCCTGTTGTAACCAGGAATTTTCTCATAATTTTTGGCTGAGAGGAGGGTGCTGTGGTGCTTTCACATTCCTCCCACTGCTGTGAAGAAGTGTTCAGGGAAGGGAAGAGCACTTCTCTGTCTGCTGCTGAATGGAAACCTGGTCCTCTCCTCCCGTGGTCTCGTTCCAGAGCTGCTGCTCTGCAGGATTCCCTGGGCACATGTCAGAAATGTTCATCTGCTGTGCAGCAGCCAAAATACTCCTGCTTATGCTGCCTGCTTGAATGGAAAGCTGTAGGGGAGCAAATTTAAAAGTAACATTGCCAAGGCAGGGCATAAGCATTTATTTTAATACTAAATTACTTTAGAAGAAACCTTGCCTATTTTTCATTTTATTGCCTTGTATAATTATATTACAAGTCTCACACCCCCCTCTCAGGACATAAGAAATTAAAACTTGTCATTTTCCTAAGCAACACATCCTGACCTGAGTTCTGTGTTGCTCTCCTGTGGAACTGATTATTTCTCATATTAGACTGTGTTTGAACAAACAGTTGGGTTTTTTTATTTATAGTGATTCAGGTAAACTTATGTGTTAAGTTTTCCCAAATACTTACTGCAATCAAGTTCTCCCCATGATTTAAATTTTAAATGTATGTGTTTGGCACAGAATTATAGTCCTTTTAATCTTTTTCTCCCAGCGTGGTGTTAATACTGATAGTGGAAATGTCTCCAAAGAAGCTTCGTTTGAGGGGATCAGCCAGTAAGTGACACAACTTTTCTGTACATTAATTGTTACATAGTTATGTTGAATTCATTTTATATTTCAAATTAAATTATGTTTTTTCTTGATGAAAGGCTGTTTAGTGGCAGATCAGATGCCAAACATTTTATTTCCAAAGAAATTTTGATACATGTTTCTAATGACTTGAAATACAGTTGGGTTTGTTTTTTGGTTTTTTTTTTTTAAATCTCTCTTGCATCTAAGTTAATCCAAATTTCCTATGTTTATACTGTAGCTATTTAAAACCAAATAAACCCATCATATACATCCATTTCCACTTTCGGGATTGGAATATTTGATTTTCAGATTGAAGAAAAATAAATCTTTAAGAGCAGCCTCTTTCTCTTACTCAGTTCCTTGTACGTTATTGATCTAGATATTAGAGATTCTGGTAATGCATAGTCTTGTGAAAAAATGTTATATTACAGGTGTAAAATAAAATCACAAATCACAAAAAAAAAAGGAATAATCATTTCTTTGTCTAGATGTGAGCTTTTAGTGTCCCTTTCTGCTGTCTTTTTATGGAGTTTGCCTACTAGTGAGGTGAAAATGTCTTCCTGCATGCAGTATTTTGAAGGGGCAGTAGAAATACATCACAGCTTGCTCTGGGATGTGAGGATGATGGCTCCAATTTTTAATGAAATACAACTATCCTGTTACGCTATCTTTTAAAGAAGATAATTTTTTGGTTTTAGCTCAAGTGTATGGCAAAGAAGAAAAAAGACCTCTGTCATTAAAAAGCCTGTTAAAATAAACAGTTGTGCTGAGATGTTTTTTATGGTAGTTGACTCCCAGTCACCCCGCTCTATGTATTTTCCATTCTTCTCTGTCAACAGCATGTTAATTCTACAGTGAAGATGGTAAGGCACAGAATTTGCTGCAAGTCTGGACACTCATTTGTGTGGTCTGAGCATGCATTCTGCTGGGATCCTTTCCTTGTGCCAAGGGATCTGAACTCTGGAACCTGATTTCATAGTTACTTGGTTCTCCCCTTTATATCCTAAATGGGAATTTAATGGTTTTGTCAGGGATATTGGGAACAAGGTGCCAGGCATTTAGACATCTTTTTCTGCCCACTGAGTTAAATATGAAGTACACAATACATGCAGATCGCCTCTAATGGGTGTTTGGTGTCGTTTCTGCTGTTACAACCAGTGTGAGTTCTGTTGCTTTGTCCAAGTAAATAGTTATCTCACACTCTCCTCATACAGGTGGACTCCAAAATCTGTGTGGAGCAGTATCTCCAGTTTTGTCTGATACACCTCCACATGAAATATAACCAGTCGTTAACTTCACTGGCAACTCTTTACTGGAATGATGTACATTTTCTTCATTGGAATGATGTTTGAACTACCAACCCCCTCTTTTTTACCCTGAATTTCACTGAACTCCATTTAAAGAGTTTAGTTAGTAGCCCATTCACTAGTCAACATTAAGCTAGGAAGCCACTCCCTTTAGCACTTCATGTGAGATTTTAATGGAGCCTCTCCTACAACACTTAATGACATTAAAGCGTTGGTTTCTTAGTGCTAAACATGCTGCCCATGTGCTTCAGAAGTGCTTCTCCATTCCTAGCAGGGTTTTGCAGCTGTTAGCAGATATTTCTCATTTGAGACTTGGCACATGTTCATCCCTCTGCACCCCTAGGCACTAGGACATTGATTTTGCTGCCTTTGACAGGTCTGGTTGGGACCTTCCCCTCCCAAGCAGTATGGAAGACCATGCACTGATTTTGTTGTTGGATCCACTCCCATCTTGTGACAGAGACCATGCCTTCAAACCACTTGTCACTGCAGCCTTTCTTTGCTCTCCCTGATTCTGTTTGTGTCTTCTCCCAGGCTGTGGTGGCCCTGATGAGCTCGTGCTTGGTCCATGTGCAGGGGGTAAGGGGTGGTCTGGAGAAGGGGGTGAGCTTGCTTTTAAACCCTGCTTGCCTCAGAATATTGCAGCTGTCTATATAAACCAGTCCATTTGATATTTGTTTTCAATACAGACCGAAACCAATTTCAACATTCCTGCTTTCCTGCTTCTCCACTGCTCCTGTAGCAAATGTTTCCTTTAGAGAAAGATTATTTCAGGTGTACTGATTGTTTCCAAGAGGATTACACGCACAGCAGTGTGCTCCCTCCTGCCTGTGCCTTGCTGGCTGTCTCAGTCCTTAGCTCAGCCAGGCTCTGCCCTGGCCATGATGCTCTATTTTGTGCCTGATCTTCTGTTTGTTTTGTTTCCTGGCCAAGATCTGTTTTCCTGCTAGGACCATTTTGTGTTTCTCTTGCTCCCATATGGTTTTTTTTTCCTCCTAGGCTGACCTGGCCCGGTGGGGGTGGGTGTCCTGGGGTGGTTTTAATGATGGATAATAATGAAAATAATGTCTAATTTCCTGAAAAAGGGGAATCTTGCTCTCTTTGCAGACTGTTCATCTGCTTCAGTCAGAAACTGTCTTTTTCTTGCCCTAGCGATGCTGCTTCTCTGTCTCACTTTTGAACCTTTTGAACTTCTTCTGGAAGATTATTACCTAAGCTATTTGGTTAATTTTTTTACTCTCATAAATAGTTGTTTGAGACAAAATGACTGCTATGGTTGTGGGTTATTTCTGTGCCCAGAAGATCACCCTGAAGTTATTTTTGTCATGATAGTGATAACTAAGCTTGATTCTGTCCTGTTTATGGAGTTTGTGGTGGTGCATTATTTCATGGTTTCCATTAGTTTATATATAGCTCTCTCATATAGCAAGGGATGTTGTCCTGCAGAAAAGCTGGTCTGTTGCTGCAGGCTGTGGGAACAGAGGCCAGTGGTACATGGAAAATTCCCTGCTCAGCAGAGGGTGGCACTGAGGGTCAGTGAGGGACCAGCCTGGGACAGGGCTCCAGACAAGAGACCTGAACTGTTTCCTGGTGCTGCTCCTGGTAACTCCCCTCAGGTCAGCTCTGTTTGTGCCTCTTCACAGTCCTGTAGAGGTGGATTGCTCATTTGTCCCAGAAGCCTTAACCACAGAAGGCAGATTTCTGAAGTAGTTCTAGTGCTTTCTTTTCTAGAAACTAATTTTGCTAATAGAGGCCTGTTCTGTGTTAGTGGTTCTGTGGTTTTTTTCCTGATTCATGGATCTATTCTTCAGACTGGAAGATGTGCAGGATTTTCTTTAATTTAATCATGTCAGTTATGTAGCCATTGTAAAAATGCTTTGAGAGGATGTGATTCACCATACCGAAAAGTGGATTTTGAACCTGTAGGGTTGAACAGTAATATGCCACATACTTTAAAACACTGTTGAATAAATCTTTGCTCACTGTGTTAGCAAAATTTTTTTCATCCTCAGAGTCAACTGAAATAAATGATGGACAGTTTAAGCACTGTACCTAATGTTTAAAGTTTTGCAGTGAAATCCTCTTTTCATATTGTGTAGCCAAATCAGTTCATTAGGACCAAACACTCTCCTTGTTGAAGAAGAGGAGAAATTCTAATGTTGTGTATGAATATGTTTTAGATTTTTATCACTGTAGACACACACAGTATATTCATTAAACTGACAAAAAGAGGTCTCATTATACAGTGCTTTTATATGAGAGGTGTAGATTTCTAGAATTATTTTGACTAATGAATTTGTCTTGCATGTGAAAGGACAACTGAGTGTGAAATCAATTTGGACGTGCCTTAAAGTGTAGTATTTCTTAGTTCTGCATTGATTAAATGGGAGCAGTAATATGTTACAGATTGCAACTGTAGCAAATGCCAATTTGTTTTCTTCCTCAAAACCACATATCTCATCATCTAAGTATTGTCAATTTGCAAATTGCAGAAAAATGTAGAATTAGATTGCACTGCCTAATCCTTCTAACATTAGGGTAGTACATGTTTTGTTACAGGTAAGTTGTTTGCTGTCTAGTGAAATCAAAACTTTGCTGGGAGGCCATGGGCAGGGGATTTCATGTAGGGGTTTGTGCACTAATTATGTGAGTTAAACACCTTTTGTATACTCATACTATTGGTGGTGAAAAGCTCTTCCTGTTGAGTTTAACCAGTAATTTTCAGGATGTGGTTTGTTTAGCTGTGCTGTTGGTAGATGTCCTGGTTCTGGCCAGCACAGGGTTAGTTCTCTGCAGTGTTGGGGAGGGGGCATGGCCAGGACCCAGGTGTTGTTCTGTACCAGCTCATGTCAGGGCTGGCGAAGGGACTCTCTCTTGCTTTGGAGAAGAAGGGTGTTCCTTGCTGCATTGAGATGTGGTGGGTGGAATTGTCCCATTTCATGGTCTTTTCCATATAAATATTTTCTTTGACTTATACCTTTTGTTCTTAATTTTGTTGCTGTTACTCTTCATATTCTTCTCTCATTGCTGTTTCCAGAAAATTATTCTTGTCTCAACCCATGATCTTTGCCTTTTGTACCTCCACTTGGGGAAGCAAGTGGCACTGTTGTTCTAGTGGGAGCACTAAAGAAGGAAAGTGGGACAACTTCTGAAGGACTGTTCTGCTCCAAAGGTTTGAAAGTTCACCCCTGAGCAGCTACAGGACCCTGTTAAAGTGAAAAAATAGATGACAGCAAAAAAGCTGTGGCAGTTCCAGAGAGGCATGAAGTTATGCAACATACTGGCCTCTGGCTGTGATTTATCAGACACTGCTCATCACTAGACAGCGTCCTCAGGAGGAGGAGGAGGAGGAAGGAAGAGCAACAGGCACTGAGGGCACTCCTAACTGAGGCTGAGCCAGAGGAAGAACCTGTGCTGGGAGCAGTTGCACCTTTACAGAAAAAGAAATCCAAGACAATCCATTTGCTTAGTGAGGGGTGAAGAGGAAGCAGGGCTCTCGTAACAGGAGGAAGAGGCAGAGCTGGAATAATCACCTGATCCCTTTCCAAGGTGAGCTGGGAGATGTGCAGAAAGATTACAGCTGCCAGTCTGGAGAGCCTGTGGTGACCGAGGTGTTCCAGTGCTGGAATATCATGGCCCAGGATATGAAAATAAGGAATCAAGAAAAGCAGCTGGGATCCCTGTCCCAGGATGTGGAATTGGCCAGGGGATTAGAAAATGAACTCAGCCTCTGGAGTCAATAGCATGAGGGAAAGGTATTCTCTCAAGAATGGTCTAATAGTGCAGAGAGACAAGTGGAACACCATGGAGCAAGGTACCCAGAACCTGAGAGAGTTAGCTGTGCTGGAGGTACTCCGTAAGTATTCAAATAACAAGGCCCCTATAAATCCAGATGACATCCAGTGTACACAACCATGTGGCAGAAGTGCCACTGGAGCATGCCATGGCTGTGTGCCAACTCACTGGCAGTGAGGTCATGAAATAAGGACAGTCAGTGGATAATTTGGTTATCAAATGCAAGCTGTATGAAGAAAGTATTTCTTACTAGAGATCCGTATCACATCTGTGGAAAGGTTGTCCAAGGATGTCCAGCAATTTAAAGAGAACCACCAACAGTTTAAAGAAGTGTCCCATGACCTGGCAGTACAGAGCAGTCCTGGTGTTGGGAGCAGTGCTCCCCTGCTTGAGAGAGAGAGGACACACCGTGAGGTAACCTGTGGGTTTACCTGCATGATCACGGAGAGGAAATGAAGAAGTGGGATGGAAACCCCACCTCTGTCAGGGAGCACAGGAATGTGAGCTGAGAAGAGGAGGAACCATCACGGGCAGTTCTTCAAGGGTAAAAGCAGCTCCAGTTTCCAATGGGCAGGTCCTCAGACAGAAGGGCTTATGCTACTTTTGATCAATGGGCACTGAAGCACAGCTCCTCCTGGCACCCTGACTGCCAGTGCTGGGCTGGATGTTCAGAGAATCCCTTCCACACATCCTGGCCCTGATGCCATGTGGAGTAAGTGGATCACTCTGGTCACACAGCAACATTGAACAGGAAACCCCAATTGCCCAGAGATCTTGAAAGTTACCACAAACTGGCCTGAAGGTGAAAACTTCAGATCACCATCATAAGAAGAGGAGAAGGTGACATGCTGAGGAGGCCCCACCATATAATCAGCTACCAGAAAAGGAAAAGCAATGCTCTCTTCTCTGCTGTATCACAGAGACACTGAAAATGGAAAGCTGCTGCATGGAGTCCTGCATGATGAGTCACAACAGCTCTTGAGGGACAAGGTGGATCAGGTCAGGTTGCAGAGCTGAAAGGCTCCAGATGGCCTCAGAGATGGCTGGAAGAGAGAAATGGCCAACACTAGTGTTCGAGTTTTGTGGTGGTGGCCATTTCCTCTACAGTGACCCGTGGATGGTGGCAAATGCCCTGTGGGGGTGGCTGGACTGCTGGGCAAAGAGCAGTTGGCAGCACAGAGGGGGAACCCATGGGGGCTGCTGAACTGTGGCAAACATCACTGCCTGGGTGGAGAACACGGCTCTCAAAGTCCTTCACGTGGGGCTGCCGAAGGACACCACAACAGACTGGTGGGTTGGGCTGCCAGACTAAAGTGTCTCAGGTGGGTCTGGACTGGCAACACAAGGCTGAGTTACTTCTGGCTTGACGGGCCCATGACACCTCAGGTGATCAGGGAAAAGATGGAACATCCAGATGGATTTTTGATGGAGGGGTGGCTTTAACCCCAGACACCATCTCCCAGGTAATGCATGACTGAAACATGCTCTGCACTCAAGCAGGGCCAAATGGGTAAACCCTCTGTGCTGTGAGGGACAGTGGTGGAAATATAAATAAGGGGAGACCTGGCATATGGATGACCTCATGCTCCTGCCAGACCCACCAAGGCAAGCACTGTGTGCCAGCAGTGATGGAAACGACCACTGGATGCCTGGAGATTAATCCTTGGCCTCACACTACTGCCTGAGGCACAGCCTTGAAAAACAAGTCCTGTAGTGACATGGCACCCCAGAAAGAGTTGAGTCAGACAGTAAGACTCATTTCTGGAATAGACTCATGGACACCTTGGCCAGAGAGCACAGGACTGAGTGGGTGTTTCATATTCCCTGTGACAGACCAGCCTCTGGGAAAGACAAACTCTGCAATGGACCTTTCAAAGCACAGTGAAAGGCACGGGTGGTGAGACCTTTGGACATTGGGGTCTGCATTTAGCAAAGGCTGGCTGGTTAGTTTTCACTAGAGGCTTGAGGGAATTTGATTCTTGGGTGAGAAGAGTTTGTAATGTTGAATTGTATAATACTCATTGCTGAATGACACTGTCTCTGTGTGCCATTTCTACCATGGACAGTGGATATGGATTGCTGAATGACACTGTCACTGTGTGCCATTACTACCATGGACAGTGGATATGGATTGCTGAATGACACTGTCACTGTGTGCCATTACTACCATGGACAGTGGATATGGATTGCTCAGATACCAGTTGTGAGCTCCTGGTGCAGCAGCCAGCAGACAGCACACCTGTGTGACATCCTGGGTGACATCCAGGATAGATAGAACACACAGCCATGGACCCAGATGCTGTTTACACTCCTTCATGTCATTACTGGGGCCAGGAGGAAGGGACCTTGGGAGGAAAGGAGCGTTCCTTCCTTTTTAGAAACATTTTGGGCAGAACAGTCTGGTGGTTTTTTTGTTGTTGGGATTTTTCCCATATAAGTTGTTTCTTTGTCTTACACCTTTTGTAATTAATAATTGTTGCTGGCACTGTATGTTTTCTTATCTCATTGCTGTTTCCAGTAAATTTGTCTTTCTTCAGCCCATGGTTTTTGCATTTTGTGCTTCCAGTTGGAGGGGGAGGGGGCAAGTGAGTGGCAGTGATGCCGTGGTTTTAGTGAGAGCACTAAATTGTTATCCCTAAACCACAACAGTAATCAAAGCGAAGTGTAATTTGAGTCATCAGCCCTGGAAGTCTCACAGTTCTGAACAGGTGGCCTTGTGGCTGCTCACACAGGACCCACAACTTCCATGAGATGAGTGGGGCTGAGACAGTTCTGTCCTTGGTCTTTGACCTCCTTGAGAAAGTGACCTACAATATATTGTCTCACACACACGGATTGATGCTGTGTCTCAGAGGTCTAACATCTTGTTTTCTAGTTGGCATTACATCAGAGAGCTGTCTTTCAGGTGAGAGAGAGGACTGTTCTCTCAGAACAGAATTCCTGTGGCTCTTCTCCACCCACCAGCACCCTCCTGATTCAATCCTGCTGCATCTCTGGGTGTTTAATGAGCTTCCCCAACTGACAGCAAATCAGAATTTCAAGGAACTTCACACAGTAGGTGATCCCAGTCAGTAAGATTTGGATTTCTGACAGCACAAAGACAGTTCAAGAAGAGCCTTTAGGGTCAGGAAAGAGAAAATCCAGGGACTGTATCTGAAATGGCTTTTCCAAAAAAGTGAGCTGCTGTAAGTCTACACCACTGTACAATTTCCTCTCTTGAATGCTTGGGTGGCACAGTCTTCTTCTATGAGGTTCATGTCTGGCTCATTTGATTTGCTTTTGATTTCATCCATTCGTGCTTGTGGTAAAAGGGATCAATTCAGTTTTTTGAGATGTGGATTTTCAGAGTCAAAGTCAGTTGCCTTCTGTAACTGCCCTTCCCTGTGCTTTATTTTCTTTTGTTACTTCACAATAACCTTGGTTTATTCCTATTTGCACTGAGCTGGTTTTGGACACTCCAGTGCTGCACTGTCTCCTTACATTTCCCTTCATTGATCAGTTTTCTGTCTGACACACTAATGACATTGAAAGGTTTTGTGTCTGTTGTTACAGCTGCAGCATAATTCTGTCTTGGCTTTCTGTGGTGGTGTCAGTTGGTGTGTCCTCCAGCCACAAACCAGCTCAGGCTTTTTGGTTTTTAGAATATTCATAGGTCGATTCTACTATGTCATTCATATATTTCCCTTCTATACAAATTAGTATTTTGCTGTTTCTTCCATTGTGGATTTCTTTCTGCATTGGTGTACATAAGTGATAATTTTTGAGATGGTGATGATTAAATTGAAAAGACCCCCTTTTGATACCTTCTTGCTTCCGAGTGACCAATTTTATTATATAATGGTGCATTGTTTTGTGACTGGTGGGTGGCTTTTTGTCTTGAGTTGTTTTTACAGTGATTTCTCGTTAATACCCTAACACTGAGTACCATACAGCTTGTCCTTGTTGAATGTTGTAATAAATTTTTGGCTTGTGCCTTGGCTAGTAGCTCTGTATTCCTACACCTTCTCTTTATTAGGGTTTTATAAGTTTATGAGTATCTGTTTCTGAAAAATAGAAACGGGGTTTTTTTTTCTGCTTTCTCAGGACACAGGAAGACCCTTACACAATTAAAAGTGACTTCTAAGTAAATTTTTTAAATTGGATTTGTGCTTTCATTGATCCCTTCTGAGGAATAAAGAATGGTTAATAACCTGGAATAGATTTAATTTTTTCCTTCAAAAATGGGAAAATGAACTGTTGCCTCATAACATTCTTTTGAAGAACTGTTGGGAGCTTGTAGCATTTTAATTCTCTTAAATACCCTAACTGGAGAGCAAACAGTCCTGAGCAGACAAAAATATCTTTGATGCAAAACACCCCTTAGGCATTCAAATTGTAAGCAAAAAAACCCCCTTTAACAATGCTTGAAAATTCATTTGTGTTCCACCTAATTACTCAGCTCCTTACTCTATTGGCCACTGTAGTGTTATTGTTTAGAGAACCTCAAAATCATTCCAAGAATACATTAGTTGCTCATGTAGAAAATAAACAGAGAAATGGTGAAGTGTCAGAGGCCAAGGCGAGTTCGAAGCTTCTGCTTTGCCTCTGTAGGTTGGAAAAGACACAGAGAGGTCATTTTCCTTTTCGCTGTCCTCTAAGCAAGCTTGTTTATCACACAGCCACCTTCTGTGCACACAAACGTGGGAAGGCATGAAACAGAGGATGAAATCCACAATTCACTGGGTTTCATTGCATTGAAGAGCGTTTGAGGAATAAAGGAAAATCACAGAATAATTTGGAAGGAATGTCTGGAGGTCAATCTGGTCCACCCCACCCTCACAGCAGTGAACTGACAACCTGACGTTTTATCTTTGTCAAAAGAATTGTAATATGTGTGTCTCAAGCATTCTGTTACACTGGCTTCTGCACATTCTGAAAATAAGGTATCTGGTTTAGTCCCATGTATTTCAAAATTAAATGCATTCTTCACACTGGGTTCTCTATTGAATTTCCAAACAGTACTTGTTTTCACTTCTTCAGAGAAGGCATGGTTTAAAAAGAGTATGAAGTCTCTGCTGTTGTGTCTGGCTGCATTTTAATATTAGTGTCTTTGGGTTTTTTTTAGATTTAATGTGAACAACAAAATTCTTCATCCTGAAATTGCAGAATGGTGAGTAACATAAAATCTTTCTCTTTAGTAGTATTGAACATGCTTATACTGTCCCGTTGCTTCAGAGAGATTCCCTCAGCAGAAGCCTCCTACTTTATCACAGGAGTTTTAATTTTAAGTTGATTTCATGTTATGGACTGGAAATAATGTACATACGTAGTAATAGAGCTATGTAACAGCACTGAGAACCAAAGAATTTATGTAACATTTTTTAAGCATTGTATCTGGATACACATTTCTCTAGGATGTGTTAGGGTTTAAGTCACATTCATGTAAATAAAAATTTGTATGAGTGGGAAAAGAACTGAGGATAATTTATGTTCTAGCAGCAGTAATCAAACACAGATCAAAACTCTGTCTAAACAGGTAGTATTTAATTAAGTATTGTTTCTTCTCCAGGATTTATTTTAGCAGCCTTAATTTTGTTGAATTATTATTCATATAATTGCACTTTGTAGTTCTTGGGGAATTCTGCTGTAGCCTATCTGAAACAAAAAACCTGGATGTGTGACCAAGTGCAAAGCTGCTCCATTTTACTGGTTTTCCTCTTTTGGTCAACACTGCTGACTTAGTCCACGGGATTGCTCCATAACTAAGGCTCCCTAGTTTTCCATTTAGGAAATTACTGAAGAAAGAACATTCTGGATTTTTGTTAATGAATTAGGTTTTATCTAAGCTTTTTTCTGTGTATTAATCTAGAAATGAAGAAGCAAATCCTTAGTTTAGACAGATGAGCTTAAAATACAAACCACCCTCTGACTGCTACTATTGTAGGGTACTGTATTGCATGCTACTACATATTATGCTTTTTAATATTTATTTTCAGCACATATGCTGAGAACCATCTTCTGCTGTCTCCATTTACAGTTAACTGCCAGCTTGAAAACTGTGGAGATGTTTTTTGAACATCAGTGATTTCAGAACATTTAGAACTATTAAAAGGTCACGTATCTGTTGTGGCAGATATTTTTCATTGCTTGGCAGGACATAAAGCTGCAAAAGGGAAGTGGAGAGGCTTAGTGTGGAACATTGTTCCATCCCTGAGTCGTGGATGGGCCTGGAGCTGTGGTGGTGGGCTGCTTGCTCCTGCCAATGGGTGTGAGGGGGACTGATTTTTACACCTTGCCTATTCTGTCCTTCTAGAATTTGTGCTGTTCCTTTCCCTAAACAAAAGTGATGTTATAGACTTGATTTCTGAATCTGAGAGGGGTGAGGAGAAGGACCTGGAGAGGGCCCTGTCTGACTTCAAGCTTTGCTCTGAAGACACAGCAGGACAACAGGGACAGAGATGGCAATTTTAGCTGCAGAAAGCTTTGCTGCAGGGCTACAGGCTTTTTCTCAAGGGCGCTTTCAGGTTGTTTCCATCCACCTTACCAAGGTGTCCTAAGCTTTTCTCCTCTGTGGTTTCAGTTAAAGGATGATTAAATCTTCTTTAGGAAGCTCAGATATGGACAAACACTGAGAGAGGTGGAGCATTGAGGCAGTGGAAAGGCAGCACTTGGAGCTGGGGTGGAAAGAATCATCTCTTCAGTGAATTGTGATTTAATTCTTCCTGCAGCCTCACAGAAGAGGAGTGCTTGGTGGTATGCACCTTCCCCACACCTGGCTTTCAAGGAAAGGGAATTCTAAGTAAAGAAAAAGTTCAGATTTGTATTCAGAAATGTCTTAAAAGGTTTTACTGAGTTTGGTGGCTTTTCATTTTAAGTCAAAAGTATGTTAAAGATGGTTGTTGGGATTTAATATCTGGTGAAATTAACATGTGAATGACAGGTCATGTATATTAAAGCTTACTAAACTAGAAATCTCCTTGGAATGTCAAGTTACCAGCCAAGAAAGTTTGTTTGGAAAGCACTTATTTCTAGAGTTAAGAAAATTTTTCTGTTAGGAAGATGAATTCTTTTGGGTTATATTCTGGGGTAGGAAATTGCATCCTTTGACTCATCGCCTTGCAGGGATGCATTTCATTTCAGATTTGGCAAGCTCTGAACTGCTGTGTTTTACATGGTACTTGTCAGAAAAACTTTGCTCTGTGCTATGCTGTCAAACTGCCAGCTATAGATGAAATGGCTGAGCTTTCTGAACCAGCCAGGGAGAACTGGGAGCTACAAAAGGCAGCTCTAGTATTATACAGTCTTCTAATAAAATGCAGAAAAAATGGTTCAATGCTGACAAGAGGCAAAGTGTTTGTGGTTAAGGATCTGTTGCCTCTCTTGCTTATTTTTTCAAGACCTCATCATTTTCTGACTTGATATGGAACTTAAAACAGAAGAATTCAACCTTACACTGGATTTCAGCAGTTTGCAGATGGTGTTTTAACTTTTTTTTTCATTTTATTGAGTGAGTGTATTTCCAAACAAATTTTAAACCTTTCATTTTAAATTTAAAGGCTTCAACTTCAAATTTCATAGTGAATGGATATGCTAAGTATTGATTGCAGTGTTTTGAAAGAAAATGTTGTCTAACAGAAGAGAGAATTCAGATTTGTCCAAATTATCTCCTTGGTAATTAGAAGGAGTTTTTTTGACACCAACACTTAGCCAAATGGCCTTTTGTTCCTGGAATTTGCCAGTGTCTATCATAATCGTGTTGTTGCTATAAGTAAACATTTAGTGATGTGCAGCTCTCTTTGTGCCTGTATATACTGTATTTTCCTGTAATCTCAGTGAAAATAGGGTTTGATTGTTTTATGTGGAAGATGTCATATGTTCTGTATTTTGCATTATTTTGATGGAAAGCTATAATTGTTTCTCTGTGAAAACTGATCTGTATATTAATGTCTTAAAACTCTGCATTTGCTTTTTGTGTTTTCAGGGGTTTTTCTACTTATGCTGTAAACCTCTTAAAAATTTTTTTTTTTTTGAGCTCATGTGTTCATGCTTTGGTGTTCATGCACTTGTCTTTCAGAACTGCACTGTGATGCTTCTCCTTTGCATATGTGCATTGCTGAGTTTGCTGGCTTTGATGCTAATTCAGTTAGCCATTTTTTATGCATTGCAGAAGAGCATAAATGTATAAACAGTGGTAGAGAAATTTCTATAAATGAAATGTGGAAAGGTAACAGCAGAGGTGAGAAAGAGTAAAAGTAAGGCAGGCCTGTGAAGTCTGCCCACATGGGCATCATCCTTACATATTAGGTGGTCTGTAAATCTCATAATCCCAGAGGGAAAGGAGGAATGGAAATTCCCAGGTGTTTTCCAAGTATGCCACAGAAAGGAGACGTTCAGGTTGCACACATGTGCTGAAAAACAGCAAAACAAGCCAGCTGATAAAACTCTGATCTGATAACTGGAAACAAATACTTCTGGCAGCATTATCAGAGCTGCAGAATGCACATAGAGGACCAATTTATGTATCTTTGAGGAGAGCACTGGTTTAGGAAAATACAATTGAGTTATGTGAGTTTCAGCCTCATAATTGCCTCAAATTCTATATGCTCTTGACCACTTGAGTGGGTCATGCATGTAATTTGGTATCCAGACATTTCAAATGCCCAAATGCACTTTCAGGATTGAAATTATACTTATTTATCTTAAAGTTGCTCTGTCCTATTGGATGACTGACATGTGTAAAAAGACCAGCTGCTAGTCTGGCTAACTGAAAATTAAAGCAGAAAATGCGTGTAAAAGGAGAATGAGGAAGAAGAAATGTTTTTACACTGGTACAATGGTGGGGGGGGAAGGTGAAAGTTTTAGGTCAGTTCTGACAGTCAGAGACTTGTACTTCTATTTCAATTAAATTGCACTGAGTGCTCCCCCTGCTAATTTGAGGAGTGCCTTATGTGTGGAATTTGTACATTGTGGCAATTGCATTAGCCAGAGCTTGTAAATTATTTGTTCCCATTAAAATATTAATGCCTTTATGCAGAGGCTGTAACTGGTCCAAGAGCTGTTTTTTAATAGAATGCTGAAGTTCACATAAATGAAAAAAGGTAGGATTTTCTTCCTATCCTTATTTTGGAAGTGGAAGAAGACATCATGAGAACTGTGACACACATCATGTGCAAGGTTGCCCTGAAGTGCCAACCTCTGCTATAGACCTGGCCTGGGAGGGTGCTGCTTTTTGCACCATCAAAACAGTGAGAAGATGGTGAAATACAGGCTTTTTTACGCCCCAGGCATGATGTGGGACCTCCATCAGCAGTAATATCCACCACTGTAACACAGAAGCCCAGTGTCTGGTGTAGGGTGAAGTTGATCCTGTTCCCTGCACAAATCTACATTCACTCCTCTCCCTCCTTCTGGTGGTTGGGTAGTGGTTTTTGTTGGCCTCAGAATGACTAAATGTTCTCTGGAAAGTTTCAGTGCCTGACCTTGTGTAAATGAAGGGGTTGCACTGCATAAATAGTCAGTGTGAGGCTGAGCATGAATTTCTATATTCAGAGAGCTGAGAAGATGTGGTCTAATACAAATACCTTGATCCTTATGCCCTAGTCAAGGGAAATGGTTTCTAACACTGCACTTGCTGTGGAGCAGTTACTAACTTTTATTGCCAGCAGATTGCAACAAAGAGATTAGACAACTCAATTATGAAACAACCTATTTTTTGGGCAATTGCAGATCATGGATATGTACTGTATACTGAAAGTAATGTAAAGGCACATCAAACAGCTATTAAATTACCCTACTAGCACATGCAGTCTTCCAAGGAACAGGATTTTAAAAAATAATTAAAAATCTATAAGCCTTTGCTACCTCAATCTAAGTGGAATATATTTGAGCCACTCTTTTTTATGTCTTGGCTGAAAGACAGGAGTGTTTCTTCACTCATGGTCAGCAGATTTTACCATCCTAGTGTAATTTTTTCACTCGGGTGTGCATTTTAAAACCTTGTACTTCTCATTTTCAATTGCATAGTGATTATTTTGTGTCATATACCATTTGACTAAGAAAGTCAATCCACTCCCCTCTACAGTGAAAGCATTTTGATCAATATCAGGATTTTACAAAGGTACCTTTCCTCTGGCCACAAGAGTTGTGTTTGAAGGGGAGTGGCTGTAGTAATGCACTGTCTATGGGAAATGCTGTAATCTCACATCAGAGGCACTGATGGCTGAGAAACCTATTTCTGGACTCATCAAAACAAGCTACAGAGCAGAAATACAGTAAATAGCTTCTACAGCAGTGTGAGGAGGAGCATTTTATGATAAAAAGAGGGGTCTTGGTGGCAGTTTCAAAGTATAACAATTAAGGTTCTTTGTAACTGCTGCAAACCCTGGAGTGCAGCTTGAAAATATGATTGAAATATTTTCAGGCAATTCAATAGATGTAGTTCTGTACTTTGTAAGCAGTAAGTATGTACTTCACAGCTGCCTTTGAGATGGGCATGAAAAATACCAGGAATTCAGTTTTTGTAATAGTAGAAGGAGTATGTGGTGTTTAACAGAGGTTATGGAACTGCATCTGCTTTACTGTGCATGTCACACTCAATAGCTGCTTTTATTTGAAATACATGATAGAAGTACATGTAGAGAGGAGTTAAATGGTGCTTTTTTGACATGAGGTCAGAAGAGAGTATCAAGGCTCATAAACATACATGAATTCAGTATCTCATAAGGCACAAAGAGTAGGATGGGGTTTTAGGGCAGTGGATTGTTTGGGATTTTATGGGTTTTATCTTTCTTCAGAAGCATTTCTGAATTTCATGGTTTGGGGTTTTTAATACCAAACAAAAATAGGATTTTTTTCACACCACCCCCTGCCTGCCTTTTGAGGTATTGCAAGTAGGTGAGAGTTGGGATTGTGCTGAACAGAAATTCTGGAGCTCTGGGAATTTAGGTATGAAAAATAGTTTGAAATTGTGTTTAAAAGGAAATCAAGCATGCTTGTAGAAACGTTCCATTTGAAGTAGTGCTGAAGTTATGACAAATGCAGAATTGCATTGATTTTGTTCCTAATGTATTGTAGAATGAGTTGAAAAAATGTTGATCGAACCACTTGTTTGTAAGTATTAAATAGGGCAGGCTGATGTTTGAAATTCTTGTGACTTCCCTTTGTAAGATTGTTCTGCTAACACTGAATCAATGCCAACAATACTTTGCTGTCATGAATACTATAATAGCTGTTTGCTCTTGAGGTGTACTTGATCTAATCTTATTATAGGTGATGCATATTATTTTCAGGGTTTTTTTCATTTTACATTCTTAAGCTGTGAAGTTGCAGTCTAACATGGTGTCTGTTCTTCTTCTCTTTAAGTCGTGTCATTAAGACAGACATGGAGTTGGAAGTTCTGCGCTACACCAATAAAATCTCCAGTGAAGCTCATAAAGAGGTAATGGATCCTTTACTGTTAATAATTTTTGCTCTTAGTGTAGCAGTGGTACTCAGAAAATGTCCCCAGCAACCCAGAATTGCTTAGTAATAAAATAATGGAAAGGCTGGATAGAAATAGGAGGATAATATCCCTCCTATTACAGCCCAGTAATATACCTTGCATTGTCCTTGAACTCACTGGTGCGTTTGTGATGTGTGAGAAATGAAGTGTGGGTTTGGCTGAGAGCTCACCTCAGCAGAAGGTGACCTGCTTGCAATCTATCTGTTCTGTGTGCACAAATACCTGTATAATGATGGAGAAAGAAAAGATCAAAATTATTCAGGCCTGTGTGCAGCTCTGAAAAGTTTAACTAGCAGGTAACTGTCCCCAGATCCTGATGGACTGGGGCAGTCTCTCCATGCACGGTGTAGGACAGGGAAAGGATCCCTCAGGGTGCTCCTCAGAGCTGGGTATGTGTCTGGGGCAGTGCTGACCCTGCTCTCCTGTTGCCACACCAGTGTGGCATTGACAAGTGCAGGCTCTTAGCAAGGCACTACCCCAGGGAAGCTGCACTCCTCTCCTGGTGCTGATGACAAAATCCACTTGGGTGTCAGTCCTGTACTCCATTTAGCGATGCAGATCTGCCCGTGAGTTCTGAGTGGTGACAACCAGAGGCAGCTTAGGTAAAAGTAGCTGATGAAGTGACTGACTCAGCTGTTTTGTTGACTCCTGTTCCTCAAATGTCCAAACTGTGAAGGGTAAGAATGTTTTAAAATGAATACTGTAAAGTCAAAAACTCAAAGGATTGTAATTTTGCATTCCTACTCCTTGGTTTTTCATCATCCTTGAATAATCCTATCACATTTTAGAGTATTTTTTTCTGTAGAGCTGCATAGAACTACTATAATCTGTACAGAAACAGACAAAGGAATAAAACTTTCTTAGCAAATCTGAGAACAAGGATCATATTTATGATTTGTAAACCAGTGTTTCACTGCTAGATGAAACCTAGTAGTTTTCTGTTGATTCAGATTTCAAAGTATAAAAGAGACTCTCCCATTGTAGGATAATTCAGTTCATAGCTTTGTTTTGCCTAAGTGGAACAAAAGGGCTTGCTGCCGTGTTAGCCACAGCTTTCACAATTGAACATGGATATTTTGATGAGCTGCACTTCATTAGGATATAGTAGTTTGGCAGTTAAACTTGCTTGATTGCTGGAGACTGCAGGCATTTTTCAAGATTAAAGTGTTTAAAACTAGTGTAGTTAAAAAACGCATCTACTGATGTAAATTTAAATGAAGTACAGATGATATTTTTGTAATACATGTTTCTCTGGAGATAGTCATAAGTCATAAATTCATAAATACGAGATTCCCTCCCACTGTGATGGTCCCATGCTAATATGTATCTTACAGGTAATGAAGGCCGTAAAAGTGGGAATGAAAGAATACGAGATGGAGAGGTAAGAGCTCTTACACTAATTATAATAAAAAAGATAATATCTCTCTAGTAGGGGGAAAAGACAATAGCTGAGACAATGCAGTAGCATGGATTCAGTTGAGACTGGGAGTTCATTGGTGTTTGAAGGCCATGGTAAGCATTATTTTGTTATTTTGAGGTGGTACTTCATCTGTTTCAAACATGGATTTGATGAGGGGCCATTATTTTTTGGTTAAGTGTAACATATCTCTATTCATGGAGTTACAGTAATTTGCAGAAGCTTGATGAAATAGCTGCTTGCATTGTTTGAAGCCATCCAATAAAATGGTGTTTATGGTTAAACATTGCCTTTAGTCTGGTTATGGTTGGAAGACTGCATGAGTGGGTGTTTAAGAGTCTTAGGAAAGGCTGTGTTCAATTACATTTTGTCTGCAATTACAAGGCAGCAGTACCTGTGCTTAGCCTGCACAAGGAGCTCAGCTCACACATGTGCTGGGTGTTCTGCAGCTGAGAAATCAATAAGCAAGCAGCAGATATCTCTTATGTTGAAAAGAATGTGCTGTACAGGCACCCATGAGGGGTTTGGCTCGTCCTAACTGATACACTAATGATGTGTCTAGATCTAAGGAAAACATTGCCTCCTCTCTTGAATCAATATTTACATTAGATCATCAGCATTTATCATATAAAGCATGGTTTTGATCATCAAGTCCATTTATTTTTAGCTTGTACATGGTACTTTCAATTTTCAAAGTATTTGCATAATGAAGAAATAGAGAATAGCAGTCATATGTCACTTACTGTTAGTTCTTGGCAGTAATTTTTCAAATGCTTGTAAGCAGGCTAGAGCAGCACCCAGGGAAGAGAATATAAAGAGACCACAATATTTGTCATCAGGATTTCAAGGTAGCTCAAAATACAAATAAAGCCTTTAGAATATATGCAATATGGAGCGACTAATGTTACATTTAAGTTTAAATTTCTGCAAATACTGTAGGCTCATGTCTATCATTTGTCAGTGCCTCAAATTGCATTTACATATAACACCAGGTAACAGGAAAAAAATATATATATTGTTTACATTCTGTCTTTAACTTTTTTTTAATGAAATTCGTGCTGATTTTGTTCACTGGCCATGCCATACATGCTGACAGTGAAATTTTGGCTCTGGAAGTCATTAGCAATCAAAAATTTCCCTAGAGCAGAAGTTATTCTCAGGTGCTCTTAAATGTCATGATCCTGGCAGTTTGATTTAAATGTCATACAACAACCAGGTATATAAACACTCTTCTGTAAGTCTTCAAGGTGTATTACCTTTTTTCTCAAGAACTTTCATTCCCTGGCTGGCTCCTTCCATACACATCAGTCTTTTGAAAAGATTATTTGTGTCTTTCAATTGAAAAAAATAAATTAATTAAATGGCCACCACACCTATTTAAAATTGCCTACTGTTCTTCCATACATCTTGATGGATTACACTTCTTGAAAGAGTATGAAGTTATTTAGCTAATAAAAGAGGTCTTGGCAGACTGCTCTACTGTGTCTGCCTTGGAGACTATAATTAGAATTTCAGTTTCTTTTACTGGTGGAATTCATCCCTGCACCCGTTCCTTTAGGGAAAAAGGGCCCTAAAAATTTAAATGCTGTCTGCTATTATTCTGTCTGCTGGGAAGAATAATGGCAGAGATCCCAAAAGCAATTAAAATTTTCTCTTACTGGATGTAGGACCTCAGTGTTGCCTTTTCTTTGTACATTTGCTTAAACACTGGTAAATGATTTTGAGCAGTAATGTGTTAATGCTGAGATATATATATATATATATAAATAAATGCATTTAGCTGCAGCTCCAGTCAGCCCTGACTTCTTTTCAGGTTTGATATTATTTAACTTTAATGTGTGGTTGGTTGACTTTAAGGAGACAGCCAAGGCAATTATCTGCAAGCAGTAATTCACAGCATGTGCAATTGCATATGCAGTCATTTTGGTAGGTCAGATTCTGGGTTTTCTCTGAAGCAATTTGTTTAGTATTTGTGCTTATCTCATGTTTAATTAATCTTTAATTAAAGGCTTTTAATTATGAAACTGCTCAGTAGTGAATATATTGTTAAAATACAGCAAAATGCTAAAACCTCTTCAGCTGGAGAAGTATATGAATAAATTCTGTGTTTTCAGCAGAGTAGTTTAAGTGTGGATATATAGACAAAGATGTTTTATATGCATATATATATAAACACACTGAAAGTACTAATTGGGACCTACAGTTACCTGTTTCAAAGGGCTCTGAAGGCCTGGAGATGACATCTCTAGATCAGTGTTAATCACTTTCTAGATTTCATCTGTGTACCCTTCACCAGATGAAGTGTGGAATCTTCCATGCATTTCCTCACATGTTCCCTTTCTATTGAAAAGAACATTTTTAAGATTGGGGTGGCTATTTAGAATGTCAGTTTGATGGGGGAGTGATACAGAAGTGTTTGTTGTAGCCACAGGTGGGTGACTTCCTGCATCACATGTTCTGGGCACAGCTGTTTGTATGCACTGCCCATTTTTGTGGGGGTTTATCCTCTGCTTAATAGCACTGAAGGTGCTGTTGTTACCAAATGTCCAAAAGATCAGAATAAGGTCTCCAGCACTAAAGTTGTGTTGAAGAGGGTATAATTTATTCAGGCCTGAGGTTCATGCTGGAGATCCTAAGGTGGACACAAGAGTGTTACTTACATACAGTTGCTACATGCATATTAAAATTTAACCCTTACCATAAATCCCACCCCATGTTCCCAGAGATTCAGATTAACACAAAACTTAAACTCCACTCTGCTGTAACAGCAATAATTTGAAGAATAAAATGGCAAGAAAGCGGCTACAGAGTTTTTTCTTGTTGGTTTACAATGCTTACAGACTATTTTTACACCTTGCCTCTCTTACCAGCTGAGGCTGATAAAAGTTCTTCATCCCTCTTCTTTTCTGTGTTGTCCCTGATTCCAGAGCAGAGCTTGGGCTCTGAGATGAGTTGCTGTTGTATCTGTCAGTGTTAAATTTCACTGTCTGGGGAAGTCTGAGAGTGCTCTCACAGATCATGGCTCTCACCTTGCATTTTTCTCTCTCTCCTCTGGTCCAGTGGAACAAACTGAAAATAAAACACACATGTTATTTCACTGAAAGAGAGAAAATAGCCAGAATAATTTTATTTTCCTTTGGGCATTTCCTTTTAGTGAAATGCAGATGATTTTAGCTAATCAGTATTTGCCACTTCCATTTCCTGGTGATTTTTCTCTCTGAATGTTTTCGAAAAAGTCCCTGACTTCTGCAACAAATGACCTTCAAAAATACTTGGATTTTTTCATGAGGCTGGATAGAATTTCAGCTCAATTATAACCTATAAGTCATTCACATAAGTGTGCATAGGTGGTAACCAATAATGCCCACTGCAGCTGACAAAATTACACTGGTGAATCTTTCAGTGTTGCTTTTTGGCGTGGGAATGGTGTTGAATTGTGTCATGGCCTTCACTGGTATTTGTGCATTTTTATTAAACAAGAGACCAGCACTCTGTTATTCTCCAACAGCATGTCAGTCTGCTCAGTTACTTGTAGGTCTTTTATGTTGTTTGTTTTTTTTTTCCCCCTCCTTTTTTTTTAAGTTAGTGTTGTGTAGCCTGGGAATGGGTTGACTGCCTTTGTTTCCCAAACTGCTCTGCAATTAGAGGTGATGTGTTTTTAAATGTAAGGTGCTGCTATCAAAAGGTTAGTGTAAAATTCTACGATACATGAGAAATGGAAAGAGAGATGGAAGGTGATCTTTTCCTGCATTTTAAAAGCTCCAATGCAATCCACTAATTTTTCCTTTATCTCTGGAGGCCTGTGTAGTAGGATGGGAGTGTGCCTGCTGTCTGAATGGTGGTTTGGTGTAAGATGATCCTGCACCTGATATTATTTATTTATCTGTGTATCTAGTTCTAGCACAAGGGTTGAAGGAGGAAGTGGATCAGCCACAGTCTTTTTTTAACAAGAAATCCTCACTACACAACAGCCCACAGCTTCTGTTCAATGTGGATGCGGTGGGGCTGGCAGGGAAGGAGTTGCTGGGTGGTTTTGTGCCTGTGCCCATGTTAGGGGCAGCAGGGGTCATCCAGGACTTCCTAAAAACGGTGGTATGAAATGACCTTTGGTGTCCAGGGCCAGGCAGGCAGCTTAGTGCTGACAGCTCTGACAGCAAGCGCTGGGTACCTGCTAATTGCTTCCTTTGAGTGAGCTGCTGAATCTCATGTGTTCACTGCCCAGAGGGAAGTCAGATAGAATGTGTTTGGCTGGAAGAGCAACTGGATTCAGAGACAATTCCTGCAGCCTTCCCCTGCTGCCCACTTCCCCTACACACAGCTGGTCCTTTGATGTTTTAAATGAGGCTGTCACCACTCATTTCCTAATCCAGCTGAAGTAAGGTTGTAAATAGTCTTTAAATAAATCTAAGTTTAAAAATTGCTTTAGAAACCCCCTGAGCATTGTTTCTGTTCTGTGACATACAGGGACACAATTGCAAATATGTGCACACTCAACTCAGCAGAACTGGGGGAGAGGATTACCTGTGAGCATGGAGACCTCCTGTCTCAGCTCCTCATCTGCTTTAGGAGATATAGATCCACTGCAGAAAGTCCAGCTGCCCCAGCCCTGGCAAACATATGCCCACTTCCAGTTGCCCTGCTCTCCCCCTTCTGCCCAGCTGAGAGAAGTGTGGGAGTTAGACACTTCTTGGGGCACTGCAACCTCAGAGACCCATTTAACCTGAACTGCTGCTCAGAATGTTCATGATGATTGGGGATGGACTCCATTAGCTGCTGGGAAGGAGCAGAGCAGTTTCAGTATATTCCCAGTAACCTCTCAGCATTTCCCGTTGCAGGAGGTCCTGGGGGATGCTCAGATGTTTTGTCTTTCAGTCATCTCCTGGTGTAAGAGTACTGTTTAATTGCACAGACCACTCCTGTGACTTGTGGTTGAAATTCCACATAATTGGGTTTTACCTTCTACAAAGAACTTGGACCGTGTGAGAGATTTAAAATAAGCCCCTCTATCATGACAGAGATAACAAAGAACAATTACCATGCTCCTATTGGAAAATGGTTGCCTTCAGAAAGAGCTGTGGCAAGATGTACACTATAGAGAACCTGGCTCATGGCATAGCCAGAGATAACCCAGCTTTGAATGCTGTGTCACTGTATGTCCTCACAGGGTTAGTAATATAGTAAATGTGGTAATTCATAATTATCCTTTCATTATCTTTTTGGAAATTAAAAAGTAGTGGCATTTTTTGTTTTAATTTTGTAACTGATTGAAAACTGCAAGCATTATTAATTCCTGTTAATGTTTTCTACAGTGACTTACTATTAGTCACTGCAGTGACTATTACTATATTAAAGGAAGAACAAACTTTCTTCTCAAATTAGCAGTGATCTCAGTTTTTACTGAATCTAGTGTGGTATTGAGATAGTGAACTAATTAACATTGCTAATGACAAGCTAAGATTGGAGATACATGAAATGAAACTCATTGTAAAAGACAGCAGGCTGAAATTATTATTTGATGTGGATTTTGTTCATGCTTGTTCAGACAAGTCAAAAGTAAAGATTCTACCGTGTGTGAGGTTTTATCTGCATTGTAAGCTTTGCCTCAATAATTTTGGCTAATTACTGATAAAGTATAGAGATGAGAGCTTTGTATTTGTTGGCCATCTTTTGATGGCCAAACAGAATTGCTCGTGATCATAATCAGAGATCAGAAGCTCAACTTGAAGAAAATGGATGGAATACCAAGACTGTCCATTAATGTAATGATATCACACACTGACCTGAAAATGAAACCCATTTTACACACGTGAAAAGAGCAGATTTTGTTCCTTGCTGCATAAATTCTTTTCCAGGTTTATTTTTAGAGCATCGTCATCATCATAGTGTGCAGAATTGCTTATTAAGCTGCATTTCTAAAGTTTGTTGTGATGGCTCTTTTGTTTGATTTTTGTTTGGGTTTCTGTTATTGCATCATCTGTCTAGGGGGTGAACTATGCAGAATTGTGTACTATTTTGGCTTGTGGTAGTTTTTTGAATGCGTGCATTATCAGCAGTATTGAAAAATGCAAGATCGGGCTTGTTGTTCCAGGATGATGTATAATCATAGAATCAAGGTTGGAAGAGGCCTCAAAGATCCAGCCCAGCCATCAACCCACCACCACCATAAACCTTACACCACTAAACCATGTCCCAGTGCCAAATCCAGATTCCTCCTAATCACCTTCAGGGGTGGTGACTCCACCTTCTTCCTGAGCAAACTATTCCACCACCCAAACAGTGAAATATAAATATTTATAAATCCTTGTTGGCTGGGCTTGTTCCCCTGGTTGTCCTGCACATGCTGTGTGATGGCACTCAGGATGATATGCTCCATAACTTTGCCCAGAACTGAGGTCAGGCTGACAGGCCTGCAGTTCCCCACCTCAGCCTTCCAACCCTTCTAGATAGTGATACATTTGCTAATTTCTAGTCTGGAACTTCTCCAGTTAACCAAGACTGCTGGTAGAGGATGAAGAGTGGTTTGGGAAGTTCTTTTGCCACTCTGGGGTGGATCCCATCAGGGCCCATAGATTGTGAGTGTCTAAGTGGCAGGGCAGGTCACTAACCATCTCATTCTGGATTATGGGGGCTTCATTTTTCTCCCCATCACCAACTTTCTGCTCTAGGAGCTGGGTGTCCTGATGACAACTCGTCCTGATATTGAGGACTGAGGCAAAGAAGGCATTAAGTACCTCTGCCATTTCCTCACCCCCTGTCTCTGCACTACTCTCTTGCATTCAAGAAATGATGGAGACTCTCTTGACTCTCCTTTTGCTGCCAAGGTTTTTATAGAAGTTTTTTTGTTGTCTTTAACTGCAGTGGTGAAATCAAATTCTGATTGGGTTTTTACTCTTCTGATCCTTCCCTACATGACCTCGTGTCATCCTTGTGGTCCTCCCAAGTTACCTGACACCTCTTCCAGAGATGACAGATTCTCTTTTTTTTCCCTAATCTCCAGCCTGAGTTCTCTGTTTGACTCGGCTGGTCTTTCTGCCCAGCAACTTGTGTTCATACACATGGAGACAGCCTGCTCCTGAATACGTAACAGTTCCTTTTTAAAGCATGTCCAGCCTTCTGGACTTCTTTGTCCTTCAGGACTGACTCCCAAGGGACTCTTGTCAATCAGTGTCCTAAGCAGGGCAAAGTCTGCCTGCTCTAAGTCCAAGGTGGAAATTCTGCTGGTGTCCCTCCCACTGCAGAAAATGCTAACATTTCATGGTCACTCTGCCTGAGATGGTCACTGACCACTCACTCACCACTCGTCCTTTGTTCACAGACAGGTCTGGCAGGACACCTCCTGTGGTAGGCAGGGAAAAGGGAGGGAAAATGCTGGGACTGGAGAGGAACCTGAATGACATTAGACAGGAGAGGTGATGTTTCTGCTGAAATCAATTTGAACCTTAAGGCAGTCTTGGCAAGTGAGAGCTACAAAGAGCTTTGCTGACAACTGATTCTAGGTCTCCCAATTCATCTATTGAAATCTGTATATTTAAAAGAACTAATGAGATATGTGAAATGTCCTCTCATTAATCTGTTGGTGTAAGGTACAGTTGCTATCACTTCTCAGTTGGTACAAACCTCTTGTAAAGTGCCGTATCCTTCAGGAGTATTCGACTGGATTTCTGCTCTTTCTTATTTCAGAATGAACCCACTATGTACTCCTGATCAGTACTGAGTGGCAGAGGTGGACAAGGCATTCTTCTGTCTCTGGTTAGCAGATGATTTGCAAAAATTGTGTAAATAAGTTTGAGCATTAGGACTGTGAAGTTTTGGATGTCACATGTGGTTTATTAATAGTCTTTTGCATGTGTAACCTCTAGATTTGCTCTAGATGGGAGGTTTGATGCGGATGTAATACATTACATTGAGTGAACTCTCCAGTTTTTGGGGTTTTTTCTCTTTATTGTGTGTTTGAAGTAGGAGAAGAACATGTCTATTACTAATATATTGTTTGGGTTGGAAATTGCAGTAGCATTCAGGAATTAGTTTCCCAATCCTGCAAGATTTGGGGAGATTCCTGGGATGTTTATATTGAGGGAGGAGTCATCTGCTTTTCATCAGTAATTCTGTCTTTGTGAGAAGGAAGTGCATATCATATCACAAGAACCCACTAAACTGAGGAAGGTCCTTCCCAGTGCTGTTTCTGTTGCTGCTGCAGATCAGAGACTAATGTCTATGAGACCTCTGAGGGGTCTAGAATTTGTTTGGATGGGGTGAACTTGTTGGTTATTTGGGGCTGGTGGGGCAAGGAGGCCTCTGTTACTCGAAGGAGTTCTTGGGTAGATGATATAACTTCTTTTTGGCAGTTTTCTTTTTTACTTTGTGCTTCATTTCTATGTTGGCTCTAATACTTAGGATCAATGATGTGATTTTATCACCTATGATGGGCCCTTGGAGCTTGATTTGGGTCCCTTGTGCAGTTTAGAATAACAATTAAAAATTAATCCTGTTTCAGTCCCTCAGTCTGCATTAACCTCTGATTTCCACTGTTGGTGACTGGTCTTTCTGCCCTGTCCTTCAGCCAGCTCTGGTGCTGGAAAGCAGCCTGAGCTCCAGGCAAAAGGAGCAGCGTTTCTTCGGAGGGATGTGGCTTAATGCCAGTGGATGGGACAGGGGGACCCTGTGAACAGGGTGCAAAGTGTTTACCAGTGAGGAGGTGTGCAGACTTTTTGACCTGCCTACAGAGCACCTGTGTGGTCATTTGTTTGGCCCCTGAATAGAGAAAGGAATGTTGAAATGTTCCCAGGAACTGGAGAAGGTGTCATGGTAGATGTAGCTGCAAACTGTGTCTGGGTCTTTCTGAGCCTGCTTCCTCAGCTTCCCTTCCCTTAAACATTCTGACTTCTGCACCTGACTAAATTGGGTCCAGACATTGTCATCATAAATTGAGTGCTATAATCTTTTATTATCCTTAAAGTGGTAGGTTTGCCTATCCCAAATGACAAATTACTGCCTTTTCCTCTCAGAATAGTTGAAGTATTCAAAAATCTGTTGAAGGCAAATTAAGCTCCTGTGCTGGGACACCAACGCCCTTTTAACCTAAGCCCTTACTGCATTTCTGCTTGCTCTGGGTTGTTGAACACAAGTTCAAACTTCAAATATTCAATTTGAAACTGGAAGGAAGATTATGAGGCATTAGTGATTATGTTGGCACTCTGTCACTGAACAGCACTTATGTGTTGTGTGCTATGTGGGTGGCTGTGTATTTGCTAAGAAGCATAACTGAAGATGAAAGTTTAATTATTTCTTCAAGGCAAATCCTTTCTCCCATGGACTTAAACTTGCATAAGAAAAATGAAAATTCATAAGGAGTTTAAAAATTGGCTAAAATTAAAAACCATTTATTTTTACCCTATTTATTCTTCTGAATAATAAAATTTCCCCATGGGTTTTTGGAACATATGTAGAATAATTACACTGTAGAAGTGGTACTTTAGCTCAGCTTCTGGAGCTAGGGCAAACATTGTGATTATGCTGCAAGCTTAAATCTGGGTCTTACAGAAAATCTCAGTCAAGGCTCTGTTGCCATCAAGTGCAAAAAACTGTGACCCATGGATTGGTCCCTGTGGGAGCAATTACTCTTTGCTGAGATTTTTTTCTAGGACTGAATATTATAAATGTAAAAAAAAAAAAAAAGTTTAACCCTCAGTACCTCTAACAGAATGTTCTCATTCCTGCTAGCAAGAATAAAAAAAAAAATTAGCTTATATTTGCATTATTTTATGTTTGAGCCAGGATTTTTTAAAAAGAGCTTTTCTTTATAAACAACTGAAAGGTAAAAGTGCTGTCTTTTAAGTTGCAGTCTGCACATCTTGGTGAAGACAAAATCAGGGCTGGAGCCGCCTGACGCTGCTTAATGCAAGTGCTGTGCCCAAGCCTCTCCTCATGGGGCTCATGCACGTTGGATGCAGAGTGAATTGATGATTAAAACCTCTTGTCTGGCCGTGGCAGCAGGGGGAGAGTGCGGAGGGATGTGGGGTTGCTTAGGAACAGGGCTGGATGTGGCTCTCAGCCGCAGCCCAGGGACACGTTGGGTGCCCAGGAGCAGCGTGTCCATCCTCAGCTGCAGCTCTGCGGGGCCGTGGGGACTGAGCTCATCCTGCCTTCAGGAAACCCACTCCTCTGGAGGAGGGGCAACATGGGTCTGCATTTCTGCTGCCTGAATGCTGGTGTTTGTTCAAGACTTACCAAACCAAAGCATGTCCGTTGTTCATAGCGGAAATTAAAACAATAATTTTCTATCACCTGAGTAACAGATCCAAACCCAGCAGATTTCCTTCCCTGTTTTCTCATGTCTTGTTTTTTGGTGCTGGATACAGTCTGGTCGTTAACTGTGACAAAACTTTGATAAAGTGGATAGAACTTGCATCATGTGTTCAAGGACTTTTGCAAAGTGACACTTGTTGTGAGATGCGAAGAGGAATGTTGTGCAGCCTTGTGGCTGAAGTTCTAGTCAGGAGCACCATTCACTCACTGTAATACTGCAGTGAGACATGAAGACAAATGGTTCCCAAATATACCAACCTGGGACAGGATGAGTCACCTTTACTTGTACTTTTATTTTTTCTCAGTTAGTGATTGGTATTTATCACATTGTTTGGTACTTTTCCAAATATAAAATATTGATGATACTCAAAATAGTCTCAGACAGCATTTAGTGAAGGACTTCTGGTTTTGAGACATGAAGAGAGGACCTTGCAAGTAAAAATCCGAAAGTTTTTTGCCTTCTAGAGGCTGCAGATCTCATTTACGTGGGTAGACACAAGTGATATCTTTTAGTTATTATGTAGAACTTCCAGTGAAATTTAACAAGTTGTTTTTTTCCCTAGAAATTACGTTAGGTGTTGGTTCAGTTTTTTTTAGCATGCATAAGTAGTTTTAAAAGTTTCTGTGAGGCCTTTCAGCAGTTCAGAATGTTATTTCAGATTATTGTGACAAGCACTGAAAAATTTCTTCTAGAATATGGGGAAATGCACTGCTCTCCTTTTATGAATCCTATTCTGTAGCCCAGGTGACATTGGCAGGTCTCAGGTGGAGCTCTGTGACCTCCTGCATGTTCCCCCACTTGACCTACACAGAATGTACTGCTGCTCTGCAGGCTGTACCTGCATCTGTGGGCACGATCCCTGTGGGTTATTTTTAGCTAAATTGCTTTGTTGTTTGCCAGGTGTATTCATTCCTTCAGGGCTCAGTCTATACATTTAACCTTGCTCCACTTTCCCCTCCTGCTCGGTGGCAGAGGAGGGGCAGGGTTATGCCCTTTGCCAGTGCTTTGATGCTCTGAAGGCAGCTTGGAAAAATCAAGTGTGTCTAGGAAGAGACTGCTCAAGGATTTCACTTGTGACTGCACGAGACAGAGGCTGTGTTCCAGCTTTGTGCAGGGCTGTGGTCAGGGGGGCTGAGTGGGGACTGTGGGGGCTCAGTGAGACCAGCTCTAGCATGGGGATCCCCCTGCCAGCTAGCACTTGGCACCACGTTCATCTTTGTCTGCTGGTGGCTTTGCTTTAATCCTCAACTCCTGAATGGGGTGCAGGGCTCCTGGCTTCCAGCTACAAATCATGGCAGATCACAGATGTCACTGTTGTCACTCCAGATAAATGCCAGATCCTTACCAGGTGCCATTCATCTTCCTGCACTGCTTCCACCCAGCTCACTGGCCCTCTGCTGGCATCCAACATCGCTCTCAGCACAGATCCCAGGTCCCAAAATTCACCCATACCCCTTCAGGTGGCTCCCGTAGTTGGTAGGGCTTGGGCAGTCAAGGCTGGGTTGCTGCCAGAGTCCTGCCCTTTGGAGCTGTGTTCACTGTACTAAAACAAGAGGCACAGGGCTTCTCAAGGCTGGCAGTGATGAAAACATGGCTTAAAGTATTCACTTTTATCTAGAAAGAACATGGGTGAAGGGCTGAATGCACTCTTGCATGCTGAAGGACTGCAAAATGAAAGTGCTTTGTTTAAGTAGTGTCCTCCAGCAGTAGTAGAAAGAAGATACTTGGTCTGTTTCAGAGATTAAAAAAAAACCCAGAAAATAAAGCTTTCTCTGCATTTCTTCATATATCAGGAAGAAAGTTAGAAGCTGATAGGAGTGAGCAGGGTGCTTGTGTCCTTCAGTGTGTTTTTTTTCTTGCTGAGGGATAACTTTTAGAGTGGTAACTGTACTTGTAAATTTTCTTTTTCTTGAAGAAGGAGAAAAAGGCATTACTTCCTTTATTTTTCAGGTGGAGTGTAGGTAATCACAGCTGGGCATGTTGGTCTACACTGGTAGACCATGCATCTTCTTTTACTGTGACTCACTCTTAGACTACATTTTTTTTCCTTTTTTGTTCAGTCTGAACAAGTATTTTGAATCCATGAAGCATATGCCTTGGTGGTTCTCTTTAGAGCTGGAAGCAAGTGGAAATTCATCAAGTTGTTGAAAATGGATCTGGGAAAAAATAAGTCTCAGCTGCCAATGGCAGGTAGTGCACTCACAGACATTGCCAGTGGCCTTTGGATCAAACAGCAGAGAAATAGTTTCACAGTAAAGAGCTCAGAAAATTCTAACTAGGTAATGAGTAGTGGCTTCCTTTTGATTTACAGCATAGCTTTGCAGTCAATCTATAAAGCTTTGAAGAGAAAAAATAAATCTCTAAGGAAAAGGAAAGGGCCATACAATTAGTTGCTACTGTCTGCTTACTTGTCTTCCTTAATTCCGAGAGTGTGTGCTGAAAATGGATTATAGTGTGCAAAAATCTCAACTACTGGCCAATTCCTTTGTAGTTTCAAGCTGAGATACAGTTCACATCATGCTGGTTCTTGGAGAATATTCAGTTTCATCTTAGCTGTAGATTATGTGTAGATGGGTGTAGTTGGAGGAATTTGACAAGGGTTGCATGTGTGCTGTAACTTCCAGCTCTTGTATATCAAATTCCTGCTCTGATCTCTTCTTCTTTCATCTCCAGTATGTCTTCCTTTACAGAATGGGATGGTGAAGTGGATGTGATAACTTGCAGAACCACATTCAGCAGTATTTTTTTTTTTTTTTAACTCAAGCAAATTACTACAGTTGAGAGAACTTACTCAGTAATCTTGCACTGGAATTTGGATTTAGAATTGCAGTTTGTAATTGTCAAGACGCCATTTGGCTGAGATTGCTCAGCCATTAATTTGTTTGAAGTTGACACTTGAGTTGAAAGACTAATAGCTGCCTTGGTGCATTGCTCAATTTTAAATCTAATCTGTTAGGGAGTTTGGGTGTACTGCAGCTGGGGATGTAGTTTGTCATTTTAATGGTGGGGGGCAGAGCTATTGTTTGGGGACCTGGGGGTTTGCTGTTTGCATGCACAGGAGGGTTTTTGTGGTACAGTAGTAAAACTTCATCATATACAACAAAGCTGATCTTAAAGTTTTAATATGTGTGTTGGAGCAATTGTTTCCACTACTCAGAACAATTTATCTAGGACTAAAAAAAACCCACAAGAAAACTCGTGTTTTCATCATCTGAAAAATTGAAAGATTGTTCAAATGTACAGGTGTGACTGTTGTTGTGTGCAGATTGCTGTCAATGTTCCTGTGTTGACATGCAGATAGTATTAGGGGTTTAATGCGTGTGACAGACTTCTAGAGGGACTTAATACAAGGATTCCTGTGAGACTTTTTAAAAAAATGGCTACTAACTTGCAGAAACAATCTTCATTTCCAAAATGGGTAACTTGTGAACTGAGGTAGGGTTTTATTCATAGCAGCAATTTATCTAGCTTTATTTCCTCTTCATATTTCGAATTAATTGCTTAGATTTTTATTCATAATAAAATAGTCATTCTTAGTTCACATAGGAATACTAATTTTAATGTTAATGATGGTGTAGGCATGAATTAAAATGTTTCTCCACCCCAGTATTAGAAAGCTACTATTGCTTTATGTAGCTAAATCTTTTCTTGGTCTCTTAGTTCTTAATGTTTCCCCAGTCTGGCTCCTGCCTTGCTCTGGAATGATTTAGTCAGCAGACAATTCTTTTTTATTCACAGAACAGGCTGAGCTGGAAGGGACACACAAGGACCATCCAGCCCAGCCCCTGTCCCTGCCCAGACCCCCAACAATCCCCCTGTGCCCCCTGGCAGTGCTGCCCAAAGGCTCCTGCAGCTCTGCAGCCTCAGGGCTGTGTCCATTCCCTGGGCACTGCCCCACCATGCTCTGGGTAGTGTTGGTGGTTGGGTCAGTTTGTTTGGGGTTTAGTTTTTTGTTCCCCCCATCAAGTACTTTCTTGCCTGCACCAGTGCATTATTTCAGTGTCAGGAATAATTGAAACTCAGAGCATAAGCTGTGAAATATTTGGTGTGCTGTCTTTTACATAGCTAATAGATGTACTGGATCCCCCAAATATAAATCAAATCATGCAGCCTATTACACTTTACATAGTAGAAACAAAATATGAAATACTTTACAATGCAGAAAGTGCTTTGTTGCTCCCAAGTGATACAATTTTGACAATTTTATGAGGTTGCAATTTATTTGTGCAGTGAGTTGGCACATGGTTTTGATAAAAGTAATGTTCACAGAGCATTTTGCTAACAAGAATACATTTTTAAAGCCACTAGTCTTGCTGATTTGTATTGTACCAGCAAAGCATCTGTTAAACTCCCTGCAAGTGTGCATGTCTGAGATATCCTTACAAACCCTTCGTGGTAATACTGCTGTGAGTGTGAACAACTGAATAAGCTTTCAGTCGGTGCTGAGGAACATCTTTAAGGAATAATAGAAAAGAAGAAACCTGTTAAGAATTCAGGGAAGCTGTGTTACTTTTTTTCTGATACAGGCTTGATTTTACACAAAAGACCCAAAAAACCACATTGGCCTTGAGACTTCCATGCTGCCCCTTGCTGTGAGAAAATGGTCTGATGTGGCTGTTTGGCGAATGGTGCAGTTGACAGGATTGACATTTCACTGAACAAATGCTTCAAACTGTTGTCTTGCAAGATATTCTTCTATAAATGTGTGTGAAATTATACTGCACACTATACTGAATGTACATTGCTCAAAATTCAAAGTATGCCTTTTTCTACCTGCATACTGCATGCTGGGTTTTTCTGAATGGGATGTATAGAAAAGGTGACATGGGAATTCTGTGCCAGCTGTGATTGAGTTTCCAGCAGCTGACAGGGACTGTGAGGCAGAGAGCAGAGCTCTGGTGAGGCTCCATACACATGTAGCAATGAAGAATCAAGGCTGAAAATACGGTTTCTCTACTTTTCAGACTTCACGTGGGGTTAGGCATCAATTTAAACTTCCAACTTCATTTTGAGCATATCTGTTTTCATATCTTGTTTCTTTGAAATTGCTTGAAATCTCAAAACAATTTTTGCTGTTTAAAACACATTTTAAATGCTGTTAAATGGCATTTTTGCTGTTTAAGTTACACCAGACAACAATTCAGCAAACTCCTTCCTTCCTTCCTTCTCCCCTGTTGTACCTTTTAAATTCTTTTCAGCATCTCTTCAGCCACATTCAGTATAATAAACCAAGGAAAAGTGTCTTACAGTATCTATCCCACTACTTGAGATATATGAGAACATATGTTTTATAAAAATGTCATGGACAGATTACAACAGGCAGTAATGAACCTGGGAGAGGAGATAGTTAGGAAAATAATGGTCAAAGGAGTGTGTTAAAAATATAATTTGTGAAGTAGAGAAATGTTAAAAAATTGAGATTGGAGTAGAAATTAAAAATACCAAATATCAGAATTTTGCTTGTTGTCAGCCTGATCTTTTGCTTGTTCCCATATTTTGTCTTTCTAAAGCCATCAATAAAGGACAATATCTTATTGCAGGGAGAACTTAAAGCCTTGTAAGAGCTGAAAACCTGTGGGTTTTGAATGGTTAAATTCTGAAAGAAATGATGTTGTTGGAAGTGTTTTTAAGATCTGTGTACTTGGCGTGGAGCTCTGTTCAATATTGCAGTGTGCTGAGAGATTCAGGAGGGCTTTCTGCAGATACAGGAGCTTGTCAAAGCCTTTGTTAATGAGGATTTATACCAGTTAGGTGGAAGGACAGCAAAAGGAATACTGTTACTTTTAAAAAAGCACTAGTTAGCTTCCACAATGCAGTTTCTTAGTAGGCAAAGTTAGATTATGGTATGTCTGAGAGGTGTGATATCATGAAACCAGCTGCATGGGTGAAAGAATGAAATTCAGTGCTCTAGTTAAATATTGTGTACATTTAAAATGTTATTTGTATGTATTTCAGATTTTAGAGGATTTAAGTGTGCACACCCACATAAATATATCTCTCCCTACAATATTTAAAATTGTTTTAAACAGGCCCTGATGAAACACAGCATCCTATATGTTTTAGCAGCTTCAGGAGTTGTTGCAGCTGTAAAACACATCTCTCTCAAAAGACTCTTTGAGTAGCAGTGCTCTGTGGGGTTATGAGCAGCTTCTGAAGAGTCTTGCATTCTTCATCCTACAGTCACAGTTTTGGAAAGAGAAGATACATGAACTTGTCCAAATTTTTCCTGGTAAGACCCATTATTCCCCTTTTATTCCCCCTGATCTGCATGCAGAGCTGGCAGAGGACTGTGAAACTCTTGAGCATCCGTAGCTGCGGGGGTGAGGAGGAGAACACTCGTGACTGTGGCCGTTCCTCAGAGCTTCACTCCCACCCAGGGCTGGTCTCCCAGTCCACAGCAGGAGGTGTCTGTGTGCCATGGACAGCCTGGGAACACTGGGTGGTTCCCTGAGCACAGTGCTGAGGACCACTGAAATGTGAAATACCCAGCAGCACATCCCAGAGTTCAGGATCAGTAAATCCAGGTGGGCATTGCGTATTGCAGGGTGTTTGTTTGCCTCAGCAGCACACAAAGATTTAGTGTGTATTTGGTGTGTGGTTCTGACCTTTTGTCACAGGAGTCTAGGCAATATCAAAATCAGTATTTATTACCCCATTCCAAGGTTTTGATTGTCAGAGATTAGAGAAAGCTGAGTCAGAGTGCAGGATTGTGAGGAGACTTGGTTGAAAGGTGTAGAAGTCCAAGGGGATTAGGGGAGATGAATGCTTAAAAGGCTACTAAACGTAAAGGCAAGTAGAAGTAAATACAGATACAATCTTTACGCAACAAAAAGTTCACAAAATATTTTACATACACTTGCTGTTACTGCAAAAATCCAACATAGAGTAAATCAGAAAGTTGTAAAAATGCAAACAGATTCCTCATGCTATCAGAGTTTTTAGGAAATAGGAAGCAAATGGATCAGATTTTAGTTATGAAAGCTTGAGAAGCCACTAGGATTTCACCAGGGTGGTATTTTGTTATCTGTTGTCTTTCTTGTTGATTTATTCCTCCTTTTTATTCAAAGAAGATTCTCAGTGAGGTAGTAGTTTGAGAGTTGTAGATAGCAAATTCAGAAGCCATAAAATGGTTTATACAATTATCTATATTCTGAATAAAACCAGATAGTTCTTAGAATATTATATACTTTGTTTTTGTCAGCTAGGAGACTGTATCAGATTAATTTTCTGTGAAGACTAGTGATATGCCCTTTTCAAGGAACACATTTGTTGCATAGGTGTTTACTAAGTGTCCTTTGTAAGTTAATTATGAATTGGCCTGAATGTACAATTTTGTCCAAGGCTAAAGAATCCTGTTGTGTGGGTATGGAGGCATTAAAGCACAGGGCAGACAGAACAAGAAGAAATGGCCTCAAGCTGCACATGGGGAGGTACAGGTTGGACATCAGGAGGAATTTCTTCTTGGAAAGGGTGATTAAACATTGGCAGGGGCTGCCCAGGGAGGTTTGGTGTCCCCATCTCTGGAGGTGGATGTGGCAGGCAGTGCTCTGGGCTGGGGACAAGGTAGGAATTAATTAGAGGTTGGACTTGGTGGTCTTGGAGGGCTTTTCCTACCTTAGTGATGCTATGAATTGTAAAAAAATATCACTAAGTGCCAGTGTGCCAATGCACTGCCTATACATCCTGGGGTATGAAAAATACTTGGGTTTTAATCCTGTTAATACACATAATTCATTAATGGGGCTAGATGAACTTGCTTTGCACTGAAGTTCTCATATGAGAACGGAACTGAAAACTAAAATTATAATAAATGCTCATCTAATAGATGAAGTCAAGAAAGCTGCCAGCTGAGACACTGCCAAGTCAGCCAGCTGGGATGAGGATCAGTGTATCCAGGGGCTAAGGCTTGGACCAGAACTTAATGTGTTTCCATGCTGAGCTCTGCTGGGAGATGCCAAACAAGTCTGGTTGACCATCTTATGTTTTTCCTTTAATTATTTCTTGTCTCTGTAGAGACAGAGAAACTCCAGTTCTCCCTACTGTACCTGTAACAGCAAATGACCATCCTCAGCTGGATCTCCTGTTCCTCTGTGCAGCGTTCAAGTGTGCCCCCAAAACCATCCCTTCTGTATGAGGTGGGGTTTGGTTATTGTTAGTCATTAAGAGGTGAAATAAAGGCAGAATATAACTCAGGAATTCACTAATTACAGGAGCGGTACACTTGCTTTTAAAGACTCTCAACACGGATTAGTGAATAAAAGAAGAACAAAATTAAACTGCTGGAAAATGATGGGAATAGGAACGTGAGCCTGGGTAGTCTTTGAACTGCAGTTCACCCAGAGTGGTGATAGCTGCAGGTACTGGAAGCAGCTGGAGTTAATAGGTGAAACTTTTTCATTATCTCCCAAAAGCTGAGAGTATTTGTAAATGAGTTTGGCAAGGTTCTGTAGAAAACTCACTCAAGAGAAACATGATAAAATGTATTATAAAATTAGTAGCACAAAGAAATGGTTTTTTTCCTGTGTGTGAGCTTTGTACATCATGGTCTTGTTCTGGCTAGCTGTGATCAAAAAGGTGCTTATCTGAACTTGGTAAAGATGACTTGTAGCAGTTTGAAGAGCTTTTTTTACACTGATTTTTTTGGTGGGAAAATAAACAAAATCATTTAGGGAACTTCAGTTTATTTCCCTATTGTGTACAGGATAATAATGGCATCCCTTTGCACTTGCAATTACTGAACATTCAAATAGAGAAATTAAATATCTGCATTCTTCCCTGAGAGTGACCACAATTGTTAAATGTTATCCCTGAGCCACTCCTCTCCCATTTTTCCTAATGGAGAGCAATAGAAGTCATTCCATGCACTGACCTGGAAAAGCCTGGAGCAGCCGTGTTTCCCCAAGGCAGGCTTGGGCTGTGCTGAGGGCTGCTGAGCTCACCTGCTGCACCACTGAAATGGATTCATCTATTTTCCTTATCCAAGCTAACAGGGTATTAAAAGTAAGACTAGAGAGCAGAAAATATATTGGATTCCTTTCAGTTTAGATTATCAAAGGAGCTGCTGTTAATGTAAGGAAAGACTTTGGTTTCAATTTGGAAAAGTGCTCTCGTTCCTCTTCCATATCACGTATTCAGTAGAATTTAAAGTTTTAAAGGCTAGATTTTGAAGGCCAACTGGATCTTTTTGGATAGAGTAGGAATCAGTCTATAATATTTTGGGGATATGGGCCTAAATTTCCAAGATACTTAAGTGCTTTCTGAAAGGACCCTCTTACCTTCTTGGCTATTCTTGATTTAAAAGCCTTATGAATAATGCAAGATGGGCGTGAAGAGAAGCTCCTGTTGAAAAGGAGCAGCAGAAGTTTGTGCAATCTGTGTGCCATCTTCCTCCCTAGAAACCAGTAAAGAAACTGGTGAGCAGCACTGTTGGTTTGGCACACAGGGCACCAGTTTGGTGCAGTGAGTGTGGCGTGGCTCAGAGGCAAGGGCAGGAAGAAGCTCCAAAAGGCAGGACCTCAGGCCGTGCCCCTGCTCCTGGGCAGGGCTGTGGGACGAGCAGAATGCTGCATGAAGTGGTCACTCTTGAAGTTGGTGGAGGTGATCAGCATAAGAAAGCAAAATATTTCAAGAAAAGTTATTTTGTCGTTGTTTGTTCTATTCCAAAGCTGCAGTGCTATGGATACAAACCTGGAACTTCAGCGATCAGTAAGGGGGAACCTGAAAATATTATTGGTAAAGAAGAAATGACAACATTTCTGTGATCATTTGAGCTCTTCACCAGTAGCTCTTTTGAGTTATTTGGGTTGGGAGTCTTTTTCTGTTCTGTATTTTATGGGATTTTGGTTTAATTTTTGAGATGGATATTAGCAAACACATTAGAAATGAAAGGAAATAGAAAGTTAAATGCTAGAATGATCTCTGTGCTTTTGTTGAACAGGATCAGGAACTGCTGTAAAATTTTTGCTTCGATTCCTTCCTTAACATGAATAATACTGATGTTCTGTCTTTGACTCATGAAAACTGGGTATTTATCCCCAACAATCATGGAACTTGGGTATCTGCCCAGTTAAAAGTTATTTCCATTTGGCTAGTCTATTTTAAATACAGGTGGCATGAAACCAAAAGTACTAGTCTGAAAACAAACCAGTGAGAGATTCTGAGTCAGAACTAAAATTTAATGGGAAAATTAAAATAAAGGGAGAAAACACTGGCCTAAACTGACAGAGTCAGGATACTACCTGTTGGTCAGGGTGGTGGCAGCAGTCTGATTGAATGGTGGCCCCAGTCCTGTTGAAGGGATAGATGTGGCTCTGTTGAAGTGGTCATCCTGTAGAAGGGTTTGATGTTCCTCTGAAGGTCCAGTGGTGGTTATGTAGCTCTTGTCCTTTGGGAATCCACCACACTAAGGCTGCTTGTGGTGTTCCAAACCTCAGATTATATCCAGATAGGACCACTCAGTTCCTCCCCCTGGGCAGAGCAGCTCACAGTGGGATGATGGAGTTTATGACTCATGCAGTGAGACCTGATGGCCATTAGCAGAGATAGCCCCTGGAGTTACCAGGGATGAGTCATGGAAGAAAGAAAGAACACTGCCCCACCTGCTTTTGACAGCTTATAAAGATGCTGATAGAATACATACTTTTGGTTACATCTTACACTGTAACCTAAGACACCAAAGAATGATTTCATAGCATGGGGAGAAGCAGAAAATGTTGTTTAAAAGCTAGTGAACTTTCTAGCAAAGCTGCTGTGTTTTCTCCTGTTCTATAGTGATTTTTCTGATTAGTTCTGTGCCAATCTTCTTTGCCTTACTTATTCTTGTAGACCTTTGCTCCAGTACCTGTATTAAGTAATTTTAATTTATTATGATGAGCCATATACAGTTTGCAATTCAGCAAAGTCCTTGTCACTTCGCTGTAAACCATCTCATGATGTGACCTAACCAATTCTGACAGCAGAGAGAGTACAGCCACAATGCAGAGTTTTAAAGTTATTTACAGTGGTTGAAGGCCTGTCTGAGTACAGTATCCACTTAATCCAGCCTAAATCTAGGGAGCTGTCTTCTGGTGCTGCCACTCTGTCTAAGGGCTGTTAATAATAGCTGTTCTACTCACCCTGTCTGCTGACTGAAAATCCATCTAGAGCTCTTGCATCTTATGAGGCAGATCAAAATTGACATGTTTTTATTGATGTTACTGGTTTCTGCTGAATAGATGAGGACCAAAAAAAGTAACCAAACTCAAAAATGAAGCGAAAAAGGAATTTGTTTGGTAGAATTACCAGAGTCAACTGACATCTGTAGTTAAATAAGTAGTCTTTCTAAAAATGTAGATTTTATACATACCTACATATATATAATATATGCATGTATGTATATATGTGTATATGCATAAACATAACTTTATTAAATGAAACCCTGATGCAGACAGAGCTCCTTTAGCAGTTCCATTTCTTCTTCAGTGAGTATTAAAAGTGAAAAACTGCACATTTGTTCCATGAGGAAATGAATGAATATTGTTGGCTGTTACTGTGTCCTAAATATTTTACTATCCGTATGTGTATTCAATATAGGAATTCTAAAACATGGTTTAAATTTTAGCAGATCATCTGGTTCTGATTTGCAGTGAGGCAGGAGGAGAGGGAGCAACCAGTAGGTGCAGACTGAGGTTGTGGTTGATTTCAGGCTGGATTCATGATGAAAAGCTTATTTGGCAACTACAACAGTGCTGATATGAAGTTCCAGTAGTGGAGAACAAGTATTTAATTAATTTGAATTAATGTGGTGTTATGAAGGACATCTTATTAAAGAAACCAGGATTTAATTTTTTATTTAGTTTACATTTGGTTGATAAAGTTAATTCCATGGCTTATATTTAATATATTTAGCTTTCAGCAGTGCATTTGACTTATTATCACACAACATGAGGATTAGCTGTATAACCATATTAATAAGGTACACATTCAGTGGATTTAAGCCTGGCTAACTGACAGAAGTGGTTGTCAGGAGCGAGTCATCTTCTAACACTTTTCTTTTTTCACAAGTGGAGTTGCAAAGGAGATGATGTTAAATCTGGCAGTATTGACATCTCAGAAGAAATTTCCAGTTTTCAATAACTCATGTAGGTGTAGACCTTTGAAAGTCAGTAGATTATCAAAGTGATGGGAATTGAGCAGTAAGATCTGGATCATTTGATCAGTTGAGCCTATCAGTATAACATTTTTTAAATATAAACAAGAAAGAGGTTGTAAGTTTAAGCAAAAAGAATTTGGATGAAAGCTAGAGAATACTGCACTTGTGATCTGGAAATAATTTAGATGTGAGAGTTTGCAAACAACTGAACATGTCTTCTGTGTAGTAAGCTCTCAGAAACAGCTAATGAGACATTTGTATATACATCAGAGCAAAGGCTTAATTACCTCTAGTCCAAGGTAATGTTTTTTAGATGTCTCACTGGATTACTTCTGTGCCTGATGTCTCTGTGGAAAGTCACAGCTAATGTCTTCTAATGTCAGCTCCATTTTGAGAGTGATGGGAAGGAGCACTTCTTTCTTGAGAAATATGAGGGCCTACTCAGCATTATCCAAGAGTAGCCATTTGGGTAAATACAGACAATTCTTTAAGGAACATTCAGGTTGGTTGGGGGCTACTTGGGTGCTTAAACAAAAGGCCCCACATTTTTAGAAGCTGTATGGTGAAGCCAGATGACATTAAATAGAATCTGAAGGGCACAGGTAAGATATAAATGATAAAAAAAGGAAGGGGTGGATTGTGTTTACAGAATCAGCACTTCTTAAATGGAAAACCAGCTTGTTTTGGCAAAGACTTTTTAAAGAAAGAACTTAGAAAGCAGTGTAAAAATGCACACGTCTGAGCATACCAATGAGCTGTTCCTGACCACCCTGAGGTCAGAGAATTCAGCAACCCTCACTGCTTCCTGACCTTCCTTGAAGACCTTCCATGAAGACCTTCCATGGTCTTCAAGAATCCTGGTCTTTTAACCATCTCTCCTGCTCTTGGTCCTCTGCCTGGTGCTCAGGGCATGAGCCAGGTCTTTTTGTCTCGTGTTTGTGGACACTGTCCAACATGATGGTAAGAGTGACTGTGTCCATTTAGTCCTGTTAGTGGGGTTTCAGGACTGATCTCATCTGCTCTCACTTTGAGAGGAATGGCAAATAAAGCTCATATTTCTGTTTATATCTGCTTAGTTTACTGAATACTGTGCAAGATGTTTGCCTCTTCTGCATATAGTGAAAAGGTAATTGCCAGCTGAATAAAGAGGTGTTTCAGACTTTATATTCCTGGCACAATTAGTGGGTTGTAGGCATACTGTGTGACCTGTTGGAGCACATTCTTGTTGCAGAGATTTACATGGCACGAAATAAGAGTAGAGAGTTTCTGTAGATGAACCCACTGCTGCCTGGGTGTGGCATTAGACTCTGGGACATGCTTTAAGGCAGTGTGTCTGTGTATCTTTGGGGATGTGATTTCCTCTCCAGCAGCGTCAGCAGGAGGCACAGAACAGTTTGTGGGGTTAAGTCTGGGGAATGTGGTCCTGTGAGTGCTGCCTCTGCGTGTTGCCCTGTTCTCCTTTGTGCCTTCATCCTCCTGTTGGGAGAAGGAACTGGGGTTGGTGGGTGACAAATCTGTGTAGAGAGAACAGATTTTGTCATTTGGTGCAAGAGGTGGACTGTGCCTCCCCACAGACAGGCTCTTCTGTGCAGTTTCACATCTTGACACAAACAATTTCAATCTTTAGGTAGACATGAGACATCAGGACAAAAGTTCTTTCATTCTTTTGACAGTTCAGGACATCCTGCTGTTAGCTAAGGACTGAAATTCTTGTTTTGTTTGCTGCACATTTATCTGTGAAGGCTCTGCCATGAATGGAGTAACTGAAACACCCTCAGAGTTTAACCATGCAGTGAAATGTTAGGCTCATTTACAGTTGGTTAATACTGTCTTTCCAATCCTTACAGCTTTAATTGTTTCTGATAAGATCAGTAGATCCGCAGAAACTGATGAACTCAGTCTGCCAATTTTCTGTGTGCCACTTCAAAGCAGGCAAATGGATTTGTCAAGCCTTGCATGACAGCTTGAATTGTTGAAAGTTCTGTTGAGGGTGTTCTTCCCCTTCACTTTCACCCAGATGATGATTTGTACTCTGCAGCTAGACTAAGGGAATCACGATCAGCACTATGGATTTCTTCTTGAGACTGCAAGAGCTTAAGAGCTGTTGGAATCATCTCTCCTGAATGCATTTCATTTTATTCCCCAGGTCTTGCAGTGGTATTTGTTTTCCTAGTTTCATATTGTCTCCTTAGGAGGTGAAATCAGTTAATGTGTCTTTAAAGCTTTAATCTCATGAGTTCAGCTTTGCAAAACTCTCCCTGCATGAGCAGAAAAGCAGGCACCTGGGAGTTTCCAGGACAGCATGGAGGAGCTGTCTCTTATAACACTTTCTAGTTCTGTTGGATTGGATTGACTTGAATTTAGCTTCCTGGTGTGTTAGGACAGAAGATTGTTTGGGACTCAACAGATTAGTCTGGACACTTCTCACCATATAATGTTCAAGTGTTGATACATGTTTTCTTTACTCAGAGTCTTTTGCAAAGACTTATAAGTCCTCTCTAGATTTTTACAACAGATATTTCATAGCCCCAAGAGTAGATCCTTGGAGTCATCTATCTCAGGCTTGGCTCTCAAAAGAGTGATTCCACTGGATTGAAGAGGCAAGTGTTTGAAATTCAGGAGACTATAAAATTGATTCTTCCATAAAGAAGTAATTTGTGGTAAATGGTGTAGTCCTCTGGACAGCCATTCACTCATTTTATGTGACTGGGACCCTTGAAACATGGTCAGAAAGATTAGAGAAGGACATCTCTGATCTGTTATTTATCAAGCCAAGAAAACTTTCTTTTTTGACGATACAGCATCTGGAAGCAGACCCAGCCAAACACACCATCTTACTCAAAGCTTCTGGGACCAGAGTAAAAGCAATTTTAAGAAAAGTTTGGATAGTGTTGTGGAGTTTGCTAGAAGGTTCTGAAATACTTAACCAGCTTTTCTGTATTTAGTTGCACATTCTCTGCTGGGGAAGAATGCACTGTGTTACTCCAGAAAGCCTGTGGGAGATCCAGGCAGGGTTGCAGGCATCTGAATTTTGGCAAGTAAAATTGTCTGGCATGAACCTCCTCCAAGAAACTCTTCCCAAGAAGTTGTTAGTCACCTCTGAGGTGAGAGCTGGCGTTTACATGCCGTGTCCTTGCTCTGGCAGTCTCTGTAGACTGAGGAGGAAATCAGAACACTTACTGGCCAAAGTGCCAGTGTCTTCAGACAGGAGCAGTTACTACAGTCAGCATTTGAATGAAGCAGTGCATTAAATTGAAAGTAAGACAAGCTGTCAATATATATCTGATTAGCTTCTATCATAATGCTGTTTCTGGTATTGGCCTTATTACTGTCCTTTCCCAGTGCTTCCAACAGCTAAAAGATTTCTTCTTGAATATTTCATCTTGTATAATATTACTGTGTGTGCAGTCCTTAAACATACTTGTCCTTGGTCTCATACTGCCAAGGCATCCTGAGAGACAGGAAAAGCAGTGGTGTGGTTGAGAGAACAGTGGTGTGAGGTGATGCAGTCTTGGTTGTCTGCTTGTCACTTCTGTTCGCAGCACAGGGCTCCTGGGGGAGCAGCAGTCAGGGACCATTCCTAAGTTTGGAGGTGTGTTTTCCAGGTAGATTTACTGCAATCTTTTAAAAAGTAATGAGTGTTCTCAATAAACCTTGATAAAGCTCGTTGCTACATCAGCATTTGTTCTTGTTAGGAATGAGTGCTTAGATACTCCAAATGACCTTTCCAGACTTGTTCTTTCAAGGAGATACAGCTCATATCCTCTTCATAATAACCTGTTGTTCTCATTATTTCATCAGAATATAAATGGACAATGCACTTGTGAGGTAGTAAAATATATTCTCTGCCCCCAAGAGATCGCTTATAAGCAGAAATAGTCAAAAATGGAAATGAAAGGGTAGGATTTATGTAAATCAAACTAGGCAGCAGCTCAGGTTTTGTTTTGTGGTTATTTCACTACGTGTAAGTTCAGTGGCTTCATGATAGGTGACTGTGGTGAAAACATCTTAACTATCACAGTGTTTAAAATGTTAAATATTTTTAGAGAAAACTTGAAATAAACTGAAATGCCATTAGCATATCCAAACAGTAGAAATCAACAGGAAAATTCAATTTTAACGTATCTGAGTCAGAAGCAATAATATAATATAGTACACCCTTTTTAATATTTGTAGAGTACAATATAGTGGATAACCAGGATTCTCCTCCAGAGTAACTGGTTTCCTCATGTCACATTCAGATCACTGCAAGCAGGAAAGCTGTAAAACAGTTTACAGTGATGTACAACAACTTGGAATATAGAGTGCTTAGAAACATGTTTAAAAACTGTAATTTATCACATTTTAGTTCATCTTAGCTAAACAAAATCTATTGCAATAACATGCAGTTTTAAAGGTTGAATTGCTAGGGGATATTGAGTATTCCTGACCAGCTTTATAAAGAGATTTGCACTGAAAACTGGCTTAGCCATAGTAAAGAATAGTTAAACTTTTATCACTGTCACATTTCTAAGTCTCAGCCTTAATGCAGGTGATGGGGAGCTGGCTGCAGCCATGACATAATGTGCACTTACCATGCTCCCCTCCCAGATGGAGGCAATGGGACACCCTAAAGAAATGAAGATTGATGGCTCCTCCAGTAACTAAAGCCTCTTTTGGCTCTTGTTGTTTCCTAAAATTAGCAAGGAATTTAATAGGAAAATGGGTTAATTATCACCTTCTATTTTTTCCTAATGAGCAGGCTTTTAGTAGCCTTGTGCTTTGAGTTGAGGAAACTTGAAGACATGCTGGTGCATAATAAGGATAAAGCATTTCTCTTTATTATGGTCAGTTACTGCTAATCTCCTTTTAGAGTTTTAACAGGGATTTATAGGGATTCATTTGTGATTTAGATTTGGAGATAATTAAGTACCTTTCTGCTGCAAAGAAGAAATGGAGAGAGAATTGGTTCAAAGCTAGAAAAAGATTCCTGTACCATCGCATGTATTAAACTTCCTTTTATTTGGTTGTCACCCCAATAAGAATGATTAGTGGGTTGTAAAGAAAGAAAATGTATTGCATTACATCTATTAAAGCATGTTTTATATGTAACAGTAATTAAAATATAATTGAAATTATGAGTTCTTCTAATTATTGGCTTTACATAATGCATAGTTAAAGAGTGAGCATCTATAAATGTGTCTTTTTTTACACATCCAGAAATGGTTTGCTGGCAGCATTTTAATTAAAGATAGATTAGCTAAAATGCAGTTTAATCATTCTGTCATCAAAGGATTTAGACCTCGTTAATTAGCTGTTGATAAATAGATTTAAACTACAAAAAATTTAATTTAAAATATGCCAGTTGTGATCTAGAATTATTAGAGCTGGAAATGGAGCAATGAGTCTCAGAAAAATCTGTGCCATATTATTAAATTAAATATGTAATGTAGGCCAATGCAGAACTTTGTTCTGCCTTGTTAGTAGTGGATGTGATTCCAAGTGGTCTTTTGGATTGGTGAAGAATGAAAACAGAGACACTTGAATGATCATTGTGTCGTAGCGCAGCAGTGGGATCCATTTTCCATTTATGTATTTAGTAAAGATTGAAAGCTATTTGAAAAGCATTCTTCTCTGTAAAAAGGATGAAAACCAACCCCGTTGCAGGGTTTATAGCCCCTGCTCAGTGTAGAGGAGCAGAGCAGGAGGAGCCCTGTGTGTCAGTGCAGCCAGCTGGGCAGAGGCAGGAGCAGGAAGGAGCATGTGGAATGTGGGCTTAGCACAGCCCAGGACAATTCCCACCTTCCAGCCCTGTGCTGAGCATGGGGCCAGTGCTCACCCTCCCAGCTGGGAGCTCTGAGCTTTCCCCCTTTTCCCTGCTGTGGCTCTGTGGGGAGAGATTCCATGGCCATCCCATCAGCTCGGTTTCCTTACCTGTGCTGGTGTAATCACAGCTGGAATTCCAGCCATGCTGTCTCTGGTTCCAGGCAGGCTTTGTCTGTCCATCACCTCCCGGGGCTCTTGGCCAGGCTGGAGGCTGCTGCAGGGATCTGGGTGATCCTGGTTTGTGTTCTCTGCCAGCCCAGCACACACCTCCTGCCTCTGAGCTGCTGCCTACCCAAAACCAGAAGGTGAGGTAGACCTTCACTTACAAGTCTGTCAGAGTTGACATTTAACTTTTTTATTATGAATATCTTAATCAGCTCAATTATTATGAGACACTAACTGTATTTCAACAGGATTGATAGTTAAAGATTTCAGTAGTGCAACAGTCATAATATTTTTATCCACAATCAGCTGGGTTTTATGCAGATGAATCACTTCTGACAAATGATAGCTGAATTTTCTGAGTAGAGTTAGAAGAGTTTCAGGAAAACAGTAATTTGACAACCATACTTGAAGGCATTTTTAAAGGCTTCTTAAGTGTTAATTTAAAGATTGATTTATTGAAAAGTGGTATTTACAGAGCATTCTTGGTAACTGTCCTATCTCTAGGGCACCCATCCCGTTGTCTTGCCAATCTTCTGGAAAAGCAGCAGCTGAGTAGGAGGTTATAGGCTTACATAATCATTGTTTGCATTTAAACATTGGTAGTGAAATGGCTTAGCTGAACTTCTGTGAAAAAGCATAACTCGATGAATTTTTAGAGTCAAAGAGATGTGGCCCCAGTGTAGAATCAGCTGAAAGACAAATCAAGGGAGAGTGTCCATATGCACTTCTTTATAATCACGTCTTTGAAAGCTCTTGCCCTTTCCTCATACTGGAAAAAGAAAAAAAATTGGACTAAATTCCAACAATCCTGTTAGGAAAAACTTATATCAGTCTGGAAGGGAGAAGGGAGAATGGGAGATCATTCTACAGAAAATCTTAAACTACTGCAGTGTCAGAGTCATGTTCTCTGACTCAAGCCATTCAAAAATTCTAGATTTGCAGTGATGGTGGAAAATTTTCTTTAGTGGAATAAATAAAAGGAAGAGCTATGAAATTAAAAAACAAAAAGAAAATGTCTCTGTGTGTGAGGAAAATGCAGTTCCTGATTCTCTAAATTCACCAACCTGTGTAGCTTAGACAAAAAGATGAATTATCAGCTCATGTCATATAAGCTCTTCAGTTATTCTTTACATAAGACAGGTAATTTATAATTCCCAATTATGCAATTAAAATGCTAATTACCCCTCACCTAAACTCTCTGTTCTTGAACTGATATTATCAATTACCTTCAATCATTGCAAATCATATATGACATATGTGACAGTGCCAAGTTTTCTATTATTTATGGACTTTCTGTTTCTGTGTCTCTGGTTTCCAGGCAGTATTAATGGCTTTACCTTGATGGGCTTTGCTTCCTGAAGGAATGGCATTGCTTCTGATCTGTGTTGTTTTGTATCTTAAAATATATATCTGCATTTTAGGGTCATACCCTCTGTTCCTGCCCTGAGCTCTGGCTTGTGATCCATTTCAGTGCAGAGAAATAACACACTTAAGAAATCCCAGTATGAATTATTTATTACAGAGATGTGCCTGCTTACTTCTGTGCTGCTTCTACACAGCTCTTCTTAGTTCATAAATGTTCTGCTGTATTTACATTAGTATACTGCCAGTTTCCTGTGTCATACCTGCTTGCCAAAGTTACACTTCTTCTGTCCCTGCTGAACTCAAATAACATTTTAAGGTGCTATTATTACGTAGTGTTTGCTGCACATAAAGAAAAATAACTTATTTAAAGAAAACAGAAAAAATGAGAACAGAATCTAGATGCTAGAATTCAGAAGGATCAACATTTTTTTAAAAATCTCATATTATTTCTGCTTGTGCGTGATACAAATTAAGAGAATTGTAAATAGAGATGCTTCAAAGTGTAGCTCCTTTCAGTATCTCTGGCTGATACTAAGCTTCAGCAGCTGTCCTCTGTGAGCATGCAAAATAACCCAGCCAGGGATTTTAATCTAGAAATTTCATTAGGAGTAGTGTAACCAGTTAGTTTAAGAAGTCAATGCATAGAAGTGGTTTTGTTTCCTGTTGTTCATGGGTTTGCAAATTCTGTTCTAAACAATTTCCAGACATAAATCATGAAATATGTTGTCTCCAAGGTGTTGAATAACTTTGCTCATCTGCTCATTGTGCTATTTTTCTTGTTGACTGCAAGTTAGTAGCCCATTGTTTGTCCATTAACAGTAAGTTGGATTATTCCTCCTACACTTCTCCACTCTGTTTTACCCTTTTGCAATGAAGGACTGCCTTTTTGTTGTTGTTGTTTCTGTTTAACAAAACAACCTCAGAGATGTTTTGCAGTGCTGCAGTGTGCTGTTGTGAACTAAATGAAAATGAGATTAGATAGGCTAAGCCTTTAAGCATCTAGTTGCCCATGGAAAATAAATTACATTAGCGGAGTAAGTAGGTTAACAAAGAGAAATGATCTGTTTTTAAGAACCTCACTATGTCTAGTGTGAGATTAAAGGAAGCACTGCTCACCTTGCTCCTGTATTCACTGATGGACTGTTCCTGACACCTTGTCTTCTTTCCTCTGAGCATGTTTCTTTCAGCCTGGTTTGATGTTAAGTATAAATGCTTTAGTAATTGTGGGCAAATCATATTTACTGTGGCTCAATAATTTTGTGGGGTATGGGCTTTACAGCTTTCTTATGTGGAGATCTTTATGGGTCTAAATGATCAAAATAATGGCTTTCAGTCCTGGTATTTCCAGAAAGATCCGCTTTGGAGTATTTAGCCTTCTGTGAATGCTGTAGAAAGGCTTTGGATTTTAGCCTGTATCATGGCTGTGCTTCATATTTACACCATACAAAAGCATAAGGGCACAATCTAGTTGTAATTCAAAAGTAATTCAGTGCACAGATAACTGACAGATATTCACCTACATCTTCCGATTGTAGTCATAAAAATAAAAGAAGGAACTACGGAAAATCCTTCAAGTTCTGTCCAGAACTCTCTTAAGTTACTGTGGTTTCCTATTTAAAGTTTAAACCCACCTGCTTGCATTTCAAGGCAACTCTCAGGGGCTGTGTTCAAAGAATGCTATTTTTGAAGTATACAAAGGTTTCTTTTCATTAGGAGGCGACTTTCTCAAATCCATGTTTTCGGTGTAAACACCATCATGAGATAATGACCTACAAGTGTCCTTGACTCTTCTGTACCTGTATGCTTCACAGGACAAATTGACAGCAGAGCTCTCTGATCCCAACCTAAAAATCGAGTTCTTGAGCCAGCAGTACCCACAGGTGTTCTAGATGCAGTATCTGGGAACAGTGAACAGGATTATTTAGTGGTGCTCTCTCTCTCTCATCAGAAACCTTGGGATGAGGAATTGTCCCTGCAGCCTAAGGTGATGTGCATGTCTCATTCTGCAGCACTTTGCTGAGGGGGTGAGACCTTCAGAAGATGTCACTGAGGAATGTCTTGGGCAGTGTTATAGAAACTTGCCCATATAGGTTTAAATATTTTTTTTGTCAGATACTCTTGCTGCTTTTAGTTCCTTCTGTATCTCTTTTCTCCATGTTTATTATGCTTTCTGTAATTGCATTTCTTTCTAGTTTTTTAGAATACAGGTCAAAATGCTCAATTGGATCTTTATTTAAAATTTGAACCTTTTTGATGTCTTGGTTTCAGGAATGAATAGCTAAGAAATGCAAATTTTGCTTTCTTTTAAATATTTCTTGTAACTCAAGAAGAGCTAATGATAGCAATTAAAATTAGAGATTATTTATGTACTTATTTTGGGAAATAAAAATAATGTTGTTGATTGTGTTTGGATATGTTGTATACTAGTAATGAGGAAGACCTGAAAATGTGAGCAAAGTGTGAGAGCAATCAATACAGATAATTCTATTCCTCCTGCTTTATGTGTCTTTATTCTGTAAATTCACTTAAATTAGGAAAACTGTTGACATTAAACTACCTTATTTAATGCTTTTCCATTCATAGCACACATGTGATTATAATTGTCAACGTGCATTAGATAGCAGTAGAGACTGGACCAAAGATGGTCATGAGACACAAACATCATTATCAGAGTGGTTTTGATAGTTTGTCAGAAAGACTGTTGGTAGAAGATTTTACTTTAATGCCTTTTTAGGCTGTTTTGAAGTTGCATTCTGGAGATTTGTTTGGATATATGCAGTACTCCATACAATCTGAAACATTGCAAGTAAATACTTGTTCTGTTATTTCCACTGGTGAATAACCCATTATTTCTGAAAGGGGAATTTTCCTCTCTCAAGCAGTCAGTGAGGCAGTTGAGAGTCAGCAGAGCAGTGGGGTTAACATCATCTTGTGCCTCAGAAAATGTGCAAGGAGGGTAAGTGCACTGATGTTAGATTTACTTGAGCTGATAGTGACTAATACCTGGGGTTTTTTTAAACTGATGCAAAAACCAGTGAGTTTTTTAAAACTGCCTCAACTCTTTGCATGTTGTCAGTCAAAAGAAGTGATGGTTTTGGGGGAAACAAAAGAGCACCAAACCCAGGATGTTCCTCTACACAGCAACAGCAACTGGCCATGCTGGCTCTGGCAAAGTTGTCTGCATTTGGCAGGTGACAAGCCAATGCCCCAGTGTGGATCTGTGTACACCACTGAGGCCATACTTGCATGGTCATACACTTGCCCTCTGGAGGAATACTGCCCAAAACATGGCAGGAAGCTTTGAAAACCCTGCAAGGAGAAGAGAGAGAGCTGCTTCATTTCTGTACCTGTGTTGGTTGCATTAGAAGCTCAGGGCAAAGCATCCAGCACCACCATAAAACTGGCTGAAGACACCCTCCAATCAAAAAGACCAGGAGAAGTTCAGGATGCAAGATTTGCAATGTATGCAGAGTGTCAGATTAAATTATATTCCATCCAACTATTTCATACTTTATACTTTCATGTTGCTCTTACGGATAAAGATTCTTACAGAGTGTAGACTGTGAAATCTTGGTGTGGTAAAGTCTTGTCGGCAGAATCTGCATTAACGTCAGTGGAGCTGGGACTTTACCTACAAAGTCTTGGCACCTTCTCTAATTCTACATATACACTTTGTGGCTTTGAAAAGCCAGCCTTTGTCATCGGGGCCTATCCAGTCCTTCATTTATCTCTGCCATATTATACAAGGATGTTGGCTGTCTTTGAGGGAAATTTTGAAATTTTTTTTCTAATTGCTTGAAGTTATACCCTGAAAAGGTAAATTCAAAAAAGTGATGTGAGTAGTTTTACTAGCAGGAAACTCAGCAACTGGCAAAGTTGTGCCATCAGCAGCTCAATCACATAGATAGCCTCTTCTTTCTTAGTCATAAAAGGAAGTCCATGACTTTTGATGAAAACAGAAACAAAGTTCAGGCAACAGCTGGATTACACAAACATGTCTTAATTTATCAATTGATTTTTACTGTTAATTGGGGAGTAGTGCAGGAAGTGACTACTATTACTGGCTGCATAGTTTCATATAGACTTGGAACTATGAATATGTGATCAGTTGTCATGTGGAAAAATAAGCCTTGCTATCCTGCATCACTGATGATGGAGGGATGTTTAGAGCCTTCATTATTTCATTTTTATGTTTAATTTTTAAGCTCTTTGTAAGATTACTGGAAGTTGCTGTCTAGAGGACATAAGTTACTCAAACATTTAAGGTGAAGGGTCTGTAAAATACACTAAAAGTTGCTTCCTAAAGTGTAACTATACATATCTAAAAGTATAATTATTGTGCAAAATGTTTGTGTATAGTGTCATGTCTTACAGAGTAAACCTTGCCTGCAAGCAAATGTTTCCATGTGAAATGTCCATGTCCATGAAAGAATGTCTTTGTCAGAAAAATGACAGTGTGGGTGATAAATTTTATTAGCTCAATTTAGTGATATCTGTGCTGGGTTCTCACCATGTCAGAGTTTCTCCTTACCTTCTCTGGCATTTGACCTACTCATTGCCAATTTATGGGCCAAAACAAACTTAGTGTTTTCTGCCTTGTAAACCACCACAGTATTTTGAACAGAGAAGAGATCTTATAAACAGGGTGTCTCTCTTCTGAGTCTCTAAATGGGAGCTTTTCTTTTCTCAGATGTGATTAATTTGTATGCTTGCTTTTGTTTCTCTTTAAACACTGTCATTTTGTGTAATTTTAAAATCCAGTTTAAATTTACAAGCATGTAATGCCTTTAGTATCTTTTGAATTTGCATTGTGTTCTGTGGCTTGATGCTGAAGAAGGACAAAATCACAACATCTCTATTCTTTGAATAGCACCATTATCACTCTGTGTTAATGAAATTATTTCAGTATTACAAGAAATGAAGTTTTGGAATTCGTTCAGTATTACAGGGAATTGGAATGTAACTAGAGCATATTTCAAAAGGAATAAAAGGATCCATGATATGTGCTTAGCTCATAAAGCACCTAATCCTATATTAATTGTGCTTTGGGCACATCTGCCCTCATGTGAAGCGGACTTTGACAGTGAAGATGAAAATATTGTAATGCTTTTTAAGGCCAAACAGCTCCTCCAGCAGGAAGGCAGTGAAAGAGGAGTTCCACAGGCTGTTCTCCCTCCCCTGGCCCGAGCACACCCCAAAGTAAACAGTGCTGCATTGTACTGTCCCTTAGAGGCTGCTGGAGACTTGGTCTCGTGGTACCACATGATCCTTTTGCTCTTGGGATTGAGTTTGTGTTAATTTTTTTTTCCCCATGTTTGGACAGGAAAAGATCATGGAGGTATTTAGGTACCACAATCTGAAATTGAGTCTGATGTTTTCTCTGTGTCTGTTGTACTGCAGACAGGAAAACCTGAGGCTGTCCATTCCAGCCCAGACTGTGATGCAGAAAGTTCTCTGTGAAGGGAGAGCTCTGCTGGCTTGTCTGGTGAGCAGCACAGTCAGATGCAAATCTGGCTCAGGGTCTTTAGTTCAGCTTCCAGCAGAAGGTGTCTGTGAGGTGGTAAAAATGAGAGAACTTCTGCTGAAATTGTTTTGAAGAGCTTTGACAAGTCTGGCAAGCTCCTTCTTTCATGAAGGCCTGGTTGGACTTCACTTGTCCTGAATGTCCATGACATAGATTGAGAGCAGTAGGGTTGAAAAGAAAGATCATGGATGAGACTGTGTACCTGAAATCCAGCAATGCAGTGGTTTTCTCAATTCCACTTTGGAGACTTTGGCCAGCTTTACCAGCATTTTCACTGTTACCATCCTGTTCGTTCTGTGGTCAGATGAACTCTCTTGCCAGCAGCACTTTCCCTCTCGGCGTTGAGCTGTGAGGAAGGCAATTGCCATCGAGGTCACTGAGCTGCACTGGAGCCTCTCTTCTCTGCAGAGTTGTTTAATGGCTCTGTGGAGATGAGCTGCTGAGCCTGCACGGGGGCAATTGGAGTGCTCAGCTGAGCAGAAACGGGCTGAGAGCCTTGTTGGGCAGCTGGGGAGTTACACCAACACAGCTGTACTCAAGCAGAACTTGTTTCTGTTCTGTCTTGATGTGATTTTGCATAAATCATTCATTACCCCCTTTGTTTCTTTGCAGCCTGTTCCAGCACTACTGCTACACTCGAGGTGGCATGCGCCACACCTCCTACACTTGCATCTGTGGCAGGTAAGAGGATGATTTACACTGAACTGTGTGATCTTTATAATCAGTTTCCCCCTGGATATTTGTAAAATTGATCCTTTTAGGCATGGCATGTGTTTGCAAATGCCACCAGAGTGAGTTCTGACCTGTTTTCACTGGAAAAGACAAAGACAGGTAGGTGGCTACCTCTATCTCCTGAAGACATAACTTGGTAATAGATTCTGCTGCACTCCAGAGGTTCCCCAAAGGCTGCTGCTGCTGCCAAGATCATGTTTATGCTCACCCCTGTGCTGCACTTGGCTTTTTTTATTAAATGGCATCATGAAGAAGGGCTTTAGAGCTATTCTTGGTTGCTCAAAAATACTTCCTTTGAAATACACTTCAGGTATTTCTTATCATCCTCAAAATTCTTTGTCTCAGAGATTAGGATGCAATTAAACTAATCTCGTTGGAATTTGGAATTTTTGACTCTCTCTGCTTTTTGCTGAACAGCTAGTGTTGAAGGTCACTGTAGCTGGGAAAGTAGTATAAAAGTTCTCCTGCAGTTGTAGAAATGCACAAGAGAGCAGTGTGGGATACACACTGAAGAACAGCTGTGTGTTTCATGCAGAGATTAATCTTACTTAGTAGAATTAATCTAATCAGAGATGTATGACAGTTAGATGAGCCATATATGTTGGTATATATGTTCCACTTCTGCTGCTGCTGCTTAGAAACATCTGCCCTACACTGAGGTCACATACACTCACAAAAGATGTTTTTTATGTTAATGACAATAATGCTATATTGCTTTGAAGGTAATAAGAACAATTAGCACCTTCACTTCTTTCTGCACTTTACTCAATTGCTTATTTGTAAATTCAATTTTCCAATTTATATGCCAAATTGCAGCAGGAGCATGAGCAGTTTTATGGAAAATTGTATATCTAAATTGTCTGAAAAGTTTCCTGGTTTAAGTACTGTTGTATAACTTGAGAATTAACATCCTGGTGAAATGAGACTCCATCTCTAAGCTTTTGTCACAGACAGTGATGGTATGATTTTCCACAGCCTTGCAGACTTCACATTCGCTTACAGTGGATCAGAACCTGTGCTGCAGGATCTGGTTTGGGTGCTGATGGTGGAATCACTTTGCTAAACCTCTAGAAATGTCCAGTCAGTGTTTGTGTAGTGGGTCCTTGTGACCTGTGGGAGCAGGACTGAAGAACCCAGCACCTGCATTGCACATCTTGGGGAGCCCTGGAGGAGGAAAACTCGAAGAGTAGCTGAGAACTGGGTGCTGGCAGGAGCTCCCTGGGCATCCTGTCCTGCTCTGCAGGGCATGGGGGTGGTGTTAGAGCTGCCTCTGAAATATTGGGGGGTTTAAAACACAGAGAAGGGATGTCCTTGGAATACAAGGTCCAAACAACATTGCGACTCACTGTTGTTGTTAGGAGCTGGCATTGTATCCTTCCACTAGAATTAAAAGTGCAGACAAACTTGATTAAAAAAAAAAAAAAAAAAACTACTACATGAGATGGCAATTTACAAAGGTCTTTGTATTCTATGTTCTGACTATGAGTGATGAAGTGAGAATTAATAATATTAATGGTTTTAAGCCAGCTCCTAATAAATGAATGAATTCAATTAACATAATAATGGCAAAAATAATAGACATTTTTAATACTGTGAAAATGTCATGCATTGTAAATATTTCACTTAACTACATTTACAGCTAAAAATAGCTTTTGCAATTAGGATTTTTGAATGTTTTATTCTATTCATGCTGAATTTTGTATTTGCCTGAACACTTAAAATGGGCATATTTTGACAGGATCTTTCCTTTTTAGATTACAGGCCTGATAGTAGTTTCCATGGAAAAGAATAATCCTTTTAAATAAAAAACCAAGTTTGTTATTCAAATTTTTACAAAAATATGCTGATTAAACTGGAAATCAGAAGTAATCAATATGGTATTTCAGTACAGAAATAAATCACTTGTCACGTGATGGATACATTTATTTATTGCTGTCCCTGTGCAGTGTTATATTCTTGAAGAGATGCTAAATGAATATTTGATGGGACCAAAACTGCTTAATGTGTTCACTGTTCTTATGAGAATAATAACACACGTTGATGAGTGTGACCTTTCAAGATTAGTCCTGCAGTTAGGGACACTTTCAAATGCTGTCAGCTGGGAGTGGTTTGAAGCACAGACATCATTAAGTGTCATGAAAGGAGGATGGGAGCATTTGTTAACCGTGCTTGGATTTATTTAGCACTCATCTCCAAAGTGCTACTTCCAAGTAGTGTCCAAATGCTCAAGAATTATTCACTGCTGTGCCTTAGGGTACCAAGGAACCATTTTTGGAAAGGGGAGGACAAAGGTGATCCATTCCCAGTGTCCTGGTGATGCTGGGGTGGATGGCATCCCCTGGAGCAGGTGTGGAGGTTCCAGCTGGAGATGGGTGGTGGTGGAGCATTGGTGTCTGTAAACACACAGAAACCACCATCAGCTGCTGCTTGTTACTCTCTGGTCTTAGACACTGGTTCAGATCTTCTTCACGGATGTCTCTGGGCAGATGACAGCTCTCATCAGGTGCTAGCAGTCATTTGGAATAACACTGTGCAGTGAAATGTCTTCTTCTATCTGAGGGTCGCCATAAATGAAGCTTTTTGGACCAGATTAGGATACTAATTGAATCTGCTTTTCTTTCTTCCACTTCAGTACAACTTGTTAAGATTTCATGCCTTAGAGACAAAAGTGGCAAGAAGGGTTAATGCTTTCTTCTGGGTTGATTCTATGGTGATATAAGTCATGATGGAAATAGATTCCAGTTTCAGTCAATGGTCTTTTGTTTTTTCTTTTGTAGTGCTTGATGCTCAGCATAGTCCTATTCTTAAAATACTGCTGACATTTCTCCTCTTTCTTCTAATAATTTGTTTTTAGGGTGTTTTCTGATCTAAAATGCATCTGGAGGGATTGTTTTCCTTTGCTAGTAATCCAACTCTCTTCCTGCAGTTTGCATTCTCTGTGGTGTTAATTTACAGCTCTTCTGCTGCTTCGTCCGATTCTTTCTATAACCAACATGTCTTCCACACCAGTTTGAAACAAGTTATTAAAGGAATAAAAATGGATACACAGAGCTTGGAGGGGTTTTTCAGCTTGGCAGCCTGAAGGTGAGCGTTGGCATCTTCACATACAGTGATTTTCAGAGGTGCTGTGGAAAAGAGCAGCGACACCAGTGATCCTCCCCTCCCCACAGCACTTTGTCTTATCTGCAACTTGGGACCCTAATGCTAGACCTTGCAACTGTTGCCTCTTGGAAAAGAAAGAAGTAGCTTCTACATGGAGGCTCATTTGCTTTGCCAGTGGCTGGGAGTTTTGTTTAAATTGTTTTCAAGCCACCGTGAAAGGCTTACTGAATCAGTGTGAATGATTTCTGGCTAAACTGTAGCATTTGCCATGTGGGTATGCATCATTTCTGTAGCATTGCTCCAGAAGCATCCTCCTGCCTTCATCTCAGGACAGTGGTAGCAGTGCACCCAGCAGGAGAGATTGGACATGCACCTCTTAGCAGGAACCTGCTGGAGGTTTCCACAGTGCTGTCTTAATTTGGGTCAGTAGTGCATTTCTGAGTCAAGCTCTCCCACACGTCCTCAGCTGCAGGGCCTGCTCAGAGCCAGGGGTCAGTCCTGCAGTGCACGTGCTGGATTTGTTCTGGGGGAAAAGCAGCTGGGAGAGCTTTCAGGAGCAGGTGGGCTCTGGTGTGGTTGCTAGTGGGTGTGGAGCCCAGGGTACCTGCCCAGAGCCACTCCCATGGGAGCAGACCCTCTCATGCCAAGAAATCCCAGCAGCCAGAGCCCTGAAATGCATATGACGTGCAGGTCTGGTCTTCAGCACCAACTGTGCTGTGTGTGCTGTGTGAGTGACAGAGCCAAGCTGTGCCTGACAGATCAGGAGGCTGCAGTGCCAACAGAGATGGTGCCTGCTGAACGCTTCCCCAACGGCGCTGGGAGACATCCTTCGTGCTCCCAGCACAGCTGCTGCTGAGCCTCACAGAAAGATTCTGTAAACCAAAACCTTTTCATTCAAATGTGCAAAAGAAACCCCTCATCTTTGTATTTGCAGTGAGTTTTGTTGAAAGCATTTGCGCAGTTGTCAAATTTGAGTATATGACTTATTGATGCCCTGGTGAGGTGTATGTCGCTGAGGGTGCCAGCAGATCTGGATAAGTAAACGAGCTGTCTGCAAATACATAAGCATGGAGTCATGCCCTTAAGGTTCCTTTGATAATTTTTCAAAAGTTGATCATAAATATATGCATGTGTTGTTTGCTTCTCCTATTTTGTCCCCAGTTTTGGAGGGAGATAAGGAATAGTATCTGCAGCTAAAATCCTGACAAGCTGCTGTGGAGTATGTATGTGCATGCCAGCTGCTGGTGGTTTTTTATTATTTCTTGTGGTTTTCCTTAAATGCCAAACAATGTCGTGCAAGGTCATTCCAGTTGCTTCCACATCCCATCCTCCTAAAAATTTAACTCTCCACCTGGGAAGCAGTTCTGGAGGCAGGAAGTGGTGCTGCACTGCAGGGCTGGGAGCAGTGTGCACCCCTGTCACCTGATGGGAGAGCTCAGGCTGGGAGCACAGCTCCCGCTGGACACAGTGCCTGCCACAGAAGACCTTTTCTTTTGATTGCACTCCCTTGCCCTATTACAGATTTTTTCTTCAGATAGAGCAAACTAATTTTGAAAGTGTCCTGGTGTGGAAAATACTCCAGCAGTGCCCAGGAGACAGAACATCTCAGAAAGAAGCTGATGTCTGTCTTCGTCTTGTATACAGGTCCATTTTTAGCTGTCTGCACAGCAGCAGAGGTTCTCAAGTCCAGAATCCAGCAAGGAAAAATCATCCAGCCAGTTGTGAAACTGTGCTTAAGCCATTGGACCAACATCACGAAATGAATGTGTTGCAGCCTTAGTTCTGTGGGGCTTTTTAACTCTTGATTTAACAACTTTTAACTTTCCTAATTTTTTCTGTTTGGAGTGTATATAATTTTATGAAGTACACTTGTATCAGAAAATCATCCCCAGGATTCTGAAATATCACCTTTCACTGTCTTATTACATAGTGATTCTTATGTGCTAAAATACAGTTAACAACAAATACTTACTGTTTACAAAATATCAGTGTAGAATTGCTCAGGTTGTAAAAGCCCTCTGAGATCATGCAGTCCATCCATGAACCCTGCACTGCCAGGTTCACTGCTCAGCTGTGTCCCCAAGTGCCACAGCTACATGTGTTAGCTACATTTTTAAATCCTTCCAGGGACACAGTCCAGCCGTTCAGATTGAAAGCCTGCAGAAACTTACTACTTTCTACTCCATCATCATTGCTTATGAAATTATCTGAATGACTGATGATCTGTTAAATATCTAATATCACAACTTCATGTGTCTTGGAGGTAATCTCCTTTTGGATACAGTGCATGCTCAGTGTTTTTGTAATTGCACACATCAGAAGTCTAATATGAGAAGTATGTCAGATGTCACATTTACTCCAGATACAACAAAAGATTGATTGAAATTGAGCCTCAGATTCCTGTCATCCGAGATCCAAAGCTGTTCCAGCATCACAACTTGAAAGAACTGAGTTTGAGCAGGGTGACCAATGAAAGGTTTTGATGAAAGCTGAGGTACAGGCTGGCAAGTGAGCTGGAGGGGTTGGAGAGAAGCTGCAGTAACCCTGTCCCAACATGTGTATTTTTGGATGTGATATAATTCTTCCAGCCTTTTGAAGAGAAAAAAGCGAGAACATCTATCTGAAGAGAACAGTAAAAGAAAAATAGGTAGGGCTTGAGATCTTTATCAGCCTTTTAACTGACATTTTATAGACCCAGAGGAATATCAGTAGGCAAGAGAGGATGCCAAGGCCAAATGTAGGTCACTTAGTGGATCATGGAACTTTAGAACCACTGAACAAGTGTCCATCCTTCTCTGGAGCCGTTTTATTCTTGTGAATCAGCAGTTTGGTTTGAAAGGTTTCCCGGAATAAAAATCTTTTCTTTGCAGTGTGATTTTTTTCAGCAGCAGGTAAGAAGAGGGTGACAGTGTTCATACCTTCTGCTGCTGCTGGCATTGGAAGCTGTGGATGTTCCCCAAGAAGTGCATCCTCTCCAGCAGAGACCCCCTGTAGCCATGCCAGAGGGGAACTGGAGCTGTTCCCTCAGACAGTTCCATTTCTCCAGCCCCAGAGATTCCTAGAGTGTTTCAAATGTCAGATTTTACTCCAGTGGAAGTTAGTTTGTTTTATGCCTCAAACTACTTAACCTTGAATAGGGAAAAATAGCACTAAGTAATAAAAAAACAAACAAACAAACAAAAAAAAACCCCACAACCAAACAAAAAACCCCCCCAACCTCCCCCACCCACCCAAAAAACCAAACCAAATACAAAAACCAAACCAAAACACCAAAAACCCAACAACAACAACCCCACAAACAAACAAACAACAACAAAAAAGCCACACAAAAACCCAAACCAAAACAAAAAACCCTCGAATCCCACCAGAAAATAATAAATGGGTATAAATTAAAAAATTACTTGAACGTAATTTCTTCCCTTACACTGTCACAGACACAGGAAATATTCACATGTCCTGTGCCCTGTTCCTCCTGCAGCAAGGTCCTGTCTTACAGCCAGAGTCCAGAATTCCTGTGCCATGCCCATCTCTGCTGCACAGGTGGTGGGGTGGCTCCTGCAGCCCACACCAGGGCAGGGATTGACAGCTCTGCCAGGCTGCTTTTTATGTGAAAACACTGATGCTTACAGTGGTCCTTCTTGTCGTGTGAATGTGTGTGTTAATGTTTCTTCTTCTACTAATTGTGCTAATTTTCTTTTTTGCCCATCAGTGGGGAGAACTCCTCTGTTTTGCACTATGGCCATGCTGGAGCCCCCAATGACAGGACTATTGAAGATGGAGACTTGTGGTAAGTCAAGGGGTAGAGTTTGTGTGATGTTTTTGGTTTTCACTACTACTGTTTCCATACAGGAATTGTATGTACTCTTAGCAAAAGGATGACTGCATACTGATAAAAAGTCTAAATCCTTAAAATAGAAGGTACCATTGCATGCCAGATTGTTCTGGTTTCTTCCAAAGGTCCTGTACACCTGCATCTGCAGTTGAAAGGGAGAAGGAGATATTGTTTCAAACACTTCTGCACCCAGAAGCACTTAGAATTTAGTTTGCGAAATTGCTGTGTTCTAAGTACAAGGGCACTTGCAAAATTCATCATTTGAGTTTGCTCTTGGGCCTCAGATCCAAACCTCAGCTCTGGTGGTGGGGTGGAGGATAACGAGAGTGTTGGCTGCTTTTAGAGGATTACATGAAATTGCAGAATGGATTAGATCTTAGAAATGCCTGTGTGCACACAGACACCCTGACAAGAAAGTAGAGATAAGAATGTGAGAAGAGATCAGACTCGGTTCAGGTCAGTGAAGGGTGTTTCTAGTTCTGTGCTGTGCCAAAATCTTCCCATGAGGATTTACTTAGAGTTTAGTGATGTGTAATACAGCTGCAGATACCATAAAGTTTTCTCTGTGTGTACTACATGTCCACATGCTTTGCAGTACCACTGCAGGTAAAAGCAGAGCCAATGGAAGCACCAAATACATTCCCATAAATTGAAAGACAGACCTATTTGTCTGATGTTTAATATATCAGATCAGAACTTTCATACTTCACCTCCAAAGACAAGGGCCAAAAAGCTTTTGTTTATAAAAATAAAAAACTAGTTTTGGAGAAGTTAATCACTGACATTCAGTGGAGGAATTGTAGTGGATTACCTTTGTAGCTTCTGCAGGAAGAGTGTACTTAGGTATTTTCACAGTGGAATATAAATGTATGAAGAAAAGCAAATTAGTGTTATCACCGATAAGCTCAAAACCTATTATGGAAAACAAATTGAAACTCAGAAGTTTAAAAATATGCCTTGTTGGCTGGAGTTCCAGGCACATCTTCAGGTGCTGCACAGTGAACTTACGGAATTACAGATAGATAATTTCTTTATAATACTCTAAAAGCTTTTTAAAAACTTCTTGTACAATAGTTTATGTCTTATCTTCATCTGTGGTTAATAGCTTACTAAACCTATCAAATACTAAAGTTAATTTATTGCGGGGCAATAGTTTGGTGTATGATTATGTTGTGTTTGGGTAGATGATATGCTGTGAGCATGTTTTGATCAGGAAGGATGTACCAACATAAAAGTGTATCAGCTGTGTCATTCAGTTAAATTTACAAAAGAAGGTGTGTGGCATACAGGAAATCTCAGCATATGTAACTGAGAGAAGAGATGCCACAGTGCATGATGGTATCCCATATTTAAAACTAAGGTCTTTAAGTGGTGAAGGAGACCTCAGGGTGAAGGGTATGTGTAGGAATCTTTCACTTACAGTCTCCAAGGACAGTTTAGTGGGTGGCTGCAGTCCTTCTTAAACCACAAGAGCTCATACAAGACTCTTTGCAAACCCTTATTTTCTGCAGTGCTGGAGAAGTCTTTAAAATACGTTTGGGTTTTATCGGCCTCAGGTATCTCAGTGTCAGGAAACCATAACCCACCAAATACACCAATCATTTCAGCATTTCCAAACTGCTGAGCAGCACCCCTGCCTCACCAGAGAGAGCCAGGTTTACCAGAGCCTGCAATAACCTCCTGCTGAAATGGTGTGGTGGCACTTTGCTCCTGCTGAGGAGATGTTTTCAGGTGCAGGGGGTCTCAGCAAAGGGTGCCCCAGATGCACAAACACCTGCCAGAGTCCAGCCACTGCCCTGCCTTTCCCACTGCCTGATACTCACAGAGCAGACTCTGCTCCACACTGGCTTCTTAGTATTTATTTTATTCTCAAGGAAGAATAAAAAAAATAATAAGAAAAAGTGATTTAATTTCTGTAAAGACAATTTAGAACCACACTCATTTTCCACAGTTAAAAATAGTGGCTCAGAAAAAGTCTTGAGGTGTAGCATACATGAGCAGCATACAAATTCTGCCAAGGCACTACCTGAGTGGTTTCACTGTGTGACTTTACAAATGTCTGATTTGGGTGTAGAAGGGTGTGTGTGTGCATACAGAGGAGGCATTAAAATGACAGCGTGCTGATTTGTCTGTGTATATTAGCATTTGTATATTGGCTTTCAATTAAGCTTTTTAATAGCTCTGGGGAGCCCTCTGTTGGATAGTCTTAGGAAGCCCTGAGCATGGGGAAAAAATAGACTTTGTTTTTGGTGGAAAAGAGGTAAGAGTAGTTTCAGGGTTATTTCTGTTTCTGCCAGCTTTTTGGCATAACATTAATTTAACTGTTCATACGGTTGTGTGTAATAGAATTGGAAGATTGGGTGTTTGGTATGATTTTTAATAAATTATTCAGTAGAGCTTCATGTCTTTTTCTCAACATTACTTAGTGGATATGAATAACATTCATGGGTTTTGCAGAAATGTGCTGCCCAGTTTTTTATGTACAAAGCAGTGCGGTGCAGTAGGTGTGATAAATAAGTCAACTAAGCACCTGAATATTAGAAAAAATACATGTGGAAGACTGTGGCTTTGCTTCTGTGAAATGCTTGAATGCATGCATGTTTGCTCTTTTAAAGGTATGAGTAACAAGGATTTAGTTGTATCAAAAGAAGATCATAGGCCAACAGATTTGTGCAATTTCATTTTTGTATATTTAAGGCTGTTATTCTGACTTCTTTGTCAAAAGCTATGGCAGGTTTAGAAAAGCCTGGCTTTATGCTGTTCTTTTTTTAAAAATTAACCTATATCAAGTGGGTTTATTCCTTCTGTGAGAAACTGGTATGGATTTGTATCCCTGATACTGCATCATAATCCACACTTTTTATAGGTACAGCTTCTGCACTAAAAGATCCCAGTGCAAAACAAAGGACTATCAAGGGAAGTTCTGACACTTCTTGTTAATACTCACTGTCTTGCTAAGCAGAGCTATCCTTTTCAATCTGTTAAATATTGAAATAGCTATCTAACACAAAGCACTGTGATTGACAGAGAAAGAAATCACTATTTTTAGGGAAGTTGAGATGTCCAGGTTACAGATATTTAACTGGTGTGGATATTAAAAGCAAGTATTGCAATAGCAGCAAGTCAGTGTTTTGTATAAATGATTCATGTGCTATAGCATTCTGTGGTGAACGTTGAAATTATCCATTTGCTCTAAACGAAACACTTTCCCTAAGCAGGTGTCTGTTGTCTCTGTGGTCAGAAAGGTCATCCAGATAAAGGCTGAGTCACCATTGTAGGCACTTGGCCCTTTTACTCACTATGAACTTGAAATAACATCTTCTACTTGGGATGCTGCAAATCACAGCCTGCAGTGATGATGTATGCCCAGGCTGTTCACAAATACGGATTTTCTTCTGTCATCTGACAGCTTGGATTGGAGCTGAGCCCTGGACTGACACTCACTGCATCCTCTCCATGTATCACAGTATTAACTGGATGCCAAGACCCCTCTGTTCCTGTGCTGGGGCTGTAACTGCATTTGGGAGTAGGGAAAGCGGAGTCATGAGCTAAAATGCTTGTTGCAGTTTGCAATCACCTGCTTTGCACACATGAGGCTTCCAGCAGTTTGGAAAACCAAAGGTCTTTCAAAGTTTGGTGAGGACTAGAATGAAATTAAAAGCTGCTACTCAAGAAGACAGTAGCCCAAATAAATTGAAGGAGTAGAGATCTGAGTCCTTTAGGTACAAATCAAGAGCAAATGTGTACCTGGAACTCCTGCTCATCAAATGACAGCCCCCACATGGTTCATTCTTCTGGGGAAGTGTCTCAGGAGCAGTTTTGCTTTTGTTCACACTGCAGAAAAATATTGGTTCAACTGTTAAAGGGCCTTTGTGAGAGGTGGAAACTCGAGTTTCAGCTCTCCTAAACTGATCTTTGGCTGGAAGTTATGACTTGACCCTGGGAACCAGCGTCCAGAACAAGTTCAGTAAGAGCCAGTGTGCTTCCATGGAAAGTGTTGTCTCAACAAATCAACATCTGCCATCTGGAAAATGAAAGCTTCCTTAAAATTATGGCAGCAAATTGCTTTGGCTCCTCCTTTCTGCCTGCTGCCCTTGCCAGTGCTGCAGTGTGGAGTCACAGCATGGCTGGGGAGAGAGGGGAGAGCACTGAACAGCAAAGCCACGTGCAGCAGAGCAAGCCTGGGGCAAGGCAAATATCTCTGCTCACCTTTGTGGTCTGCTGGTTTATTCTAGAAACCATGAGAGATGTGAACGTGAAGTGTACATGTTATGTTTTGATTTGAGAAGTTTTTTGAGTACAATTGTAGTTTATTGCATTTGATTTGCAGCCTGGTGGCTCCTGCAGCCTGACTTTGTGGGTTCCTGGCATTGGCACGTGCCAAACACATGGCAGGAGTTGATTGTTCTGTTGCAGTTGATCAGCAGGGCTCCTGCAATGTTTGGTAAATAGAAAATGCTCCTGTGATGTTAAAATAAAGGTTGATTCTTCATGATGAGGCTTACACTTAAATGATAGAAATGTAAGAAGATCAGGCTGAGCCCAAATGTAACTGGAATGGATACAGCTATTACCTGAGGTGCTTTTCTGCAGGTGACATGAGCTGCAGGTCTTGGTTTTTTTATGGCATCTGACAAATGTGAAAATTCAGCACTTTGTAAACGACTCTCGTTGGCAGGTTCACTGACCTTCAAGCACTTAATGACGTTTTTGGGGGTTGGTAGGTCCGTTTTGGCTTTGCAAAATAAAGAAAATAATTGTCTATTCTGCGGCAAAAAGAAAGCATTTTTAACATTTTGAAATATCCTAAGTTACAACGTTATTGAGCAGCAGACCCCGAGGCTGCACAGGGTCTGCTCCACACCCAAGGAGCACAGGCACTCCCCTGGGCCAGGGCTGCTGCAGCACTGGCAGCTGGAGGAGACACTGGAGGGGACACTGGAGGGGACACTGGAGGGGACACTGCTCCTCGCTGGAGCCAGGGCCAGAGTGACATTTATTGAGAGGACCTGGGTGAAAGCATAAATAAGGGGAGCACAACCAGCATCAACTGCTTGGGAAGTGCAGCAAACCTAAGAGAGAATCCATTAACCTTGTATTCACAGTGGGACTATTTGTATTCACAGTGGGACTATCTATTATTTATAATATAAAAGTAGCTTTTAGAGGTTTAAATAGAAGTGGGTTGGATCATCGGATGATGTATTTCATTTTATTTGGCTGGTTCTTTTAACACTCCCATAATTGATTATTGATTACTTATTTCATTGAAGTAAATTATTGATTTCAATGACAGTATTGGGCAGAGTACAGTGTCCTTGGTGAAACAGAATGTCTCTGCTGTTCCTGTAATGTGTCATCACTGCTGTGGATGCAGTAAAAGAAGTTTTACCTGGAAATAGTTTTATTGCATTCAGGTACCAGAAAGCATTGTTAGTGTCACAAAGCCAAACACATCTGTCCTAAAAGTACAACCTGAGCATAATGTTAAATGATTTTAATGTGTCTTGGCTATATCAACAGTTATTGCTGAGTGAATTCATAAAGCTGGGGATATGGAAAACTGTCCAGTATTGCAAAAGGCAATATCTGAATAGTTTAACTGGGGCATATTTTTGTTTCTCCTTCTTCCCTTAATATCCCAGTGCAAATTTAAGTCATCAGAATAATAGTGACAGCAGGGGGCACTAAAGTAAGAGCTGTGGAAAGAAGTGAGCTTTGCCCAAGTTTTCATATTGGTAACATCCTGTACTTGCCAGAGCAAACACTCAGCAGCCTTTTGGGAGCACTGCCTTTACATGTATGTGCTACTCAAGTTGTCAAACTTGGGTTTCCTTCCTTCCCTTTGGCACCTGTATGTAGCCTTTGGTGTTTTCTTTTTATTATTACCTGTGGTGCTCTCAAAAGATCCTTCTAGCTCCTCTCCTATTGTCATTTCAGGAGCTTTGTTCATCACAGGGAGTTTTTCCTGGCTGCAAGTACAGGTAGTTGTAAAAGGTTGTTCTGGATGAAGCAGAGGGAAAATGTTGAATGTTTGAGAGTTTTTATTTTTAACGACTGAAAAGGGAGAAAGGGCAGTTTTCAGGCTCTCTGGAGTGGCTGGTCACTCCAAGGTGTGTGAAGGGGAGGGTTGGGCTGGAGATCAGGGAGAGGTTTTTCCCCCAGAGGGTTCAGGCAGTGCCCAGGGTCCCCAGGGAATGGGCACAGCCCCGAGGCTGCCAGAGCTCCAGGAGGGTTTGGACACCAGGGATGCCCAGGGGAGTTGTTGAGGGGTCTGGGCAGGGACAGGAGCTGGGCTGGGTGATCCTTTTGAGTCCCTTCCAACTCAGCCTATTCTGTGATTCTGTGAAGAATATCACAAAAGAAAGTTACTCCTTGCAAGAGTTGAACAACAGATTCAGTTGTTCATGGCTAAGCCTTCTATTAGCTATAATAAAAGTTACTTTGCTGATTTTAATTCTTTGACCTCAAAGCATAATATTCAGTTTTCTATAATCAAAAATTTGTCAATTAATGTATAATCCATGTGTATTTATCTTTTATATATGCAGACACTCTGCTTCTGCTGCATACATATTGCACTGAAACCATATCCACATATTTATTGTAATATTATGCAGTTTTATTTGTAGGAAATGCACTATTCTATTCTTTGGAGAAATGAGTAAGTGTAAGACTTTCTGTGAGTACTCAGGGGCTGTCATTTATTTCAGGAAAGTATTGGAAACATTTCAATAAATCAAGAAAAGATTTCGGTGAGCTTGAAAAAGGTATACCAGAAAAGATGATCAAAGTTTGCTGTGTCTGTTTTACTAAGTGTTTTTTGGAATTCTCAGTATTTTATTGAGTTTTACAATACTGGTATCAACCTAGAACCAAAACTCATTTGTCCAGGTGGGGGCAATGTTGCCTTTAAAAAGCAGGACCTGACCTTCTTTTTTCATCAGATAACAGAAGTCTTTCCTTTTCCAAGCCAAGTCCTTCAGTGTCTGCTATTAAAACCATCTATCTTACGGTACAAAATATTGTATTTATTACTTCTTGAAAGCACTGCTTGTAAGATCTCAGGATGTTAATGTGTCAGATGTAAATGCTCAACTATTTTATGTGGGTGAGACTAGTGTTTTCATTTGGCCTCGTGCACTTTTATGCATTTGAAGTTCAGTGCTGTAATATGCAAAAATTATGGTTAGCTTTAACTTTTCAGCCTGCAATTTTGAAACAGCTTGTTGGTAGTAATGGTTTTGTTTCTAATAATAATACAAAGTACATTGCTACTACTTACTGGTTGATTGCAAAATTAACTGGCTATCCATTTCTGAAATAATTCCTTTGGCTTGATTCCTCTTGTTGGATTAATATTTACTGTTTTCATCAAGTGTAGGTATTTTTCATTTTGTTGTACCTATGGACTATATTAGTTTTATGCTAATTCAGAAAAATTGAATTTGATTAAAAATAGAGAAATGTATTTGCTAGAATTAACAATAATTTTGCTGTAATTGAATGTGTTCTGTTAGTACTGGTTAATTCAGGCTGTGAGGTTTCTTGCTGTCAGAAATGTTTAAGCCTCTTCACCAAAGTCCTGATCACTAAGTATTAGTAGTGTGTTTGCTGTAACAAATTTTAGCTTTCCTTAAAGCGCTATATTATGGTCTGCCTTGTAATTTTTGCTGTCTGTAATGTGTGTGAAGTGTCCTTTTAATTGTCAACTGTGAGTTTTATCTGTCGCAGTTTTAGTGTAGCATTCTCAGCATAGTCTGAAAAAAAAAGTCTGCTGTTGGACTTGTAACCTACTCTTTGTGGTGGTCTTTACCACAAATACACATAAAGTATGATAGAAGTACTCTTGGTGGATGTTTCTTGTGTCGGATAGAATTCAGTAACTAATTCTTTCTCATTGGTGTGGGGAACTCAATTGGGTACGTCAAAGTACAATTTCAGTGGGAGTCTGCCTGGCTTTTACACCACTATATGGCTCAGAGGGAAGGTACAGTTGGTCCCCAGCTCAACTTCTGTGTGCTCCCCCTGAACCAGATGTAATCCCAGTCCTTGTATTGAGGTTGGTGTTAGGTCTTCTCTTGTGTCTGTCCAGAGGATCTGTGTCACCCCATGGCAGAGGCAGAGCCTCAGGAGGAGCCCTGCTGCTGCTGAGCCCACTGATGTGTTCAGGGCAGGAGGATTTCTGGTTGCACTTGCACAGTGCAGTGCTGTACTTCCACTCCAGGTGCTGCCATCAAGAGTGGGTGTTTCTATCAAATAGCAGAGAAATGTCCTTACAGGTGAAATAACGTGTGTGGCTGGGGAATAGGCAGCCTCCTGTTTGGAAATCCTAGTTGCTGCCTTCACTACTGGGCACTTGGCTTAAACTTTGGACATGTCCATGGAAGGGCTAACAACTGTCTTCTCAGGGGGTTTTCATTCAATTGTCAGCTTCTGTGGAGTATTCTAAAACTCCTGTCTGTTGTGTTCCATTTGAGAACTGATTATTTGGAAGTTGCTGGAACAATCAACAAAAAAACCATAGGCTGTCAAAAAACCTAAGTGAGCCTGTGCCATGGGACACTGGCCCCGTTCTCATCATGGAAAGACATTGGAAATGTTAGCCTTTTACTGTCATGGGCACGTGTGTGAGCATGCACATACACATGGAAGAAAACGTGACAATATTTACAGTAAAATCATTAAGTAAGGTCTGACCCTTCTTCAGTTGATCTCCAGTGGTTGTTTGTCAAGGCTGGGCAACACAGGTCAGAGTGTCCAGAAACAGCTGCTGAAAGGCCAAGAAGGCTTGTAGCTCTGAATGTCAGCACCCAAGAATCGTGGCCTGTATTGGAAGTATCAAACTTTTGCAGTTCACCAGTTCACTTTCAGTACCTTCCTCTTCTCAGGAGACATCTAGAAATGGACTGGTTCAGTCAAGTGCAGTTTGGTCACTAGCAAAGGTGGCTGTGTTGTTCTTACCCTGTGTGGATGAGACACATTCTGGTGAGGAGCCAGTGAGGTTTGCTGGTGTTGATTGGGAAGTACTCAGCTGCCAGTACAGGTTTCTCCCTGAATGCACCCCTCTCTTCCCTGCAGCTCCTTGTTGGAGCAAGTCAGCTGCAGCCATGGATGCCCCAGATACTGCCTTTCCAATGGAGACACTCCTGATGGATGGAAACCAGCCAGAACTTGGGGTTTGCTGCCATCTCTGCTGACTTTTCAGCAAACTGTCTGTGCTGAAGAGAATACTCTGCTAAAGAGAATAAACTGAGAGACATACTAAATTTGTCTGTTAAAAATGAATAAAAATTAGGGTAGTAAAGACAGAAAAAATAAATCATCTAGTCAGCAAAAAGACAAGTCAGATAGGTAACCCTTTGGCCAGAACTTTCCCTGAGCCTGCTCCTGGTCTCTGGCACACTGTCAGCATGGGTCTGGCTGAGGTTTTCAGCTGCCTTCTGCACCCTGTGGGACCCTCATGCTGCTGCCTCCTTCCCCCAGCCCAGCAGTACTGGCATTGTGTTCCCAGTACTTGTTATTTGTGTGCAGCCCCTCTGTATCAGAAACATCCCCCTACTTCAGCTGAAACACTGAGAAGGGCACCTGGGGGCAAGTTTATCTGTGAACAAGCCAACCAGAAGATTTTTTGACTCTTTGCTCTGGGCAAACTTAACATTTTTAAGAAGGCATTAATGTAAACTGCATGGGGGTAGAAGAGGCCTTATATTTGATCATGGAAATTGGTTGTTTTAGCACAGAAGCTTAATTATCTCGTCATAGATTTCTTCAAGAGATGAATGCTGTAAGCAAGGGACTCCTTAGCCTGTGTATGAAAATAGCAATCTTACTGGTATACGGGGGTGTTTGCTGAGCCAGCTCTTATGTGCAGCTTGTTTGGTAAATTCAGTGAGATTTAGATTTCATATCCTATGGGAGGAATGGATCTGAAGGTCTGCTTGGCACGAATCATTATAGGAGAGGACACTCCCACACACTGTTGTTGGTTTTTTGTCAGCATCAGGGCTGAAGCAGCAGAGCAGAGACACAGCTCCCTGCCAGGGGTACAGCAGCCACCTCCACACTGCTGCACTGATTCTGTGAGCCAGTGTCCTGTGTCTGTGACAGTGAGGGGAAACCCTGAGTAGTGCAGGCACCAACACCTGGTGAAGCTTTTGTGTGTGGTTGCTTTATTTTATTTTATTTTATTTTATTTTATTTTATTTTATTTTATTTTTTCTGTTTCAATCCAGCCACCTCAAATTTTGTGTATTCTTGCTGCAGCCACTGAAGTCTCTGTAGTTGGAATTGTAGAGGCAGGGGATCCTCTCTCCTTCAAAATTCAGTGTAGACAGAGATATTTATTTTTATCACACTCTTTCTCTCCGAGCAAAGCTTAGTTAGTGGCAGATCTTGTCATCCTCTGTGAGAAAAGTTTGAGACAACCTCCCATTATCTTTGAGATATTTTGGGAAAGCCTGTGAAGTGAGACAGTGGTACAAGATGAAGGATGATAAAAAAGTTGTGGAGAAGAAAGACACAGTTGAGGAGACACAAGAGGTGTGGGACCACATGGTTACCTAAACCTGCACCTGCCTGGAGAGTAGTCATGCAGCTGTAACTGCATTTACCTGTGTGGCTACAGCCTCTTCTTTGGAACAGGAGGCTTAAACAGAAACTTGATTTCTTGAAAATACCCAGAATCAAATTTCCTGCAGAAGAAGTATTCTCCAACACTTTTCTAAGGGTATTCTCAACTCCACGGGTGCTGATGAGAAAAAGCTGGCTTTAAATCAGTGAGCCAAGCCTGGCTTCAACAGAGTCAGTACAAGTTCCTTGTCTGCCATGTCAGGTGGAAGCTAGTAACAGCAAGGCTTCTCTTAAAAAACCCCTTCCTGAGCATGGTAGGACTATACACTGTACTGTCCCAATTCCCTCTTGGGGTTTGTGATGTTATCTTACCCAGTGTTGCTTTTTTTGTTGATAACTCTTGGCTAGTCAAGTGTATGAAAAAGTACGTGTCACTTATCTCTCTGTTTTCTTCCTCGTGATATCATTTACAATAATTCATTCTTGTGGTCTCCTATTAAACCACCCTATTTCCAAACCACTTGGCCTGTTTCCAAAACGTATCTCATAGAAATGCTGATACCTAGCTCCCTTAAGCTTGAAATGGCCTTAGAAGTGTTTAACCAAACAAGTGGTTGGATTTTGTTAGTGTGTGAATACTTAAGGGTTTAATTGCTGCATGAGGTGTAAAGCACAGAGTGCACTCTCTGAACTCAGAGCAAGGTATGCTGAGATCACATAGCATAAATCTCCAGCTGGGGATAACTTGCTTTTATGGCAGTAAGAGGAGGACAAGACTGTATGTACCTTCATTCCTGCTGTCCTAAGACTGGCTGGCACCAGTTCAACTGTGTGGCTGCTCCTAGCTGTGTTGGTTAATAATGCCTCAAACCCCTAAAACCTCAGGAAATGTTGCTGAGTAAAGTGCTTCAGTGTTCACACCTGCTTAACCTGAGGTGTGAGGAGGGCACAGTGAGATAGGGCAGTATCAGTTTTCAAATTGCTGTTTTGCAAGACTAGCAGGGAAAGGGAAGATTTTGTCCTGAGAATAGGCTCTGGGGAGGAGTGGGTTGCAGTGGGTGATGCTCAGTGGACACCTTGTCAGGGTGTGTTGCACAAGGACATCCACCTGCCTTTCACCCCAGTCATCGCTCTGCCACATTAACAACTGCACAAGAGTGATTATTTTATAACTACCATGAGGAGAGCTAGCTCTGAGTGTACACATCAAGCAGGTCTGGAGAGCAGGAAGGTGACAGCTTTATGTGTTAGCTCATGGGAGTAGATGTGGGCTTCCCAAAAAATGCCTGCAAGAGCTTGTCTTTGGGTTGGGTTGGTGGTTGGATCATAACAATTCATACACATGGCTCAGATATCCCAAATAAAGTATTGCTTCCCATTGTGATATTGGCCATAATTTGCTTCATTGCCTGGCAGTTTCAAATTATTTGACAATAAAAGTGTCAGCAGGCCTATAAAAGTAAAACACATGCTTAAAGGAAGATGATACTTTATTTTTAAAAAATGGCATGCAGTGACTTTATGGAGAACTATGACTCTTTATAGTCCACAGTGTTCAAATTTAAAGTGTTACGCAAAGCATTTCATGGTGTTTCACAGTCAAAGGTTAAGAAAGCTAAAATCAATATCAAAATGCATATTATTTTTCTTGGCTTGAAAGCAAAAAATGTAACTATAAATCTGCATTTTGTGGTGCCAATATTCTGTGAAAGTAACACAGCCATGTCTTACTCATCCGTTTTGTTTCAGAGGGACAGGAGGGGAAAGGAGTTTTGTGCATCACGTTGCGTTTCAGTTCCAGCATTGACTTACAAACCTGTATTCACTTTAAAATTGACAGGACTTGAAATATTTCCTCCAAATTTCCCTGCTGGGTTCCTGCAGGGGGAGCAGAGCCCCAGTTGGGTTGTACATGGAAGGGCTGGTGCTGGGAGGAGGGACATGTCCAGGTGAGCCCTTCTGCAAGGCTGTGCCATGGCACACACGGTCCTCCTTCTTTTTGACTGTGGTTCTGGTTTATGTGCAAAAGGATTGAAACTTGTGGGTTTCTGTTTTTCCCTGTGAAAGGAATTAAATGGTCTTGGTTATTTTTGAATGTGGCTTATAAAGCAGGTATTCCCACACTGTTGGCTAATGTTGGGTTACTGGTACATAAGCAAGGCATTCTGTCAGTAGAGCAATGGTGAGTTATCATCTGGTTCTTCTTATATTTTGCATTTTCCAGTTTTAGTTAGTAATGTTTTTAAAAATACAGTATTTTGTAATGTGTTTTGTAGGAAAGATTATGCATACACACATATGCATGAATGAAGCCTCCATTGGGAGAGCTGTGCCCATACTTCCAAGAAGTTTGGACTATTTTTGCTCTGCGTCTTTTACTTATGGTAGAGCTTCCTAGTCGTTCTAGAAAATAAATTGAAACAGTAGCAGGGAATTTTCATGGGGTGCTCAGGTATTCTGACTGTTAAATCTGCTTTATACATCATGCACTTTTCACCCTGAAATGAAGGTGTTTGTCGCTTTTGCTCACCAAAAAAATGATGCAAAGCAAGATTAGCTTCTCTCTCAGAAGGTTTTGAAAGAGATTGAGCTGACCTCCTCAGCTTCAAGCTAAATCAATGAACAGTTTGACAGAAAACCTAATGTCTCTCTTTGGTCAGCAGCACTCCTCTATTCACCATCCTTTTGAAACGCCTCAGAAACCTGACAGCCTCAGACATACCATCTCGTTGAAATCAGCAATTCATAACTGTGTTTTTGCTGAAAAAGGAGTAGTGAAAAGGGAATTTTTAGAATGAAGTTTTTCATCATTCAGCAGAAAACTGAAATCACAGTCAAGTTTTGTTATATAAAATGTAATGTACATGTAATGATGACATACACAGTCTGCTAGATGTGTAGCACTTAATTTATCTAAAAGGGAAATACGGAGGAGTTTGGTGAATGCTTATGATATTGTTGCCTATGTCAATCTGTTTTAAACAGCTCTTAAGAGGTAAGCTGCAGATCAAGATGCCTGCGAGGCCTATTTTCATTTCTGCATTTGATTTGTTGCTATTGCTGCTACATTTGATAAGTCCAAATAACATCAAGCAGTTGTTTCTGTATGTGACCCTTTTAAGACTACACTTTCAGATGGGTAATTTTGTACCTGCAGCTGAGAACAAACTAGAATGCACTAATAGTATCTTTTTCACTAGCAATTTACCGTCTAATTTCAGGGGAAAATAAATGTATTTTTTCTAAGGAACCTTCTTTTAGAATTTTTTTTCTGGTTAGTCAACAGGAAAAGATAGTAGCTGTCATACATTTTATTTGATTTAAATGTGCTTCACCATTTATTTTGCCTGGCAAGCAAATATACAAAACTGGGATCTTAGGCTCCCATTATTTTCTCAGTATAACTACAATATTTGGGCTATTTCCATGTCTTGGGCAACATTTTAGCTAATGGATATGTTCCCAACTGAAGTTAAATGGAAGAGAATTCCCGATAAAAGCCAAAATATCTCCCAGATGTCCCATTTGGTTTGGATGCTTTCTCACTGAAGCATACAGGCTGGATGGTGTGCTGTGATCTGTGGTGGAATTTGAAAGATCATCTTCCCTCATGTCTCCTCTTGTCTGGAAGCCAGGAGACCTGAACAAATGGTGCTTCCTAGCTTGTGAGCCTTGTTTTGGTGTACCATCAGCTTTGTGATCATTTTTTTCCATTGCTCAGTTTTCCAGTAATTCAAAAACTATTTAACGGCCACTGAGTGATGAATGGGTTTGAGAAAATGAAAATTAATTGTAAGGTTAAAGACATAGGTAGAATTCTGCCTCTGGTAAGTTCAGAATAAGTAATTTGCAGGTAAAATGTACAATAAAATACACAAAACAAAGCAACTTCCAGTAGACATGTACAGGGAGTTCTCGAGCTGTTAGTCACAGCTTTACTGTCACCATGCTGAATGGGCATTGACACTTGTGAATGCCACAGAGTTAGGCCACAGAACTACTGCAGAACCCACAAAGCATCTTGAAGCTTGATTTGTGACTTTGGAAGGGTCAGTCTGGGATGTGTTCAAAGATTTAGAACTAATCTATTATTGCATCATGTTAGCAGCTTATTCCATCATTCTCAGTTGCTGCAACTACTTTTCTGTATCTATGGATTTTTTATGTGTATCTTTAGTTATTTTTAGAAGCAAGTCTAACCCTAAAATCAAAACCTAGGCAGTGTGGATGGGGTTTCTGATGTTGAGGTTTGGCCAGGCTGGTTTGCAGTTTCTATGTTGGTGTCCAGTTGTGTTTTTTTCACTCTGTGGATCTGACATTTGCTGCCTGTTCTGTATCTTTTTTTTCAGCTAGCAACTTTTTTAACATTCTGTATGAAATGAATGAGTGTGGTGTTGTATCAGTTGTGCTGTGCACACAGGGAGCTCTGCAGCTCTCTCTGTAGCACTCCCACAAGGGTTTGCTGCTGTAGCTTTAAGCCTCGTGCAGCTCTGCAGCTGCAGCCACTGGCGCAGTTCCTGATGTTCCGGTCCTGCAAGTCTCTGCAGCTGAACCTTGCCCAGTCTGGGGAGGCTGGCAGAGGCTTCAGGCAGGGCACAGATTCACTCAGTGCACACATTTGTTCATGGAGGAAACTGTAGAGTGGCTTCTTGGAGGAAATCTTCAGGAGTGTGTGTCTATGTGTGCAGTGTAGCAAGAAGAGTCCTATCCCAGCTGAAATATTCTTTAGTTCTGTTGTGATTGCCTTTGTTAACTCACTGTCCATTGCTCTCAGTAGCAGTTGTGTTGGAAATGGTGATCAGCTACAGCCCAGTGTGTAGCTTATATTTATCCTTCCCCAGTCACGTTTGCTGCTTGGGGACAGAGCTACACTGCACAGTTTTCCTGGTTACTGCTGCAGTGAGGACTCAGTGGCAGAGAGGGTGCCCCAGTGGAGTGCCCTGCCTTCTGCTTGTGCTGTCTGACTGACCCTGCTGTGAAATAGCAGCCAGGGGAGGAAGACTCCAAGGTTTTCAAACACAGTGAAGGAAAATTGTAGTTCTTATGATGATTAGCCACTCATAGTTGTTTGGGGTTGTTGGAAGAAGACTTCAATTCACAGATTTCAACTCTGACTCATTACCGTAGAAATCAGAGTATTTTGATACAAATACTGTATCAAAATCCAAGTCTTGTATGTAAAATGTGCCTTTCTGTAATCAATATATGATGAACCAAGGGGGTTATTTGCTCAAGTGTTGTCTGGTCCAAATGATTATTTGGTTATTTACTGATTTCTGAGCCTGCTGAAGGCAATGCAATGCCTTATCAAGCAGGCTTGAGAAGCATAGCACTGCAAATGTCTAACATGGTCCTCACAAGGGTATAGAGTCCCACTTGCTGTTCTTGTAGATTGATTTCTGGCACCTGAGCAATCAGTGGTGAGTCATTTATTCATATATAGAATAAATATACTTCTCAAGGGGTGCCCAGGTTTTTTGTCCCCATAAAAGAAAGCACTTGATAATTTCTTTCTTCTGTCTCTGATGCAGAAAGCTGCACTGTGTGTATTTTTATGGTTGGATTTTTCCATAATCCTTATTCCACTAACTTTTCTTTGCTAAGTGGGATTCTGTTTTGGGTGCTGTATGTGGTGCTAACATTTTTCAGAAAGAAAAAAACAGGACACGTTTTTTCTTCTGAGAAGAATTCCTAAAAACTGGAACTGAGGAGCTTCAAGCGGATTCTCCATGTACTTTTTGTCCTTTCTGTGTTCTCTGAGCATTCCCATCCTGGACCAGCACAGCCCATAAGGGTGTCCATGCAGATACCCTTCTGCCAGGAGATTCCAAGGGACTGTCATCCTGTTTTACTTAGAACAGTGCTCAAGCAGTGATTACATTGGCCATCTACCAAAATGATTTTAAATGCCGAGCAAGAGAAAGGTCCACTATGTTCTACTGCTTCTTTGGAACTAAATTTTCATTTCTTTCCCTGTGTTCCCTTTCCAGCCTGTTTGATATGGGAGGAGAATACTACTGCTATGGCTCTGACATCACCTGCACCTTCCCTGCCAATGGCAAGTTCACTGCTGACCAGAGGGCTGTCTATGAGGCTGTGCTGAAGGCATCACGGGCCGTGATGAAGGCAATCAAGCCAGGTAAAAGATCAGAGCCTGTCAGCAGGAATTGAGAACTTTGCTAGCAGCACTCAGGCTGCCAAATCAATTTGGTTTGCGTTTTAAAAAGTGTTGGAAGGGAACAAGGTAATAAAATTAATTTCCATGGTTAAGCAGCTCCTAATTTATAGAGGTCGGATGCACAACATTTTCCATACACTTTTAAAGGCACAACATAGAAACAATTGCTAACATAATTAATAAGATCTTTTAATTTGTTTTTTAAATTCCCTTCATCTGAGAGTGACATTGTTACTCAGATGTGTCTTTGCACAGACAGCCATCTTTTCAGGAAGGTTATGCCAAGTGCTGAAGTCTGAGTTCAAGTGAACTGAGTTCAAGCACATGTTGTGCTTCAGTTTGTTTTAAGCATTTTCTGTATTTTGTGTGTAGGCACAATAGAAATCTTCTGTGGAAAAAGGGGATGGAGTGTGCATCTTTGAGAAGGATAA